>NC_034409.1:9415618-9752176 GCF_002078875.1 Numida meleagris
TGCTCCAGGCACAAGTTTCCTAACCATCTGCAGTCATTGACTTCTAGTGGCTACTTATGGCTTTTCCTGAGTTAAAACAAAGTTCCTTTAACAGCAGGAAATCTTGGCTTCCTAAGTCCTGGATCAGCTTTTGTGTTTAGCTACTTGGTGAGGAGAAAGTGACTGCTATGCTGCCTGATGATAAAAGGCATTGCAACGTGCTTAATTATCTAAAGAAAGAGAGCTATAAAAGTCTACAGAGTATAGGATGCATGAGTTTGTGTAGTTTATTACTTTACAATAAAACTCTGGCACGGTGTCAAAAAACACTTTTTTGTGAAGTTAATGGCAATACGTAATAAGAAGTTATCTTTCTGAAATGGAGGTTATACCACGTGCAAAGGTATTGCTGCACAAGTTGTATGACTAAAGAAAGCTGCATGACTAAAGAAATTGTGTTTCATATTTTTTGAGTACTGGACATTAAGAATTAGTGTGGCGCTTGTGTTATGTTACAACTACACCAAATGAGAGAAAGTTATTCAGCTATTTGCCTACTCCACTACAAGCTCATCCACATGGACACCATTACACTGTCAAGGAAGACTACGAGCCTAGCAAGAGGGAGTAGAGAGCCCTGGAGTCTAGGGTGAACAGCTTGGGAGTCCAGGTGGCATTGTCCTCAGTTCTGCTGCTGAAGGGGAGAAGTTTGGGTAGGAATAGATGCTTTCATTAGATCACAGAAATGGCTGAGATTTAGCAGTCAGTCATAAGCCAGTCAGTCATAAGCCACAAAGTCCTTAAGAAAGACTGGTAACACTGAAGAGAGAGAATTGCTGGTGATGTAGAGGAGCAGACTGACTGTGTGAAGCTCCACTGTAGTATGGGACAGCAGTGTAGTTGAGAGCTTGAAGGTCAGGATCAGAGAAGAGGCCATTAAGGATGACACAGTGATGAGAATGTTACAGAGAATATTGTTCAGTGATCTGTAGAAAAATATAAAAATGAGCCTTATTCATTCCCAAGGTTTACAGTGAAAGAATGAGAAATAATTGAGACACATTGCAAAAAAAGAAATTCTGATTAGATAAAAGATTGCCCAGAGGGACAGAAATCTCCATTCTTAGAAATACTCAGAACTTGACTGAGAACTTGACTTGTATTGTGAGCAACCTCATCTATGTTGGCCTTGTTTTGAGGGAAGGATTGGACCAGGTGACCTCTTCTTTCCCATCCATTTTAAGACTGAATTTGGACTAAGATGAATTTGAAGGCAGTTGGGATGTAGCTTTTCTCTTGTGTGTTCCTTTATAAGCCATTTCTTGTGTCAAGAATATGAAGGTCACAAGTACATACCTGAAGAATATCAGAACCAGAACTCCATTTTAAGTATGCTTTCTGTACAAAATTAAATGAACTATTTTTTTACAGTCTTAATGAATCTCAACACACCCTCACCAAGGATTAGCTAATTTAGACTGGGGGGGGAGGAACAACTGAAAAAAAAAAGGTTGTATTTAAGGTCAGAGCCTGTGCTCTGTGGCACAGGAAGGACCAGAACATACCACCAAATACATGCTTCACTAAGGAGACATTCCTCTATTTAGGCTGCATTTTTCAGTTTAAGTACCTGCTGTCTTCTGGGCATGAAAAGACAGAACTACTAAGGCAACTAAAACTTCCAACTTTCTTAATTTGCCAATAACTGTCCTGTGAGACAGATCCTGAGAATCTCATTGTTATGCTTACTGATGCAAACCCAATTAAATAAACCGAACAGTTACTTTATTCCAATATGATCTATCATAAATTGATGGTAGTGATGGTTCAAATCTTTCCCTAGGTTCTTCCTAATTGACTTCTTTTGCTCTTAATTGTAATAATTCCAGTTATGAAAGTCTCATGGTACAAGCAAATCAACATCAAGATCTTAATGATGATTTTTGCACCACTCTGAGTTGTACTCAACTGCTGCAGCTGGATGAACTCAAATTAGAGAAAAGAACTGGAGAACAGCAGGCCAAAACTGCATGCTGTTGTTGTTGTGGGTGGTTTAGAATACAAGCCTTGAGATTAAGGGCTTTTTTGCTCCATCTTCAGTTCAAGATGCAAATCATTATTTGTGTATTAGGAGTACTGACTGCAAATAAACACAAGATTTTTAACATTGTGACTAATCTCTACTGTGGGAGTCCATATTGTGAGCATTATCAGCATTGCTGTGCTGTAGGCAGTTGGCAGACCTTCTTGTTTTGTTTAAGCAAGCAAATCTGGCTGTAAGATTGCTAGGATAATTCAGACAGGTGTCCATGCACTGGCTATTCACTGGGACAAAGAGCATTTACTAATACAATTCTGACTGGACTGATGAAAATGAGACTAAAATATCTGCAGTTCATAAATTGTTTAATAATAAGTAGAGTACTATAAAGTCAGTGGTGTTGTGTCAGAATATCCCAAGAAAACAGAAATTTAGGAACACCAGAGAGCTGCAAATAATTCTGTCCATGGTGTTTTCTCTTACCTGGGTGTTTTCATATTATATTCATTCCTTAAGTATTTTTTTCCTTAAGTGGGTTTTTTTTTTTTTTGCAGGATCTTTGGAACAGTCCAAGTCACTATTCCTTTAGATTCTCAACCTGCATGTTCAAAGTGATGAAATGGAAAATTATGCATAGAGAGAGATGAATAGCATGTGTTTGAATGGAGTGTCGACAGACAGTGCTTTGCAAGGTAGCTTGTTATGACCTGTGACTGGTTATTCTGGTGACTAGTAAGGTAAGACTGGAAATTCGTCATGACCTTGAATGCTTGTTCTGCAGTCCTTAGCCAAATTTTGGCTACCTCATAGACAAGAGTGTTTTAATACAAGATTTGTACTCGTGAGAGGAGAAGCCTTTACTTCCCTTAAGTTCTTGCTTTAGAGTACAAAGCCATTTAGAGCAGACTGTGCGCATCTGTTGCCACTCTTTAATAGGAATCTCATGGAACCTGCATTGATGAGCATCCTAGTAATTTAGTGCATCAGTGGTCTGCCTAATTCTACAGGTGAACATACAGATGTGTAGTTTTCTAATGTATCCTGTGCTTTTGGCTTATGTGCTTATAAAGATATAACGTACGTGTCATATTTGAAAAAAATACTTTCTAGGTGTTGCATAATGTTTTTCAGAATACAGAATCGTACTCTTTAGCTTCACCCTTTAAAAACTTCCTCAGGTTTTTGGACTTGATGAATTCCGTTCAGTGTATTGATTTACTGTGACTTTGCTTTCTTTCACCACCCTTATTCTATCTCCAGTGCAGTGTGCTCACTTGCATTACAAGATGGTGAAGAGGACAGGGGGCAAACACAACTGGGCAACTGACTCATCTAGGATATTCCTTATTTTTATTTATTTTTATAGATGTAAGCATACTTACCAAATGTATTGTGTTAACTCTCTGGAAACTGCTATCACTAAGAGACAGTTTTCATTCTGTATAGAAGATGGAATAAATTAATGGATGCTTCTTAGCCTTATCTTCTAAACTCAAAGTACCCTCAACTGTCTGTATCTCTCAAATGGGGCAGGTAACTCTGGTAGAGGTACTGTAACATTTAGCAAGGTACTTGTATGTATTAGAAAATTATGTAATTAACATGCAAAATTTCTTAAATATGCTTATCCAAATTCTAGCTGCTCTTCACTTTCCCTTTTGTTAGTGATCACTACAGCCTCCCATTAATTCTATGATTAACAAACACACATTCTTTCTTCGCTTTTACTTGAGCATTGTGCCAGACATATTATTAAACTATGAGAGTTTTCCATCCCCTCCCATTTTTGGCAGCTCATGTCAAGGTGTTACTGACCTCTTGTTCCTTTCTTCTAATGATCTTAGCATTACTTCTTCAAATTCTATGTGCTAAATGGCTTTTTCTCCCCTTTAAAATGTAAAAAGAGTGTCTACACTAAGTAGGCTACTGATGAGAAGACTCGATGTCTCCAGTGTTGTTAATCGGTGAATTAACTCTGAGCACTCTTTGTAGTGCTGAAGATACACACTGAAATTCACTTGCCCTCGATCAGAGTCAACACTGGCAAAATATTAGTTCATCTCTTTGTGCTGCCTCTGGCTACTTGGCTCCAACTTGGACTTGCTCCTTTGGAGAGTTGATGCATCTAGTTTACACACCAAACTGGTTCATTCCCAGATGAAAGTACTGTATTACTAATCCTATTCAGTCCTTAGTCCAAATGAAGTTATACCACCTTTGTTTTTCAGGGATAATAATACATCATGGATCTGATGATCAAACACACATCAGTCTTTGTGGATTGTACTGATTTAATTTGGATTCAGATAGATACAAAAACTGTGAGTCCACAAAGGGTAGCTGGGTTTGCCTCTGCTCATGATTATCCTTTTTATGTTATCTGCTATCTAAGGGAAGGCAAATTGTTTCTATATTTCTTCTTCAAAATTTATATGAGAAGTTCTAATTTGCATACACTTTTAAGAAGGGTTTTAATCATATTTGCCAGTGCTAGTGATTAAGAATATATATATATATATTTTTTTTTTTTTTCACAAGAAGAGAATTTAGTCTGATACCACCAAGCTGTTTCCTGCAGGTCAGACATTATGACTTCTAAGGAAGCAGACTGATTTCTTTGACAACTTTTCTGTCTTTGACACAATAGAGTGCTATGCCCCATTAGTTTGTGAATTTCACCAGTAACACCAAAATGGAAGAGCTGGACAGTGAGAAGTATATAGGGAGAAAGAAAGATATTAAAATGATAGGGTGCACTGGAACTTCTGGGACAGATAACAGTTGATTTATAGCTGTTTCAAAAGAAAAGGTAAATGTCACAGAACTGTGGAAAGAGCTAGTTCTCACAAGAATCCCTGAGACATTTGAGATCATCATCTTAAGGTGACATCCTTGATGAAGTCAATTGTGAACTTCCCACTGAAGGTCATATCTCATCCTGCCTCTCCTTATGAGCTCAGCATTATATGTCTCTCTCCTCTCTTGCTCTATCTCAGAACACATTAACAGTGAAACAGGAGCAGTGTTTGTAGTTTTCATCAGTAAGCACTAGCAAAGCTGCTCTTTCCCTGGTTTTAATTGTTTTTCCAAGGAATTTTAATGTTTTGTTCGCACTTGTTTTGTCTGCATCTATATCTGACATACACCATCTGTTTTTAAACAGAACATGATTTCTAGATGTGTCAATGCTCTAGTTACCTATTTTGTCTTTGAATAAAGAAACTTATTTTATTATTTTTGCATTTTAAGAAAAATTCCACTTGGAAATGTATTAAACTTCCAGACTACCTAACTAAAGGACAGGAATACCACTCTCCACAGAATATGTTTCAGTATATATTTAAGTGTATGTGAATGCTTACATTAGTATGCATCATAAAACCAAATGCTTTCAGCTATAGAATCATAGAATCATAGAATCATAGAATCATAGAATTAGCTAGGTTGGAAAAGACCTACAAGATCATCCAGTCCAACCATCCACCTACCACCAATAACCCCACTAAACCATGTCTCTCAACATAACATCTAAATGTTTCTTGAACACCTCCAGGGACGGTGACTCAACCACTTCCCTGGGCAGCCCATTCCAGTGCCTGACCACTCTTTCAGAAAAGTAGTATTTCCTAATGTCCAGCCTAAATCTCCCCTGGCGCAACTTGAGGCCATTCCCCCTCGTCCTGTCATTAGTTATAAGAGAGAAGAGGCCGACCCCCAGCTCACTACAACCTCCCTTCAGGTAGTTATAGAGAGCGATAAGGTCTCCCCTGAGCCTCCTCTTCTCCAGACTGAACAATCCCAGCTCCCTCAGCAGCTCCTCATCAGGCCTGTGCTCCAGACCCCTCACCAGCTTCGTCGCCCTCCTCTGAACACGCTCCAGGGCCTCAATGTCTTTCTTGCAGTGAGGGGCTCAAAACTGGACACAGTACTCGAGGTGTGGCCTCACCAGTGCTGAGTACAGAGGGTCAAGGACTTCCCTACTCCTACTGGCAACACTGTTTCTGATACAAGCCAGGATGCCATTGGCCTTCTTGGCCACCTGGGCAATGAGCTCCCACTTTCCCCATCTTTGTTATGCATCTGCCTTTTTTCATGCAGCACCACTTCGCACATTTATTCATACGTAAGTACACAATATTCTTGTGCACTATTTGTGTATATTTGCCTCCTAAAACCCTCGATCTTCACTTCACATGCCAGGTAAATCTGCCTTTGTCCAAGCGTGTTGCGTGACTCCTCATTCACAGGCCTCTGTGATGTCTTTACCTAGAAACCCATGTGAACAGGCATCCATTTACACTCATGTTATGCTTCTGCGCTTAGAGGATTTCCCCTCTGTGCCTTATCGTGTTGTCTTCTGTGCTGTTCTTTTGAAGTGTAACTTAAAAGTCACTTGAGAGGGAAGTAGTAAGCCTACAACTGCTCTTAGTTTCATTATTTATTGTGGACCAGTACTGGAAAAAAATTGTCTTTGTTGAGATATAGACGTACTATAAATATTTGGATGGCATCCTTCCAGAGGTTGTGTCAAGTGTTGACCTGCTTTACAGAAAGACAGTAATGGTAGTACAAAAGAAAACAAGCAAGAGCACCAAATGTTGTCACATCCTTGTAGCCAAAACAGTTGATATTTGTGAAGATCTAGCCGTTTATTTTGAATACTCTAGTGTGTTGGCTAGAGCCAAAACATAGTAAGATCTCTACGAAGGATTTGGCTATAGGAAAAAAATGCCCTCAGTAAAAAGGGTGAGAAAGGATAAAGAAATTGCAAGGTACTTAGTGGCTTTTTGCCATGTCTTTTATGGGTAAGATTTGGCCTCTAATCTCCCAAGTCCCCTAGCCAAGCAACAAAGCATTAGGGAATGAAGCATTATTGAAGTAGTGTAGAGTAAGATAGAGTAAGGGAGCAGTTAAACCATTTGGACGTACAGAAGCTCATGGGACTGAGATGGGCTGGATCAAAGGATGCTGAGAAAGCTGGCTGATGCTACTGCAGAGTCACTTTCTATCATTTTCAAAAGGTCATTGGGAAAGTTTCCTAATGACCAAAAAAAAGAAAGTGCTGCACCTGTTTCCAAGAAAGGAATCCACCAGAGAACTCCCAGCCAGTTAGCCTAATTTGTCTGGTTCCCTTTCTGAAAAGGTTATAGAGCAAAACCTCCTGGGAGTTCTATCCAAGCAGATGAAGGATAAGAAGGAAAAGCCAGCATGTGTCCACTTGATGCAAATCTACCAGGCTTTCAGCATGACTTCCCATCATATCACAGAATTGCAGGAGTTGGAAGGGACTTGATCTCTTGAAATCCAATCCCTCCGCTAAAGCAGGTACCCTACAATAGGTTGCACAGGCAGGCATCCAGATAGGTCTTGAATATCTCCACAGAAAGAGTCTCCACAACCTCTTTGGGCAGCCTTTTCCAGTGCTCTGTCACCCCATACAATTGGAGCCAAATTAGAGAGATCTGTACTGCATATGAATAATAAACAGAACCATCAGGCTCGGATGGGTTCTTGTTAGCAGGTCCTCCTCTAGGAGGCAGCAAGGTAACTGGTTGTACTTTTGGGACAAAGAGTTTCTGATGTTTCCCTTAATTATGTGGAACACATCTCTGGTAGGCCTGTAGACAAAGCTGGGGAGAGTGGTGGATACACTGAAGTACATTTCAGTGTGTCTACTTGCCGGGATCCTGGCAGGCAGGAGCAACAGGCTGAACAGCACATGACAGTGCAGAAGTTAGCATAAAGCGTGGCATCTGGGGTATAATGACCCTGCATCTTGTGGCATCTGGGGTATAATGACCCTGCATCTTGGAAGTCAGAAAGCAGCTTCCTAGAAGAAGTCCTGGTGGACAGCAGCGCACACTTGTGATGCAGAATGCTGGCTGCAGACAGGGCTGTGTCACCACAGGTGCAGCCTACAGGGTAAAGGAGGCAATTCTCTATCTAGCAGTCTTCATGCTGTGTTTGGCATACTGTATCCAGTTTGCAGCTCACCAGTCCTGAAAAGGTGCCAGCATCTCAGAGCCAGTCATCGTGAGGATGCTCAAGCCCCAGAACATGGGCCCGGGGAGGCTGTGAAGTCTCCCTCCACTAAGACACCCCAAAACATCTGCAAGCAACAACCCGAGCAACCTGCTTTGGCTGGCCCCACTCTGACAGGAGACTTGTATTAGTGTCCTCCAGCTGTGTCTTCACCTTCTCTTATTCCGTGCTGCTTTGGCCGAGCTTAGCTCCCCCCCCCGAATTGGTAGCACATCCGTAGTTGCAGAGAGGAGAAGAGGCAACACCTACGGGAATAGCCCCTTCCCCCAGCCAGCGCTCCGAGCAGCCTGCTGCTGAGGGCGGCGGTGGCTTTAACGGCCGCGGCGCGGGGCAGGGCGGGGCGTGGTTCGAGCGGCGGGGGGGCGGCCGGAGCATGCGCTGCGTGGGGCGGTGGAGTGCGGCGCGGCGCGCGGGTGGTGGCGCCGCTTCTCCCTGGTTGTAGGCAGCGAGCACGGCCCCGCCGCACCTCTTCTTCCTCCTCCTCCTCCTCCTCCTCCTCCTGGTGCTGCTGCTTCTGCTCCTGCCACTGCTGCCGCCGCGCGGGGCCGTGGTGGCGGCCGCGGAGCTTTGAGCACCCGCCGAAGAGCGTGGCCCTCCGCCCGCTTTGCGCCCGAGGGGAGAGCGGGGAGCCGCGGCGGCCATGGGTAACGAGGCGAGCTTGGAAGGAGGCGAAGGGCTCGAAGGGGCGGCGGCGGCTGGGGATGGCGGCGGCCCCGCGGCCCCCTCGCAGCCCCTGGTCCCGGCCGGCGTGGAGGCGGACCTGAGCCAGCTGAGCGAGGAGGAGAGGAGGCAGATCGCCGCTGTCATGTCAAGGGCGCAGGGGCTGCCCAGAGGGAACCTCGCCGGCGCGGAGCCGCCTCCCATGCAAAGGCACGCACGGAAAATCGCCCTTCTCCCGCTCTTCCCTTCCCCCTTTCTCCGTCTCCTCGCGGTGGGGCGCGGTGCGATCCGGGCCCGCAGCATCGGCACCGCGTTCTGCTGGCGGAGGGAGGGAGGCAACGAGGGAGGGAAGGGAGCGGCTGCACGAGCGCTTTCCCCACTCCGCTGGTTTCTAATAATATCGGCGGTTCTGGGTTCCAGTGGGTTGCGCCCTCTCCCCTCCCGTCGCACCGTTCTGTGTCTGGGCAGGGGGAGATCTGCGGGCAACGTTTGGGTTTTCTGTGTGTATGCTTGCCTCAGGGAGTCGGGGTGCCCCGCAGCTCAGGGAGCAGCCAGGGGAGCTCTCCTGATGGGTTTTGTAAGCATCTCTCTATGGGAAAGGTGTTTCTTGTTGAATCTTTCAAAGCTTTTGGGCATAATGCATTTGCTAGCCATTACTCCTCCAGTTCTTAACCTCTGCATCTCTCATTTGGCTTCATTAAATAGTCATGGATTGAGGAGGTCTGTACCGGTATTTTTTTCCCCCTTTATTTTTCCTCTACTTTTCTTGAGGGGAAAAGGAAGGCAGAAGAACAGGTTTAAATTGATTGCTACAGAATTAAACGATGTGGGTACTGGTGGCTTTCCCTCATTATGCATCTGTGGAGACTGGGTCGTCCCCTTCCCCTCTCCGTTCTTATCCCAGGATAAATGCACTGCCAGAAGTGCAACAAGCCTGGTGCCCGGCTCGGCCGGGGTTCGGTGCCCGGTGCTGGCCTTCCCCGCCCAGTTCTCGCAGCTCGGCCCCTGCCGCTGTCCGTGGTTCTGAACTCGCCGTCTTCCCGTGCTCCGGGCCTGGCGTTTTGCTCTCTGTCTTAGGTGCTGGATGGGCTGTTTGTCGAGAAAGGAAGGGATTATGCAGCGAACCTCCTTTGCTGTGCAAAACGGCTCTTGTTGAGTCTGTATAATGTCAGATTTATATAAATGAATTTTAGAAGGTAGGTTAGTGGGATCATAGTCATTACTGGGTAAGGTACTGAAGTCACTGGGATTATACCTAAGATTAATGTTTATATTTTAATTGGGAATCAAATCTTGCATATTTATTAAGCAGGTAATAAAACTATGTAGAATTTAATTTTCTGTTTCAGGGCTTTGCCCATCTTCTGTGAATGTTAGTAGGAGAAAAAAAATCTTACAGATCAGTTCTGTTGAAACAAAGCTTAAAATTTTCTTCTGTATACAGCTTACATACAAAGACACAAAGTTTATTGTTTCATACTAATCTACCAAAATAAATATCCCTGGGAGACTTCAGAATAGGCTAAAATGTGAATATTTCTGCATTTGTAAATTTCTACTTTCCTACAAACACATTTTATCATATTGGAAACTCTTTTCCTCTTATTAGCGTACAATAGTTTCAATCTCTTAAAGTGTACCATATTCTTACTAGTGTACCATTCTTTCTATTTAAAGAAAGACAGTCTATATTTGTGAAATACTGCCTTTTTGCTTTTGGTAAAATTGGCATTTTAACTCTTCACTCAACGCAGTAGCCTGTCATCTAGCTTCCCTTGGGGATTTGTAGTGATTCCTGTCATAGTACTTTGTGTCTGTTATAATGTAATGAGGTTACTGCTTGTCTCCACTCTTATGGCTTTACTTGCTTGTCTTGTATACCTGTCTTTGCTGCTGGAATTTGCTAGCAATGGTGGGATTGATTACTAAGAACTTGATTCAAACCCTTGGAGTCCAGACTTTTAACTCAAGTAAAGAATTAACCTGCTGAGACTCAGATTCCTTAGCTACAAACTTTTTTTTTTTTTTAAGTCTGCATGGAAAATACTTCTTTAACAATGGCCTACAAGTGCTGTTTCCAACAGTTTTTTTTTTCCCCTAATGTGTCTATGCCAATCCAAACATTAAGTGATTGAAATGGTGATCAAAAGAGGAATACTGATATTTACACATGTTATTTATATAGCCTTGTATTTTGCCAGTGTCCTTAATAGGTTGTCTCTTTAGGGTTTTTTGTTGTTTTTTTTTTTTTTCTTCTTTCCCATCTTGTTAACTGGATTTTTTAAATTTAATATTAGCTGTTATCCAGTTTTACCTGAGATACTAATAATTATTTCCTATTCTGAATGCCTCCAGTCCCCTCCCAAAGCAAATTCTAAGTCTTAGTGGTGGTGGTTTTTCTTAAATGCATTATTCTATTGATTCCAGGCACATTTTGGGGTGCTTAGTATCTATAGAAGTCATTCCATTCTATTGCCCATCTCCCAAAAAAAACCTCTAGTTTAGGAGTTTATTTTAGGTTTATTTTTTTTTAAATTAATTTGTATGCTAGTTCTGTTTGGTCTACCTTCATTGAATGGTTCTGTAACTGTGTCAGCGTCCACTTGCTGAGGAATTTTTCCCATCATCTGAAAGGAACAAATGACCAAACTGGATATATGAACCATCTAATCCAGCTGTTTTTATTTTGAATAGATCACTGTTGTGTTGTTTGTTTCAATTCATTAAGTTGCTCACACCGTACAATAACAAGAAGTCAGATGCACTTTGAGAGAAAATTCTGAGAAGCCCTTATTGAATGTCACGCTTCTAAGAAACAGTTGTGATGTAATTTCCAACAGAAATTTGTATTTTTGTTAATGATATCACTTTTTAAAGTCAATAAAAAAGAAAATAAGTTTCCAGGGCTATGCATGAGTTTGTACATATTTTGTCTGTAGATACAAAGGAGTCTAACTGTCTTGCAATTGTGCAGCAATTTTACTTCTCTTTAAAATTATTTATACTAATGAGGGCTACTAGGACTCTTTATGGTTATGGCATAAAGAACTGGAGCAATAGTCTTTTGGTAAACTTTTGCTTAACTGCAAAGTAAGCTTCAATTTGGCTATAAAACTCATTTAAATGAATAAAGATGAGCTCTGTGTATCAAGGCCAAGTGAGGAGAAACATGGCAATGAAAATGAAGGAATTAGGAGAGGGAGAATAAAATGATTTTGTTTGTTGGATTTTGACTGATGGTGGTTTCTTTCTTTTTTTTTATGGTTCAGAAGGTTTAAAAATAAAAAAAATACTTCTCAAATAAATACAATTTTTTTTTTTTCCAGAAAATTTCTAATTCTGCAGTTTAATTAAAATTGTTCCACGTCTGTCTGTAGTTGGTTGTATTATAGTATTGGAAAACAAGGCTTCAATTTCTAACTGTTTAAAACTGAAGAGATTAAGTCCTGGCTTTTGACAGAGGTAATGCTTCTCAGGAAGCATGTCTTTTCAAGGCTTTTTCTTCCATTAGTTAAGCACGCTCTGTCTCCATTGTTTAGAAATATTGCTCTGTAGAAAAGCAAGACAAGTCTGCTCTTGAGAATACACCAGCATCAGGTTTTTTTTATTCAGTAGATTCATGGGTTGTAATCTCATTTTAAGTCCTGACATCTGATCAGGTGGAAATTTATGGATCACATTATTTTGAGAAAAATAAAAGCTGAATGAGAACTCCATGCCAATAGGAACTGACAGTTATTTATTCTTGTTAATGTCCTAGTTCAATTTTTATAAACGGATACTTTTTTTCTTCCACTTTCACGTTGTAAGGTTTGGCTGTGGTTCCACGTTTCCTGACCTGAATTTATTAAAACTGTTGATTAAGTACTGTTGATCCTTTTCCATTTTTTTTTGTCCTGTCAGTTTTGCATTGCTGATTGAAGCTTTCCAGCACTTGCAGATGTGAATGCTGGAAGTGTACCAGACCACCACTGATACAATAGTTGAAATCATTTCACTTAGCAAGCAGTACTTCTTCAGATAAGTCTAGAGTGCTTATCTAAATTGCAAGAAAAAAAAGATAGGCTTGCCTGGCTTCTAATTAAAATTTACAGTTGTTTGTTTTCTCTACATAGCAAAAATGCCAAATGTCTAGTGGAACTAAATTATCACTGGACTTCTGTGTATTATCCTCATCATGAATAATGAGCTAACAAATGTTTACTAATGTCATTGGAAACACACCTGCTCCCTTTCTTGAGTTGAACATTAAGATTGTAAACTTCTCAGATTTAAGGCCAAGAATTTTTCAAAGGATGGGGAAGAGTAAATTGAGGTATGGAAAGCTGGAAATACAATTCTATATGAAAATTTTTAATTTTCCAAAAAAGTCAGATAAAAGATTATAATAAAATCACATGTTGTGAGAACTAACAATTGCAGAAATGGCTACCACTTAGCTTTGTCCATCTATTTTGCTATTACTGGGTATGTAATGAAGACTAAAAATATTCATCAGCAGTAATAATAAGCCCATTGTAATATTAACTGTGTAAAATACAGTTTTCAGTGTATCCAGTATATATCATTCTGTAGCCTTCTGCTAAAACTATTAAGCAAAAAGAAATACTGCACAGTTCTGCTCATGAAATGGAATTAAATGTAAGAAGTGGTTGTTTTGGTATGAATGCCTCAAAAGAAATGTAATGTCTTGAAAAACAAATTCACAGTTAAGTGGATCTCTCAAAGTGAAAACCGGAAATGTTATAGTTGCAACACTGTTGTGGCACTGAGAAGAACACCATATTTTCCAGCAAAAGCACGGTGATAGCAGTGAATAGAATATTTTACTAGATCCTTTGGCAATAGTGCTGCTTGCAATATCATGTCCTCAAGCCACAATTGAGTATAGCAACAAGTAGAATACCATGCTGCATATAACGACATGATCTTGACTTTGGTTCCTATTTTCTTAGCTTTCTTTTATCCTTTATGAAAACAAAGCAAGGCGTTACTGTTAGAAAATGAGGAAAGATCTCTACGTAATTTTATTATTGATAGGCAATGTGAATTTTTTGAGTGATGCGGGAAGGAGGCTCTTTGATAGTTCTATTTGAAAAAAAAAAAGCTTTGATACGTACTCTGTGAACTGTCATCTGTTTCATCTGGTTGGAACATTCTGAGTAATGAGTGGATAGGTGGTGGTGAAAATATTTCCCTGCCAAAAAAACAGACAAAAAGAACCCATATACTTCTGACTGTACCTGGATTTTTAGGAGTTTTAATCCTTGCTGTATAGTAAATTGTAAATATATCAAAGCTTTTTACAAATAACCAGAATATAAGTACATAAGCAGTTAGTAATTTGCGTGTTTTTTGTGTGTATGGCTCCGCTTTGATGTGCTAATTTTCCAACATCTGTTTCTTTTGGTCTTCTTTGTCTCCCCATGTTTGTATCCCAAGGGATAGAGTGGAAAGTTAGTAGTTTGGATTTACGTAAAATAGGAGTTGTAGCTCTGAATTCTTCATTTTTCTGAAGAGAAAGTTATCTGGTTAAACACAGTTGCTGTATGAGATTATTTTCTAACTCAGTCAGTCTGTGAATTAATATTTGCATAAGCCTTTATAGAACAATAATTTTAATTTAAATACTTTTTATATGCACTCTGTTGTAAGCCTTGGAATTGAGAACACTTGAGCACCTGAGGATCTTCACATTGTTACCTAAACATTTCTGGGGGCACAGATACAGATTATTTTAACTATTTTTTCCCAAGTAGCTTGCATTGTTTTAATTTATTGCATTTTCTTTCTGCAGGCATCCTGATCTTGATACAAGCCGCCATCCAAGACAGCCAGGTAAGCCTCCAGATCCAGGACCAGGTTTAAGTAAAAGCAGAACAGTAGATGTGCTGAAGACAGAACAGCGGGCACCTGGACGGAGTCCGTCTTCTATAAGTCTAAGGGAATCAAAGTCCAGGACTGACTTTAAAGAAGATCAGAAGCCAAGTATGATGCCCAGTTTTCTCTCAGAAGCCAATCCACTGAGTGCAGTCACTTCAGTTGTGAACAAATTCAATCCTTTTGATTTGATATCAGATTCAGATGCAGCCCATGAAGAAGCTGGTAGGAAACAAAAGGTTACCCAGAAAGATCAGGGGAAACCTGAGGAGCAGAGGGGTCTTGCAAAACATCCATCTCAACAACAGTCTCCAAAGCTAGTTCAACAACAAGGGCCTGTCAAACCTACCCCTCAGCAAACTGAGTCTTCCAAACCAGTGCCTCAGCAGCAGCAACCTGGGGAACCAAAGCAAATTCAGAAACCAGGCCCTAGTCATCAAGGAGACTCTAAGGTAGAGCAACCGAAACAACCACCCCAGCCACGAGGACCACAAAAATCTCAGCTCCAACAGTCAGAACCAACAAAGCCTGTACAGCAACAAACTTCTGCAAAACCTTCAGTGGGCCCAACCAAGCCATTGCCGCAACAACCAGATAGCGCTAAAACGTCATCCCAGGCATCACCTCCCACAAAACCATCATCACAACAGTCAGGACCGGTAAAACAACCATCTCAACAGCCGGCAAGGCAAGGAGGTCCTGTAAAGCCATCTGCCCAGCAAGCAGGGCCTCCTAAACAGCAACCTGGATCTGAGAAGCCATCTGCTCAGCAGACAGGACCTGCAAAACAACCACTGCAGACTGGACCTGGAAAGCCACCTCTGCAGCAAACGGGGCCTGTAAAACAAGTACCACCACAGGCAGGGCCTACAAAACCATCTTCTCAGACTGCAGGTGCCACAAAGTCCGTAGCACAACAACCAGGACTTACAAAGCCACCGGGCCCACAATCAGGGCCTGAAAAGCCCTCACAGCAAAAGCAAGCCAGTGCAGCCCAACCTGTGGAATCCACCCCAAAGAAAACCTTTTGTCCTCTTTGCACTACCACTGAACTGCTACTGCATGTGCCAGAAAAGGCCAATTACAATACATGCACACAGTGTCATACTGTAGTCTGCAGTCTGTGTGGATTTAATCCTAACCCTCATATAACGGAGGTGAGTAACTTTTAAATTGATGTTCATTACCAGAACACAAAATTAAGTTTACCTTCATTATGCTGAAACATCAGATTTTTTATGGTGTATTATAATGATCATTTAAGGCCTTAATGAGTTCAGAGAAATAATCATGCTATTTAGAAAATGCCTACCAGTAAGAGGGGTCACAGAATCAAATGGGTTGGAAGGGAGCTAAAGGGATCATCAAGTCCAACCCCTCTGCTAAAGCAGGTTCCCTACAATAGGTCACACAGGTAGACGTCCAGATGGGCCTTGAATATCTCCGTAGAAGGAGACTCCACAACCTCTCTGGGCAACGTGTTCTAGTGCTCCATCACCCTTACCATAAAAAGATGAATAATAACGTAATGGTGTAATGAAAAGGAAGGTAACGGTTCTCCATTTGTACAATCTTTAAGAATATGTTCTTGTTTCTTCATAGGAAAGAAGGGGAAAACCATTGTGAGTTCTTTAAAATTTTACTTGATTTTAAGTAATCCTTGTCTTTGTTTAAAATCAGACTGCAATAGTCACATGCTAATATGTTCATAAATACATAAAGTACTAAAGAACTACATAAAATACATTAATAACTAAATAAACAATTGGATATGAAAATGATTGTGTTCATAAGTCTGCTGTGGGTTTCAGAAAAGGACTTGGGATGGATTTACTTTGCAACTGCATGGGTGTGCATTAGCTGAAAGCCTGAGTCATGAGTTTTGACTCTGTGGTACTCAAGTTATTTCATTCTTGTGCGATGCTAAGAAAGGGATCTCTGTGGACTATTTCTAACTTTGATTACCATTCTAGCTGTAATTATAGAACATAGAAATGGTGTAGAAACTAATATTAGGACTTCAAGTGAGCTTACCTTAACCTGATACATTTGCACTATCTTGATTTATGTGCCCATACGTATATATGAATTTTGCTTGCTGTGCATGGGAATGAGGCTTCATATGAATGTCTGATATCTTCTTATTTCTTGAACATCAGCCTATACATCCTGATACTCTAATTTTTATTTTGTGATATAGGTTTTTTCTGTTTGTTTTGTTTTTCCCCAACAACAACAGTTTTATCAGTTTATAGAAATTGACCTGATAGTAAAGACTGACTAGTGATAAAGCAACCAGAAGGGGGATTTGGGGAGTTTGGTTTTGCCTTCTGTTCAGCTAAACTAATACCAAAACAGATGGCAATAGGAAGAAGTGTATAGACATTATTTCCAATCTGACAAGTATCCCTAGATTTAAAATCACAGAATCAAAGCATCACTAAGGTTACTGGGGGCTGGAGGTCATGTAGTCCAACTTCCTGCTAAAAACAGATCACCTAAAGCAGATAGTTCAGGACTGTGTCCTGTACAATTTTGAGTATTTCTAAGGATGGAGACTCCACACCTTCACTGTGCTTCTTGTTTGATGTGTATTGCAGTGATTTAAGAATACTGCTGTTTGTTAGATTGCATTTCAGTGTACATTTATTAGTGATATTTTTAGGTTGGTATGTGGTAACAGGTAGTTTTTTTGCATCCGGTGATTATTTGCTGATTTGTTGTTAGCATTGTCAAAGTTAAACTTGAAAGATTCAGATAGCCCACTGAATTGTTTAGCAGTGTATTCTCTTGTTAGTATTTAGGGAAATTCAGAATTGAGATTGCAGATCTACTGGACTGGAAGAGAGAAGACTTGAACAGCCCAGTGCAGAAATGTCAGGGCATCTGCAAATAAACTCGGAGATTATATTATCAAGGGATATTATATAGGGGAAAAAAATATATTATTTAAAACCTGAAATCTCCTGTCCAGCATGTCATTCTGGAGACAGTGGAAAAAAAAGATTTATTGATTATATTTTGAACAAGTAGTGTTATGACATTACAGAGGAACTTTTGTAAGAGAACCAAAATTTGTTAGATTTATTTGTGGATGCTGATCTCTATTTCCTTAGTGATTTGCTGGGATCTCTCAGAGCTCTGAGCTCAGCTTCCTTTAGGAACTTCAGATGTTCTGTGGAAATGATTGACAAGTATGGTATGTTTAAGTGAAGTGGATTTTGAGAGAGGGAAAGAAAGGGTGTTTATGTAAGAAGATCTCAAAGTAAATTCTGTGAAGCTACTAGTTTTTGAAGTGGATACTCTGTGTGTGAAATTCAGGGCTTTAAAACAATAAATACAGCTGCATTTAAGACTAACTGATTACATACATATGTAAAAGGAAATTTGCATTTCATATTACACATTGAAATAAACACAGGATATGCATTTATTTCATGATGAAAGCATTTCAGTAAATGGAGGTATTGGACATCTAATTTATTCAGCTATTAGTTCTAATCTCCTAACTCCCACTCAGACTTTTCTCATTTGCTCAGCTTTGCACCACCAGCTGTCTTGGTGAAACTTCCTTGTGGGTGTCCTGCTCCTATCTGCAGTGAAGTGCAATGAAAATCACATCTGAATATGTTATTGAACAGTTGGAATGAAGTAATAGAACCTGTTCTGGCACATAAGAAAATTTGAACTGCTTCATCTGCAAAGGTTCCTACTTGAGATATTCTCAAACGTTTCTCCTTTCAATATTTAGATTTATTAACAAAAGTTTGTAATTAGTCCTTCATAATAATTCACACATTTCTTCCTGTCTAGCACAAAAACCATGATTTTTGTCTTAGCAGTCAATTCTCTTGACTGTGGTGCCTTTTCTTTTGATTACTCTTACTTTGAATCCTTCTGAAATGTTATTGAACGAAAGTCTTTCTCTTACCCACACAGTTACTGACTTTATCTTCACCTCTTACTGTTGTGTTTTGACTTACCATTATCCTTTTTGCCAAGTTTCATGATTCTGTAATCCTGTGTTGTTACCCTTTCCATGTCCTTTTTAGCCTCTATTTTTTATTGTTTTTGTTTATCTGTCTTAAAGAAATACTTCCAGAGCAGAGGTGGGGAGAATAAAAGGCATTTATTTAGAAAAGGATTGATATTCTGTTCTGACATTTTCCTTTATACAGCTGCTTGAACTACCTCCTTAAATTCCTTGATATCTTATAAGTTTCTTACAGGATAGTTTTATCTTCACAACTAGCAGAGTGGATTCATTCTCCAGAGAAAATCTTTTGAAGTTTCAATATTCAAGATTTCTAGCTAATTCTGGGGTTTACAAACTATCTCAGGAAATATTTGCATGCATTGATAAACCATTGTGGAAAGTGCTGTTTTTTTGTATTTGTATTCACCTTTTTCATTTTCCTTAGAAGATGCAGTAGTACATACACTTGATCTGTTTTTACTCACTAGAGAGAACTGTGCAACTCTGAGCAGAAAGTGATACTTTACTGCCACAAGGTCAGATCCTTTGAACTGTTTTTCTGAACCATCTGACATTTCTGTACCCCCTAGGGAAGAGGAATAGGCTGTATCTTGGTTTTGCACAGCAGTCCAGAGAGAAAATACGCCATACATAATGTGTTCAGTAACATATGTCTCTCTAATCTGTCTAGGTATTTGTACCTCACTCATCACCATGGCACATGAGTGCCTAGCAACAGTTGCATAAAGTACTGGGAAAAATTATATAAACAGATTTATTGACTGGTATTCTTGGCCTTTTTTCTTTTACATACATCAGAAACTTGTAGCAGGTGTGTTAATTTTATTACATGATGATAATTTTTTATTTAAAAAAACACATCCATTTTCCTGAAAATATTCTGATCAGCCATCAGAAGCCAGCACTAACTTGAAAAGGACTCAGTTGTGTAGATGATCTGAATTACGAGTAGGCTTTCTGAAATGAGCAGGGCCATCTGAAAGACTATCCATTTGGTTAAATGTTTATCTGTTTTCTGATGAAGCTAGGCAAAAAAGCATGAACTGTTGTAGATAAACTTAAGTGACCAGTGCATATGTTTGATAACTGATGTAAATTTTAATCTGTGGACTAGTAAGAATCATAGAATACGCCAAGTTGGAAGGGACCCATAAAGATCATTGAGTCCAACTCCTGGCTCCACCCAGGACCACCCAAATTTCAAACCATATATCTGAGAGTGTTGTCCAAATGCTTCTTGAACTCTGGCAGCTTGGAGCCATGCCCACTGCCCTGGGAAACGTGTTCCATTGGTATCATCATCCTAGTTGATGGCTTATAGTGGACTCCCACAGTAACGTCCAGTTTATTTGCCTGTCCCCTCATCCGTACCTACAGGATGAACAGTGTCATCGCCAACTGCAATCTCTGTATAGACAAGCCCATCCCTCACATACTGCCTTGCCTGCACTGCCTGATTTCAAACCACATAGAATGTTTTACTGGTCTTGCACTCCCCATTCCCCCTCCCCCCATTTCAACAGGAAGTATAAAAACATTTTCACTATTTCTTGAGTGGAAGGGAAGTGGTGGTGGTGTCAGTATTTTTCTGCTTTCAGTAGAGCTAGGGAATTTCACTACCAGTTGCTCCAGGTACTACACCCTTGATTTTTTTCCTTTTTCTTTCTGAAGCCGTTTTTATGTGCAATCCTACAGTATCCATTGGTGACTGAAGAGTATAATAATTTGGTTCAGATGCTCACAATGATTTTTGGTATTTGTTTTTATTAGTGTGCTACATTCCCATGTATCCTAAACAGTAGCAAATGCTTGAACATGAAATATGTTCAGGAACTAAAGAGAATTTAAGCAGAAGAGCATTCATTTTCCTCAGTTATTATTATTAGCTTTTCCATAGAAATGAAAATGTAATAATTTACAATACTACTTAAGGAAGATGTCTGTAATTCCTTTGGTGAATTCAAACAAATTTTGCTTATACTTGTAATAGAATTAATATAAATGACTGTGTTAAATCTTTGTGGATAACATGATAGTGAAGGAAGTTACTGATTGAATTCACATCTTCCATGCAGTTTAGTCTAGGCACTGCTGTGTTGTAGTAGGGCACAAGAACCAGGATGCAACATGGCCTGGAAATGAGATATAATCAGAAAAGTATCTGCTGTCACAGTGGATAATAGCATGTCACAAAGTATAAGTTTTTTTTTATGCTTAGTTTTAGATCAGTAAAGCAAAATAGAAAAAAGGACTTGAGTGTAACTCATCAGTTATTATAGTCATGAGGTGTAAAGAAATGTGTTAAACTCAGAGCTCTTTTTGAAAAAAAAAAATTCTCAAATTATTAATTTATATATCCACTCTAACTATTGCAAAGTAAAGCTAGAGGTATTCTGTAAAAGAGGATAGTGTTTAGTCTGGATTCACACTGTTCAGAGGGTAGATTCAGATAAGCCTTGTTTAGTTGGTTGTCTTTTAAGGATTATCAAAATCTGGAATACGTTTGAGTGAAATGCTTGTGTTGCTTCAAAGGGTCCTGGGGTACTACTAACACTGCAGTTTGTATGGAAGTGGAAGTTATTCCCAGTTTTGGAGATGAAATGATGTTGGTATCATTCTTTTATTTCTGTCCCTAGTACAGAATACAGTGTGTGGAATATTCTTAAGCACACTCCCACATAATTTCTCTTTCAGAATACTGCTTGCCTAAATTGCTGTTTTGTGTTTATGATTAGGTGTATTAATGGTGTTGATGCCATGGTTGATTTTTGTTGTTATTTTAGGAAAGGGTCAGAACATGGAAGAAGCACGCAACTATGTATGACAAATATTTTATCCATGTTTTTTTTAGCTTGACAGCGTTCCACAATATATTGCAGTGTTTCCACACTAGTCCAGATAACTGTCCTGTCCAGTTTTTAACACAAGTAAATAATAAATTAATCTGCATAGCTAAAGATGTCAACTGCAGTGAGCCATCTGCACCAGGATTGCTGTTGCTCGGCAACTGTAATTTACTACTATGTTAGGCCATGTGATGTAGGGATGCTGTTTGCTGGGTATTCACTGGGCAGGAAGCATGGCCCAACCCTGCTCCCAGCAGACAGCATAATCCCAGCTCAGATCCCGGCCATACTCCCTCATATCACTCTGTGCAGCACAGATGAACTTTGTTAACCTTCTCTTTGCTGCACTTCTGAATTGCAGTTCTGTTCTTTGCTTATCATTTATATATTTCTAGTATATTGAATCTAGCTGCAGTTAATGAAAGCAATCAGCATTTATTGCAGTGATGCGTGATGCAGTGCCTGAGCTGTATTAAAAATTCTTTTTCCTTGTTTGGTGCATCAGGTGCCTTAAAGACATGCTTGGCTGTAAAAACTCACTTTCAGAGATTTTGGCATTTAAAAAAAAATGTCAAAAGGATTTTGTTGGCTATTTTATGATTTTAATTATATAGGCTGTGGAATAATAGTTCCCCAAACACCCATACTTCAAACGCAAACTATAGCTTTTTGTGTTACTAATTTAAGCAGAATAGCAGAGTATGTTACGATTGCGATAACTGCGTAATACAGTTCATCTACATTTAAGTAGTTTTAAAACAACTTTTGAGTTGAAAGTAACATTTAAAATGGGGTTTGAAAATGGATATTTAAAAAGTTTGTTTGAACACTGGTTTAGGTGCAAGCTATACTGCTCATAACCATTACTGCAGTTTGTGGAACTGATACCTGAGGAACATGCTGCTGATGAACTCAGCAGTGTTTTTGTCAGCATTTTGAGTTGGTGTTTCCTGATAAATTTCCCAGTCACCTTTTAGAGCTGGTATCTGAAAGAAAGATAAATATTTATTTTTCAGTGATTAACTCTTGCCTCCAATGAGTATCAGTTGCATAATATTCAATAGTTACATGTTTATTTCACTGTGATTATCTTCAATAGCTGAGATCTTTTGGAGGGATGGTGTAGAAGGAGACCTTTTCTTTCCAGAATTGCCAAGTCTTGCTTAGAAGACCCTTCCAGTTGTATGCTGAAATACAAATTTATTTTGTTTTGTGGTAGTAGCTCTTTTTTGTTTAGAACAGTGTTTTCTGGTCTAGTTTCTTACAGTATTATACCACCTTACTTGAAGCTGCATAAAGTCATGGGCTCAAGTGTTTTCATTTTTCATGTTTCTCATATCATCTTGTCAGAAATGTCTGCTGAGAGCCAAATCTGGATTCCTTACTTTCCTTCTCTATGAAGTTGTCAGGTACCAAACAAGCTGATATGTTTCTGGACAAGAAACATGTTTTATTGATAAAGCTTTGGGGTGGAGCTGAGCTTTGTAAACAAAGTCCTTTTCCATCTCCTTGGCAATGTGAAGCCTCTATCAATCTTTGCATTTATGTGGCAATGTAAAGAGATCTTAATATTTTAATGCATATTTTAGTGTTTCATTTTATAGTGCCAAATGGCTATTATAAATGAGAATGAGACCTGTTGTCTTAGAATGCAGCTCTGTTCTGCAAAACAACTGTTAAAATGGCTTCCAAGAGCTTCATATAGATGGTGTGCCAGTAATTTTTATATGAAACGTTCAATCTGTAAGTCAAAATTTCTTTCTCACCGTACATGTGGAATCTTTGAATCAAGCTGGATTCTCTTCCTCCCCTACATCATCTGCAAGAAAAGAAACTGAGCATGCCAATCAATGTACTTGCTCTCTGACAGTTTTCACATTGGTTTTGGTTATGTTTCGTAGTTAGAACAAATCTGAATACTTTCACAGAAAGGAGCAGGCTCCAGTTAGTAAAATGTCATGAGTAAATTCATGTGCTGCTCCCAGCTGGTAAAATAAAGCTTTTAAAATTTTTAGATGTTATGGATGATAGTGCATAAAATATATATTAACTACTTGTTTGTTGTTTTGAGGGCACATAGCTTCCACATCACTGAGCTGGAAAGCAAGATAGCACTTTCTGTATTCTGTGGTTTAAATGTGAACAAAAATGCTATGTGAAGTTTGTCACGTTTTCAGTCCTAGTCATGACACTTGATGGCACGGTTCTTAGGGTGAAGGAAGTTACTAATGGGTTTCTTCTGAAAGATAACACCTCACCTCCAAGTGTAAAAATAGGCAGCTTAGAATTCTGAACAACTAAGAATAATCTCTTCTGTAAGTGGACAGGATCAACAAAAGCTCATGTGTTTGTTTTGTCATGGAAAGTTTTGCCTTTCAATTCTAGGTAGAGAGATGAGGAATACATAGAACTGCTGTCCAGTAAGATCTTTAAGGATAGGTGAACATTAGTATTTTATTAAGTTTTACTAAGTTTTGCATCAAGCATAGTAACGCACAAAGGCAATCTGTGTTCAACAGAAGCCCACTTCTGTTAATGTTTTTAAAAATCTCTGAAATTTCAGTATAGAGAATGGGCTGGTGTTTGTTACCAAAATGTGTCGTGTAGTGCACTTCATCCTGAACTCCTGCAGCTCCAATTACTGAACTTAATTCTGTGCAGTTTTGTATGTTTGGAGATGTTGTGTGTAAGCTATAATGACTGGAGGGGTTTGGCACCTCACTGAGTTGCATGGGAGGAATTTTGTATCCAAACCAGAAAGATTTTTAAAAAATAATACAGTGAAGTAAAACTTCCTACATTTTCCATTTAGAAGTCCAGCTGTGGGAGCAGCAAATTCATTTTTTCCTTTTAAAGGTTTCACTTTTAATACTGAGTGTGTGTGCGTATATGCATACGTATATATTAAGATAAGACAAAAAAAATACATTTAAGAGATTCCAAGTTTTGTCTTCTGCACAAATTTTGTTGAAAATTGTAGTACAGAACTTTTGTTTAGACTCCAGTTTGATGTTATGGTCAGATTGGTCCAGCTATCTGTTGAACCTAAGTGCTTATAAATGCATCTAGAGTTGGAGCACCTTAAACATAAGAAATATCCAGACTACTTGTTCTGTAGCCTCACTCAAAACTGCAACTATTTTTGAGTCTTTGAAGGTTTCACAGTGACTTAAAATCAAATATACTGGAAGATACTCAGCTTCTGAGTGGGAACAGATAGGTACCTGTTAACCCATGGTTCCACTGCAAAATGGAACAGAATGCACAAAATATCTTTGATACTTAGGAAGGATTGGCTCTTATTTAGAGTGCAGTACTTTCATTTAAAAAAAGCAAATGGGCAAACAAACAACAAAAACCCACAAGTGGAGATGGCAGAAAGAAGCAGGAGAACAATGGCGGTTCTGAGCCTCTTGTGTCATTGGATTCTTTCCTTCAAATACAGGAGCAGTGAATCACCATGCAAAATGCATTGTCCTACTATCGGTAAAAGATCTGTGGTTAGTGGGAAAAGACATTTTTGCTCAGGTACATTAAAAAATTCCTCATGGAATCTTCTTTTTGCACTGTGGAGTAGAGTCTACCACCCTAATACAAAAAATGTGAGCCACCCTGTCAAAGACAGAACACTGTGACAGCCAAGGTGGATATTCGGAGTCTGTGACTTGAGTCTAGTCTTTGATTAAAACTAAACCTTCGAGGAAATCCTTAAGAAATGATCCAGAAATGGTAGCAATATCTATATAATCAAATTACATTCCTGATATCTAAAATCAGCTCTCGTAATTAAGACTGACTTACTACAGCTGAAATTCTCCCTTGGACAGGTGACTTGTATGGGAACTGACCACCAATCAAACAATGTGGATGTTGAGCCTAATATCATCATTGCTTAGGCCTTCTGTGCAGTTGTGAATTCCTTCAGCAATTCAGAGCAGAGCTTAAACAAGTGCTGCAGTTTTGTTTCAGTTGGTTTCACCTTTTAACATCAGTTTGCTATCTGGGTTGAACATAGATCAGAAAATTGTTAAAACAATTGTAAAATAAAATGCTCTGAGAATGGAAGATAAAAGCAGTATTATTATGAATAGTAACTTGATTACTGTAAACTTGCAGCTGGGGCCAGACTGGTGCATCTCTTTGTGAATCTGTTAGTATTAGTAAGCTCGTATTCAGAGTGTGTATGTGCCATGTTTATCAGCATAATTGGAGTAACTGTTTTAGGGAATGGGATCCAACTGTTCATTAATTTTTGCTGCTGAAAAGTGTCAAGCTGGCAAGACATGACAAAATAATGAATTTATTGCCTCAGTCCATGACATCATGTAATTATTTTTTTAATGACCTCTGATATTACACAGCCAAAATACATCTTTATGTTATATAATTTCCAGATTCATCCTGTGTTATAGGAGAGATTTCAGACCAGGGTAAGAAACAGGATCCAAAAATCTTCACCCTTAGGGGCAAGGTCTTATATTCTGTATCCTCCTAATTGCAGCTTTCCTCTGCTCTAACGGTGCATTCAAATATCATAGCTGGTACGCTGAATTTCATATGCAGAGAGAAGTAAAGAACAGAAGTAGGGCTGCAGATGAGTGGCTTAGGTATCTACTTGCAGGCCCATGGGAATCCATCCCATATTGAATGGCATTTTTGCTGCCTATAAAGTTTCTGCTAGCAATGGAAGATGTGGAAAATTGCATGTGATGCTTCTTGGCCATGTGTTGCTTTAACACGTTTGATGCTTCGTCAGATTGTGAGGCTCTGCAAATGTGAAGGAAAGCTTGGCTACCTAGGGTTTGTGCTTTTTTTTTTCCTTATTTTTTTTGGCATTAAGTAGAAAATAGGTTTTCCCTCTCATTTTGGGAAAGAGGGAAATTCCAGTAATTGCCCTAGGAACTTCTTCTGATTACAAATGAATTTTGGGTAATGTAATTATGATTTCCAACATCTGTCCTTAGGCAAAACCTGTTACTGATTCTGAATGAAGGCTTGCCCTCTGAAACTGGTGGTAAAATGTGGGTCTCTGTTACATATGGTGTCCAGTAACTCACCTCTGTGCCTAATTCACTAGATACACATACACTAATACTGGTGTCCTGTAATAAATTACCAAAACCATAAACTATGTGAATAGCTTGATAGTTGTAAACTTAAAGATAATTATGCATTTTCTTTGTTCTAATTAGGATTATTGTTTGCTGTCAGCAGACTTGATTTGTCAAACTATTTTAGCAGAATTTGTCTTTTTTTTTCCTGTTCTGGCAGTTCATTGCTGTGAATGACTCACTGCTGGGCCTCATGAAGTTCCAGAGTATTTTTTCATTCTGCTAGGTTTTTATCCTCTGGTATTAAACTGTGTGTAAACTGAATGTGAAGTCATTAGAAGCATGGGCTCAATGACTGCTCAAATCACAGGGACATGAAGAATAACAGAAAAAAAAACAACAGTTGAGCATTTTAATTGCAAAACAGTTTTAGTGGTTATATTTCTTCCTTTTTATAGAAAAATCTGAAATATTGCAACAGTATATGCATTATTATAAGCTGTTATTACGTTGACTTTATTAACATTGTCTAATACCTTTAAAATTATTTATTTTTCCTGCAGATTAAAGAATGGCTCTGTTTAAACTGCCAGATGCAAAGAGCGTTAGGTGGGGACCTAGCATCAGGTCATGGTCCTGGGCCACAGCTGCCTCCACCCAAACAGAAGACACCAACTCCAACTTCAACAGCTAAACCTTCCCCTCAGTCACAGCCAGGTCAAAAGAAGGATGCTTCCCCAAAACCTGATCCTTCACAGCAAGCAGACTCTAAAAAGCCTGTACCACAGAAAAAGCAACCATCCATGCCTGGGTCTCCCCCTGTAAAATCAAAGCAAACTGATGCTGAGCCTTCTGACACCTTCCAGCAAATAGATCCTACTCCAAAGTCTGATCAGGCCAAACCAACACAGGCTGAAGAGAAGCAAAACCAACCCAGTGTACAGAAGCCTACAACGGATACTGTGCCTACCTCTGCAGCACCGGGGGTGAAACAGGATTTGGCAGATCCTCGGCCTCCATTAACTCAACAGAAAGTGACAGATTCCCCAAAGCCAGAGACTACCAAGCCACCAGCGGACACGCATCCAGCTGGGGACAAACCAGATTCCAAACCACTTCCACAAGTGTCTCGACAGAAATCAGATCCCAAGCTTGCATCTCAGTCTGGGTCTAAATCAGATGCTAAAACTCAGAAGGCCGTTGAGCCAGCACAAGTGAGAGATGATCCTAAGAAGTTACAAACAAAATCAGCCCCAAAACCTGACACAAAACCAGCTCCCAAAGGCCCTCAAGCAGGGACGGGTCCCAAGCCTATGTCAGCACAGCCAGCACCTCAACCCCAGCAGCCTCAGAAAACTCCCGAGCAATCCAGGCGTTTTAGCCTTAATCTTGGAGGCATCACTGATGTTCCTAAGCCTCAGCCTACAACACCACAGGAAACAGTTACTGGGAAACTTTTTGGATTTGGAGCTTCAATCTTCAGCCAGGCCTCAAGTTTAATTTCCACAGCTGGTCAACCGGGCTCACAGACATCAGGCCCTGCTCCACCTGCTGCAAAGCAGCCTCAGCCTCCTTCACAGCCTACGGCCTCTCAGGCACCCCCCAAAGAGGCCACTCAGGCTCAGCCTCTTCCAAAAGCTGCTCCCACAAAGAAAGAAACCAAGCCTCTTGCTAGTGAAAAATTGGAACCAATGGCAGCAGATAGTACTTTAACAACTAAAGGATCTGATTTAGAAAAGAAACCTAGTTTGGCTAAAGATAGCAAGCCTCAGGCTGCTGAAGCTAAGAAACCTGCTGAGCTGTCAGAACAAGAAAAAGCCAGCCAGCCTAAGGTGTCTTGTCCCCTTTGTAAAACTGGACTAAATATTGGTTCTAAGGATCCTCCCAACTTTAATACATGTACAGAGTGCAAGAAAGTTGTGTGCAACCTCTGTGGATTTAACCCAATGCCGCACATAGCTGAGGTAAGGTGATAGAGTTTGTATTTACTGTTCCTACCAGCAGGTTCCCTGTGCTGGGGTGTCGATTCTGTAGCTGTTGATTTGCTAAGGAAAAATTTGAATGTTTAGTCTGTGGCATTTTAAAGTTAAATATCTGCGTTGTATGAAACTTGGTCTGCAGTCAGAAAGTACTTCCAATGAGTTTTTTTGCAGATTAATGGAGTGTGTTGTGTGACTGGTTGCTAGTTTTTTGGGGCGTGAGCTGATAATTAATTATCAAATCATCTAAAGCTGGTGCTCCTATTGCATAGCAAACTACTGTACTTTCTAGTCCATCATGTGATAAAGTTTATTCATATGCTTTAGTATTTTACATTAACATTTATGCTTAAGTTGGTCTGTATGGTTCATGGGAAAAGTGGCTATTGGTGTTGTCTTTGAAATCTGAATGAATAAATTAGAAATGGCTCCCTGGGCTAAAGTTTATTACATCTCTGCCCTAAGGTGAGAGTAAATGCTGGGGAGAAATAAGCAGTATTTTCCCTGCTACTTCTTTTGTTGTGCATTTTCTTTTTTGTTGGATCAATTTCTTGAATATGCTATCAGTGGAAAGATGTTTTTCCTACTATAATGAGTACTTCTTATCTACCTTAAAAATATGTTGGTTACTGTGTAGAGCAGTCATTTAGGTCACAAAGAAAGGTCTGAAAATGCAGAAAGATACAGTGATTGAAAGACAAGATTCCATCAACTTGTTGCTTCTGCACTGAAAACCATCAAATGCATACAAATTCTTACATCACTGTCCAACCCTTTGCCCCACATACACACACACTCTCTCTCTTAGGTTTTAAATGAAAAAAACGCGTGCATGCACAGAATACCAGAGAAACAAGATGTATACATTCTGGTGAAATGTACTAAAATGACAGCTACGCAAGTCCTTGAACATGAGTTGACTTCCTCAGCGTTGATTTAGGCTTGGTGGTGTTGGGACTGCGTTGTGGTGTGCAGATTTCTCTTCTCTGTGTTTCTGCTAGCGATGAGAAAGACGGTATTCTGATTCCTTTCTCCCATCTCTGTTATTACCAGAGGATACTCTCCATTTCAGCTTTTTGGAATAATATTGATTTTCTGTAGTCTGACTTCCTCAGGCCTTTCTTTGCTACATTTTTTTTCCTTGTTGCATTTTCTTCTTTATTATACTACACATTTCCACCTCTGTCCACAATTTTCAGTCTTCTTTTTCTGATGATTTTCACTAAAAATTGGCAAACCTCTTTTCCTTAAGAACAGCTTGCTTGGCTGAGGACAGCTTGACTTTCATTTGCATGAAGATGGGAGACAGAAGAGGGAGCTCATCCTCTCCTTTCCCATATGATCTGTGCAAATAATGTATTTTAAGACAGATAGCAGTTCTGTCCCTATATGCATTGCATATAGTATGTGGCTGTTGTATAACATAATGATGACCAAATATTTTATGCTCACTAGCATACTCTTCTCCATCAGAAAACTATTTTCTAATGTGTTGAATACAGTCTTGGAGGCTTTATTTACTTTTCTTTTTATTTTTGGAGGCTTAGGAAGGATAAATAGATACGTTTTTTGAATTGTCTGCTCTGATTTTATGCTTAATTTTTTTATTGATATTTTCTGCATTCAAAGAGAAAAATTGGTTATAGGCTATGTTCCTTCCTGACCCCAGAACATGTTTTGAGTGTACAAATGTAATGGGTGCTTTATAGTTTTGTTGTAGAGTCACAGCTATATCACAGTGATTGTAACACCTGCTTGTATATTATCTATATATTGGTGCCCTGGTAACAGCTGAAAACAGGGTAGATTTTATTGAGTGTGTGATGGTCCAAACCTTGTCACTAATAAAGCTTGTATTGAGCTGTATGGAAAGAATCAGTCTGACTCAGCATGGAAATGTGTTTCATAGATGGATACAGAGGAACATCTAAACTCTGTGGGCACTTCTACCCAAGGAACTTTTAGCAGGGGATGTCCTGGAGGCAGTGCATGGTTGTGCTGCAGACATGGCTGTGAGTACTTTAGAGGGGAGAATGCACTTTGTTACAGTGAGTTACTTGCTCTTGCTTGTATATGACAAATTTAACGTTTAAAATTTCTTTCTATAGTCCATTGCAAACAGCCTTTTGATAGCCCCTCTTCTGCAGGAAATAAGAGAACTAGACTTTTGCTCAATCTAAGCAATATGCTATTTACTTCAGTGAAATTGCACTGGTTTGTGTGAGCTGAGAAATTAAGCAAGAATACTTTTACCTAAAGTGAGCTGATTGTTCTTTTTCCCTCTGATTTGTTGCTCCAACAGTCAAACAGTTATTTACTTAAATGTAATTTATCCATGAAGCAAACAGCTTCAAATGATTAAATAAATGACACTTGATAGATTTCAGATCCACAGGACCATGTTGTGCTCTAATGGATTAACAGACTCCTTATTCTGCCATTTGCTCAACAGGGAGGAGCACTGTTTACCAGCTCTGTAATTAGCCTTCCAGCTCAGGTAGTTGCAAGCAGCTCTATTTTTAGTAACAAAGCACAGGATCACAACTGCAGAAGCTAGAAATGAATTGTGTGACAACGACCATTTTGTGCATTTAAAACTCAGTGAAGCTGTTCAGAATACTGAACAGGAATGAGATGGTTGCCTATAATGTAATTAAGTATGTTGAGGCACCAGGGTCAGTAATATAGAACCTGTGATGAATTAATGTATAATTAAAACAAAACAGAAAGCCCAAAAGATTTAAAACTGAGCTACAGAAAAACTGAGAAATACATATCCATAGTATCTTTATGGGCAACAAGAAAGAACAACATCTTAAGAGTCATATATTAAGAATAGAGAGAGCTCAAAATGTAATGTTTATATGTGAGTATGCTAATGGATCTAATCTAATAGAACTGCCAAGGGAACAACAGAAGCGCTTTTTAGTCTACTGATAGCTATAAAATTATCTGGAAGTGTACTTGGGAGTATAAAATGTTCCATGTTTGAAATAATTTATTGGGGTTATAGAAAGGAGAGAATTATTTGAAATGAAGGAGAAGGACAGGGAGGAGTTGGGAAGGGCAGAAAAGGCATAGTGTCCCAGATTTACAAAGGATTTTGTGTTTGAAAAAGATGTTATCTGTCAGAGATGTAATCAGAGCAGATAATATAAACAATGTTATGTAGTGAGTAATGTTTCTTAATATGTTAATTACAGTGAATGTTCTCTATGTGAAACTTTTTAATGTGGTCTATGAACAATGACCACGATGATCCTTCTCCAATCTATATTCTTGGATTGTTAAATTGAAGAAAAGAAGTGTATACGTTTAACTCACTAAAAGAATTTGGGTTCTTTTCTGGTTACTTCCCACTGTTACTTATTAGACCAAATTGAGTAAATATTTTTTTTTGTCTCCACAAATACCAGGGATAGAGGAAAAAAACAAAAAAATGAAACTCCTTTTCTAAGTAAGAACAGTATTTTCACTAATCTCAATAGCTTAACCAGTTTAGAAAAATGGTACTTTGCTCTCCCAGTAAGAACATTTAGAATTAACAGTGCAGAGGGTGCTCCAAAAGCAATGTCTCCTATTTATTCTCATGGAAACTGCAACAGATACAAAAGCACAACAGCACTATTTGATAGCACAAATTCTCAGCTACAAAACACTCTTTTTCAACACAGTCACCACCATTAGCTATGCATTTTTGCCAGCAATGAACAAGAACCTGCATGCCATGCTCATAAAACAAACAAACAAAAAAAACCCACACAACTCTGCCCCAGTGGAGGTGCCTCACTGTCACCATTGCTGAAACATCACTCACCGCCTCACTGTGCTCACATCCAATCATTGGTCTCCATAAATGTTCAGCAATAAACATCAGTGGGTGCAGTTGTTTCTGCATGGAGGAATTCTGCTACACACTTTTGCTTCATACACACTTCCATGTCAGATGCCATTTTGTCAGACTGCCCCTCTGTTGCCATCTGTCGCACAGCAACAGAATGTAATGGAATAATGGTGGGACAGTTCAACCTCTACTGCCATACCACCAACATCCGCTTCTGACATTGTAAGCCAATGTAGTAAAATAGGAGGCATTACTTTTGGAGCCGCCCTGTAGATAGCACTTTGGAACTGATCTATGCCTCTCTGGACATCAGAAGTGCACTCTTGTTGTAATTTATTGTCAGGTACTTGAATGCATACTGAGGTCTTGTATGTTCCACTAAGAAACCTGCTGGAAGGGTACTGGTATGGTTGGATCTTTGATGTAAATAATTCTGACAGTTTCTCTTTTTCCAAACTTTCATTTAAGTCCAACCTCAGATGGAACAAGGATCTCAGCAGGCATGACTCAGTACTCAGGGTTAAATAGTTAGCTTTAAAAGTGAAAATAAAATTAAAAACCTGCCCAGTGATTTAATGCCCAAATGTGGCTCAGGCTTCTTAAAGTACACATGCAGGAACATTGTGAAGCAACAAGCCATCCACAGTCCAGTGAAAATCCTTAAAATGGTGCACTGCATCATTGGAGGTGACACCCATTGCCCATCTTTAATTTATTAACCAACCCATGTTATCTTGTTTTGCCTGTTAGAGAATGCACAGACCATTCTGCAAGTTGGCAAGTTTCACTCCTATTAGAGGTTCCTGTCTCCTCTGTGGTATTTAGCAATGAGTTGTTTTGGAAACAGATGATGTCTGGGAAGCAGTGTAGAAGAATTTGCACTTAAGATAGAAAAAACAACCATTCCTTTCAGCTGCATAATTTATCTACTCTGCCTCTTCCCTCTCCCCTTATATTTATAGCTCCTTTTTAAACTTTGATTGTAAGGAAGTGAATGCTATTATTTTTTAATAATGGTAGCCAAGTAATACAGAATGTATTAGGCTAACACAATGCATTCACTAAATTTTATGGAAATTTTATCCATTAAAAGGTAAGTCTTTATAACCGAGAAAACATTAAAAATACTAATTACTATTTTGAAAGATAAAATCTGGCATTGAAAACAGAGTGCATGTTAGATAATAAATCCCCTAGCGTATTTCTTGACTCTCAGAATGAAATTAATTTAACTACAAATGAGATATCCTGCTTCTCCTGTTTGACTAATTCTGTGTGCATAATAGAAATCACATTAAAATAGAAATATTTTTATAACAGAACTCAGCTCTTCTCAATTTCCTGCAAAACACGTGTATTGTATATATGAAATGGAAGAGGTTATATGGAGCGACCCTTTGAGGAATGATCCTGAAAACTGAAAACAGATAAATATTTTTGAAAAATGGTTTCATTCTGGAATTCACCTTACAAATAAAGCATCATCAACAGAGGTAGGCTTCTGGCATCCATCTTTGCAGAGGCAGTTAGATGATTAAAGACACAGACTTGAGTTGTCCAGATGTTTCTAAATGTGTTTGGGGCTTCCACTCTTCTCTGATACCAAGCTAAAGCTGTGTTCCAAAAAAACCTGCTTCAACTGACAGTTCTTCATAGGCTTGAACTCCTGTCCTTTGCATATGGCTTGAGCTGTTCCTTTTGAGCATTGTCTGCTTTGGCACCCAGACATTAGATGGAATCCCTTTTGGGAGCTGATATTGGTGTGCCTTTGAGCATACTTCACTCAGAAGCAGTACTGTTTGACAAAAAAAATCAGTCATGGCTGTTTTTATAGATAATATTTATGCCTGCTGATGGTTGAGTACAGTATGGTAGTGGTTTATTTAGTTTTCTTTCTCTATACACAAAATGAAGATCTGCAAATATGTAGATGTGTGACATGAGGACTCCCACCCCCAGCTCAGGGTACAGCCAAGTTTCCTGTCTCCTGGTCCCCTTCAAGACCTCATCAGTTTGTGTTCTCTATGGTGCAGCAGGGAAAGTGAAGCCAATAATAAGCTACTGCATCCAAGTGACTTAAAACTTAATAATAGTTTTATTTGAATTTTCCATTGCTGCGGAATGGAAAATTAGGGTGCTGAGAGCATCCTAATTTACTCACAGGTTTACCTGAATGGACGTCTTGCATTTCAGTAGGACTTGTTATTCAGAAAGTGATGTCATGCAGTTTCATTTATTTGGCATCCAGGTTTTGTTGGTTGCTCCTGAACGTGCTGATCTTGAAGGAGAATTTGAAAGCAAGACTCCTTTAGATCTCCAGAGTCATGTAGTCGTGACATTATCTACAAGACTGTGTTCCTGTTAAATTTTTGTTCCAGTAGTTACAACCATAAAATTGTTGTGTTTTTTTTTCCTGAAATTAAATTCGAGGAATGAAAAAGATTAGTTTCAGTGCTCAGAGTAATAGTGTGACCTTTGGAAATACTATCATCATGATTAATTGCTTATTGTGTTTTCAGACCTCGAAAAGTTTCCAAATTGCCTCTCAGAAGCAAGAACTCCAAGGATGGCTAACTGCTGTTGAAACAAACAATGGGATATAGACATGAAGCTATGCAAAGGCAGATGGCTTTTATTAATGTTGGTAGTGGCCACTGATGGTGTGAAATCTGAAGGGATGTCTACTGCAGCTCTGCTGCTGACACACAAACGCATCCTGTGCAGCTGCCTATTTTCCTTATGTGGCTGGAATTCATATTCAGTATCTTCTTTGCCAACATTAATGATTTGATACTATCTTTAGATGTCTTTGCACTTTGCAAATGAAAAATGTGAAAAATGTGTAGGTGAACAATTAGCATAGAGCTTTCAGCATTGATTCTGCTGTGTGGTCTATTTTTTCCCTGTGCCATTAGGAAATCAGACAGTTCATAGAGTAGTGTGTTACTGAGGGTCAGGCAGAAGTCTGAAATCTAAAGTAGATAATCGGGGAAGATTACTGACCTGGCGTTGAGCCAGGTGATCTTCATCTGTGTTATGTCAGTAGAAATTTTTCTGGTGTCTTGTTATTTAATAAGGAAGAAGTCTTCTGAAACCTAAGGTGTTATTAATTGCATCTAACTTTAACATCTTCTAGTGAACTTTATAATAATATTTTAATGGTACTTTTTGTGATAAGGATACTTTTTTTTTTCTGTTTTACAATGTGGAATAATCTTTTGTTGTTGCAAAGCGTAAATGCTTTATTTTATTGAGAAAATTCAAAATTTGGTGTGATTAAGTTAGTTCAGGATGAAACTAAGGACTTGAAAACACTGTGACATCCTTCCAGATTTCGTTAAATGAATGGACACTAAATGCCTTGTTGTTTTTTCTTTTTTGGTGCCCAGCTGAGATACCTTATCTATGTGATCACATTGATGATATGTACAGGCACTGTCAAAGCTTGGGTGATCATAAAAACATAACTCATTTAACCTCTTTGTCAGAATCCTTGCATAGTTTTAGTCTTCTTGTAGACTGACTGCAGGGAGGACTTGTGAATAGATTCCTTTTTCAAATGAAGCAAAATGTAGAACTGGTTTTCTTTCTAAAGAAAAAATGTTTTTATGTATCAGATGTAAATATTTTCACAATTTGCTAATGAAATATTCTAGTTACTAGAACATAAATTTTTGAGTTGTAAAATTCTTAAAAGACAGTGGGTACTCATTTCCTGCAAACTGAATCTATTCGTGTTGTTACAGCAGTTAATAATTTTCAGTTGCTGCATATGTTCAGAATTCCATGTCATGGTTGTACTGACCAAAAGACTAATGCACTATAACAGTACATTTTTAAAGAAAGATCAGTATTTTGCACAAAGGAGGCCCAAAAATCATTTGGGCACCACTGTTGTGTGATGATTTTTGATTTAATGGGATTGCATACATGCAGTCAAAGGCATCCTGCAATTAATTTTAAATGCTTGCATGAAGTGTGACCAGCAGTAGAAATGATCAACTAAACCTTAAGATGTAAAGAAAGAGAAATGAGCAAGATGGGGCACTTCTCTGGTTTCTGTTTTGTGTGCTTCACAACAGAACTTCACCTTGAATTATGTAAAGAATGTAAGAATCATTTAAGATGATTGTTGGCCAGTAATTTCCATTAGAATATTTCTGAAATGCATGCGGTTCAGTTGACCAAAAGAACACACCTGATTTTAGATTTCACATTATTTATGAATTTAATTGATTTTTTTTTCTAGTGGTACTAAGGGTAGGGATAGAAACTGGATGGGAGCTTAAGCCACAATATAGTAGTGGAAAAGAGATTAGATGCATGCCAGTAAGCTGTTTGAGATGCTGTCTCGAAGCATTTGAAGCAGGAGGTCATAAACTGAAGCTGAAGGAGGGGGATTAGCTGCCTCTAAGCTATTCTGACTGAATTTCATACACAGTGCTGTTGGGTCAGGGAACAAAAATACATGTTTTCTTGCAGTTAGTAGAAAAAAAAAAGAAATAACAACCATTAGACTGTATTAGACCATCACACTCACTGAGAAGACTGATGAGGTATGCTAGTTTTCCATCTATGTTTTGGAGGTTAATGAAATTACTCACAGTGAGGTAAGCTAGGCTTCTAAGGACAAGACGCAAAAGACCATATGGTAGTATTCTGTTTTTAGTATTTCTAGGTTAGTGTTTTCTTTGTGGTTTCTTTTATTTCTTCCTTAGCAGGTGGCCTTCACATTGGAAATGATCCAGTTGTCATGTGCGAAGATTAGAAATTGAGCACAAGTAACCTTGTCCTTAAATTTAGAATTCTAACAAAACTAACTGCTTTTTGAGAAGATCTTCCTATCAGTTGCCTTAATAATTGATCTAAGACCTGCATGTATATTTATAATCCTTTAATTTTATTTTATTTTTTAAATTTCTGAACTTTTCCTGACCTATCTAGATGTGGTGGGTTGATGTTGGCTGGTCACCAGCTAGGACACCACGTTGCTCTCTCACTCACAGTCCTCAGCAGGACAATGAAGAAACACAGAGGGAGAAACTCATGGGTTTAAATAAGGACAGGGGCATTGGCCACCAATCACTATCAAGGGCAAAACAGGCTTTCCTTGGGGAAGATTCATTTAATTTATTGCCCATTACAGAAACAGGATTTGGAAAGTATTTCAAGAGATCATCAAGTCCAACCCCTCTGCTAAAGCAGGTTCCCTACAAAAGGTCGCACAGGTAGGCATCCAGATGGGTTCTGAATATCTCCACAGAAGGAGACTCCACAACCTCTCTGGGCAGCCTGTTCTACGTCACCCTTACCATAAATAAGTTCTGCACGTTTGTATGGAACTTCCTCTGTTCAATTAGACCATTGCTCCTTGTCCTGTTGCTACACATCACTGAGAAGAGCCTGGCCTCATCCATTTCCCTCCCACCTCCCTTTAGATATTGATAAACATTGATCAGATTCCCCCTCAGTCTTCTTTTCCCCAGGCTGAACAGACCCAGGTTACTCAGCCTTTCTTCATACAGGAGATGCTGCAGGCCTTTTATTATCTTTCTGGCCCTCCACTGGTCTCCTTCTAGGAGATCTCTGTCATTTTTATACTGGGGAGCCCAGAACTAGACACAGTATTCTAAATAAGGTACATTTTAGAATACACAGTATTCTAAACCGATAACAGTAGAAAGCAGTGAGAAATAAAAGCAAGTGAAAAACACCTTCCTCCCATTCTCTTTCTTCAGTCTCATCCCTACAAGCAGCGGAAGGGAATGAGGATTACAACCAGTCCATAATACTTGGTCTCTTCTGCTCCTCCACAGTCCTTCTCTGTCCCTGCTCCAGCGTGGGCTCCATCCCACGAGATTCCATCCTTCCCAAACTCATGCTGTGTGGGCTTCCCACAAACTCCAGCTCTTCAAGCACTGTTCCAACATAAGTCTGTACTACAGGGCTCATTCTCTGGGAATGGACTGTTCCAGCACGAGTCCCCACGGGCAGCAGCTCCCTCAGCCCTCCTGCCCCACTGTGGGCTCCTCTCCACAGGCTGCAGCTCTGGCCCAGGACTGTGCCTGTCATGGCTCTCCATGGGCTGTGTCTCCTTCAGGCCTCACAGACTGCTGCGCCATGTGCTCCTCCACGGCTGCATGTAGAGATCTGCTCTGTATGGTGCCGGTGGTGTGCAGGGGGACAGTCTGCTCAGCCGTGAGCCACTCCATGCGTCTCTTTCTTCAGTCTGCTCTCCCAGAGGCATAACCAGCATTGTGCGTGGTCAGCTCTGGTAGCAGTGAGTCCCTTTTAGAGCTGCTGGAGCTGGCTCTGGTCTGACATGGGGCAACCTCTGGGCTCTGCTCACACAGGTCACCCCTGCAACTTAGTACCAAAACATTGCCATGTAAGCCAAATGCACTAGAAGCAATATATCATTGTGATAATTTGATTTACCACTGCATTCACTTATAACTGCACACATTTACAAGTATTGAAGTACTGAAGATAATGACACAACACTGATCTGGATACTAATTCCATGCTAGTTTTCAATACAAACCTCTGAATCTTTTTTGAACTGCCCAATAAACATTAAATTGCACAACATGTGGCTCTCATGATGCAGCTGCACTCATGCTGACACATGGGTACACCTTGAATTTACGCCAGAGCTGGTATCCAGTGATAAATGTGACCACAGATAAAATCTGATAAGTCTCTGAGAGTCTGATGTAAATTGCAATCTGTGAAGTTCCTGGGCTGCCTAGTGGCATTTCAGAATGGACTTGAGCTGAAATGCTACATATTAGAACTTCTCCGGTACTTGAACTACGGTAGGAAAGAAAGATGTTTAAAGCACTTGATATTTCTTCCTTTTTATTGAAATAGGTGCTAAATATTGCTTTATCAGAAATCTGTTTTTAAGCTGAAAATTGACTAACAGTGAAACTTCAACATGCTTTGCCTTCTGGCTAATTTTTTTAGTGACTTGTATTAGACTTGTTTTCCACTTTTCTTTTAGTTTACAGTCAAAACTGGATGTTGGATTAAGGTTCCGCCACAATTTCAGATGTAGCTGTATTTTCATAGTGCTTTATTTTAACTACAGGAAGGCAGAAATTCTGCCAAATCAAAATTTAGGTTTAGAGTTGTTTTTTTTTTTAAGATTCAATTTTGAATCTGTTTAAGGTGATTGATATCACAGTGTGACATCTGTAAGACTGTGAAAATGTAGGCTTTGTAGTCATTACAGAAGTAAAACAGAAACGCCTTTCTTTGACCTACAGCACACTTCTGTTTTGACCTGAATCATAAATGAGCCAAGAATGCTTGTGTTGTGCTGCCTAGTGAATTTTTAAAGTCCTACGCCCTGTATACCTGCGACTCGATTACATTGTTATCACAGACCTCTAAAGGGAAAGTGTGTTGCTATTTTTCTTTTATATATTTCCTGGACTGGCTCTAGCGTGTCTGCGTCTGTCTCTCTTGTACTAGGGAGGCCAGAACCAGACACAGCACTCCAGATGTGTCTCACCAGTACTGAGTACAGTGGAGTAATCACTGCCCTTGGCGTGCTAGCTAAACTCTTAACTTACACAAGCCAGGACGTTACAAGTATTCAAGTATGCCTTTTGCCCCATTCCTCCTCTAGTCTTCATCCCGTACTCAAGGGCATGTGTACAGTGTTAGAAAGCACTATCGCGCCAGGATGCAGTGAAGCACTTTCATCGCAGCTGTAAATAAAGAAGTAAATAACTGTGTTTGAAGGTGATGGGGTACAGAGGAAACCCTGATCAGCCCCCTCCAAGAATTATTGTCTTTGAACTGACCATAAATCAGTGTCTATGAGTGGACCTCACAGAGACAAAGGTTGTAGAAAAAGTTATAAAATGTGGATTTGTGATTGCTGTCATGTCTCTACAAAACATATGTCCTGTCTTCTCCAAAGCAGGTGTATATTCACTTCTCCAAGATGTATTAACCCATTTGACAATAACAACTACAGGTATTGTTTTGGAGGGAAGGAGAGGTTGGTGTTCAAGGAGCTGAATTTTGCACCTGATGTTTTTCTCTAGAATACTTAAAATCAAATTAGTTCAGGTAAATGCTTCTTTCTACTTTCTCCTCCTCCTACATCAGCATCCTCTCCTCTCATTCTGAAAGCATAGTTTGTATTTGAACCGATGCTGTTTTCTTTTATTAAATGTGAGGCTCCTTCCTTTTTTCCTTTTTTTAAAAGTTTTGTTTTTTAAGGATATCTTTTAATTGTCCTAAGGCATTGTGTGAAAAAGGAATGCAGTGTTAATTAAGTAGCTTTATTAGGTAGTAGAATCATACAATTATTAAGGTTGGAGAAGATCTCTAAGATCATCTAGTCCAACTATCCACCTACCACCAGTATTGCCCACTGAACCATGTCTCTAAGTACTACATCTACCCTTTCCTTAAACACCTCTAGAGACTGACTTCCCAGTTACAGAACTTGTATTGCTGCATCTTGAAATAGAATATGTGTTTTCTAAAGTATCATAGAATCGTAGAATGGCCTGGGTTGAAAAGGACCTAAAAGATCATCGAGTTTCAACCCCCCTGCTGTGTGCAGGGTTGCCAACCACTAGATCAGGCTGCCCAGAGCCACCTCCAGCCTGGCCTTGAATACCTCCTGGGACAGGGCATCCACAGCCTCCCTGGACAACCTGTTCCAGTGCGTCACCGCCCTAAGTATGACATCTTAAAAGGTCTGTGATTGTGCTGCAATGAAAATTCACTCAGTAGTGGTTTGTTTTGGAATCTCCATGTCTGTAAAAAACTTCATCCCCATGTTGTAATAGTATTTATGAAGAGTTTCTTGCTCTTAAATAGTGTTTTGTTTGGATGACTCCTTCATATATAATTAATCATGTTTCCACAAGTGCATGATCCAAACTTGCTGTTCAAAAATAGCCATTTACTTTTTAATAGTCATATACTTATTAAATACAGAGATACCAATCAGAACTGTTATATCATGACTAGAGTGAAATTATACTAGAGCAGATATTGTAAATTCCATTTTTTCAGCATGTACATATAATTGGTAGCAAATAATTATTGCTCTATTATAACAGGAGTCAGGGTGAAATGTTTGGATCTTCCTTAGCAAGCAAGATAAATTTTTAGAGCATACCTACCAATAATTGTGGTTTTTTTTTTTTTTTTCCTGAACTCCAGAGGCTGTGGTTGTGATTGCAGCTCTTGGATAGCTTTTTCTTTTTCCCTCCACTTACTTTATTGGAATTGATGAGGTTTTTTTCCTTGTGATTTGGACTAATTCTATGTGTGTTGCAGGGTATTAATACCTTCTTTAATTTCATATTGCTTACATACTTTCTATAAAAAATGGGAATCATTGAAAAAGCCATTGAAAAGTATTTAATTCCACAGACTACTAAGCTTTGTGTGCCTGTGTTGAAAAACAGGAGAAATCAAGGTGTCCTTGCAATGGTGCATCTTCTGCATGGGTTCCTCTTTTCATGTGTTAGAATCTTGTTTACACAACTCTGTCAATAAAATGTAGAAGAACTGGCAGTAAACAGTTTTAAGAAGGTCACACTTGGAATTTATAAATACAAACTATACATTTGGTGATATGGTTGGGTCAGGTACTAGCTGCTGGAAACTGATTTTTCACTGGAAGGCCTTCTAAGTCGTTTTACATTTTGAGTATACCTTTTATGGACAGTTCCCGTTTAGATAAAAATATTTATTTCTGTTGACAGATCTTGTCTGCTGTTTCTTTAGCATCACTTCTTTCTCTGCACTTGACTTTAAATCTGTTGCACTTAATCTGTCTGAGAAGAGATGCATCTTGAATTTTGTGTTCAAACCACTGCTACTGCTACAGTGTCATTCTCTCTACTTTTTATTTCAGCCATTCTAAAGCAGTTATTCTTATAGCCTGTTTTCCACTTGATAGTGAAGTTAAACATATGAACATCTCATTTTATTTAATTACCAAAAAGTAAGATCAATTTTTTAAAACATTAAGAGAAATGAAACTAGATAAGTGGAAAAAAGAAGGTGCTGACAGAAAGATGATTATTTGCAAGTTAGTATAATAAAAGTAATAAGACCCGTTGTTAATGCTAGTATATTTCCTTGCAATTACATTCTTTTTTGTCTATTGAATATACCAAATCTGAACCTAGTGCTTCAGCATGGTGTAACAGAGTAGATGGAATTATTTTTATGAAAGTATTAAAAAGAAGGAATTTTAATTATCTTGGTCATGATTTAGTTGGGGGCTTCAGTCTCTTTGCTGCGTATTCCTGGCATCATAAAAATAAATGAACCAATACAGAGATTAAAATATATAGATTCATACTGTATATAACTTCTTTATATATTTGCAGATGGTGTGTATTTTTGCATGTTCTTTTCTAACGGTTGTAATTTATGGTGGATTTATGGTGGTTAGAATACATTGCTGCCTCTTGTATTAGATATGGTAAATATAGGAGAGTGCAAGGATTCACTGCAGGCAAGGCTGATTTGTTGTTTCAATAATTCATATGTGCATTTTGAAACCCATTTACTTTCCAGTGAAGACTCTAAATCATTACCTTACATTATTGCTAGTTCTTTTAAATTTTGGTGGAATTGTTTCTTTGTTCATTCAAAAAGGTCAGGGTCTAATTCATTAAATTCATGGATACTTAATGTTGGCAGCCTTATTCACATACAGACAGTAAAATCAGAGAAGGCATTGCAGTGGCTTGAAGGAAGGAATGCCAGAGGTCCACTGATTTGTAACATTTTGATTCAGACCCCAGATAACCAGTTTCAAGTGAGGAATGTGAAAGCAGCCTATGCTTGAATGACTTACCAGAAAAGATGGAGGTAGTAAGACATGTAGATTGTCAGACTGTCACAGAAGTGGATTTCAGTGATCAGTCACAAATGGATCAGTTTAGTTAATCACTACTTCTCCCTGGGGTCCGTGGAGTTTATAGATTACAAAGCTGCTGCGGTCAATTCCTGAGGACAGTCTTTCTCCACTACATCCAGTTTTTAAACTTGGAGGCTGGTAACCAGGAAAACTCTGCCTTTACTGAAGTTTTGTAGTGGCGTTAAGTCTTAATTGAAGGTGAAAACATCATGGCACCAAGGGCTTCTAAACTAGAAAGATGTGTTTAAATTATTGATAAGATGTAAAAGGAGAAAGGGAAGATACAGAGCATTTACTCTCCATTAACTGGACCTTGAAAAGGTAATGCACTTTGCCAATACAGCGGTCCTCTATATAACAATGCTAGAACCTCCATAAACAGATTATTAGTGTAAATAGAATGGTGTTACCTAATTCGGAGTAATAGTGAAATAGCTTTCTGTGACCTCAGGTATGGTGTACTTTCTTTATCCAGTTCTGATGAACCAAGAATTTCTGTTGCTGACTTCTACTGGTCTAAATCCCATTGGTGAGATTAAAGCTGTAAACCAGGAGAAAAAAAAAAAAAGATTTATTATGAAACACTGTAAGATAAATTCTATTAAATAGTCAGCTGAACTGAGGCAAAAGAGCAAGACGTTTTTAGAAATCACTACTGGAAATCGTACCTAAAGCTTGTCATGCAGCTGAAGCTTCTCAGACCCTTAAATACATTTCTCATGATCATTAGAGAGGCAGCTGAAGTAAATTTTGAAATTATCAGTTATGTCTTCTAGAAGAAAGGATTCTCAAAATTACTCATATAGGTAATGTGGATCTCATTTTTCCTTGTTTAACTTCCCAAGAGTTGCTAGGAATGACTAACTTTACAGAGACCATCACTGGTCAATCAGCCTCGTGTACTGGCTATTCAAATACTACTGTCTGACAGAAATGTGACTGAAACTTGTCCACCTTGGGAATTAACAGAGAGAGAACCAAGTACTAGTTGTTTAGGTGCTCGCATTCTGTCTCTGAGGATTATAATTTTATAGTGGCAGTTAAGATTTCAGAGCTTTATCCTCTGAACTAATGAGGTAAGTTAGAAACTTGTCTCTTGTTAGTAGTTCTGTCTGGGTATGTTCAGATATGTCACTGAAACCCTGAACATAGCACTTTGAAAATTATAACAATTTTCTGGATTACATTTTGGAAACTAACAGTTCAAGCCTTAGTCTTGCAAATAATGAACCTTCCTGTGAGTAATCTGATGTACTTTAGCTTTCTACTTATTGGTAGGGTGCTGCTGTATTTTATTCCTTTGACGGAGTGACTTACCCTATAAGGAGCTCAGTCTGCCTCATTGAACTATTCAAAAAGAAAGAGAAAGCTCATTAGGAATGTAGGTGACAAATTTCGTTCTTCCTGAGTACAGACCATTACCATGAATAAAATCTGTTAGGATGGTGACTAATGTGGCACAATCACTTGAAGTGATGCATACTGGTTTGTCATGGTGCTACTCTACGTACAATGATTTAGTGCATAGTTGGAGAACTGTTGAAAATATGTAATTTGTTTATGATGAGAAACTGTAGTCATGTACCCAAAATTGCTGAAGTAGAACAAGAAAGTATATCATAGTAATTTTTCAGGAATTACTCAGTATTGTTTGGATCTTGCCTCAAGCTTTTCTAACTGTGCAATTAGGTTTTTATCTTATTGGAGTGGTGGTGGGAGTTATACTGGAACAACATCACAACATGTTTCATATAAACAAATACATTACAAAATGTTTTTAGCCTATGCATAATATTGCAAGGAGGAGAAAAAGACTAGAATTCTGATGAGTTTGGAGGAATAGCATCTTGAAGTAATAATACTGTTGAAGGGCATTCTGAAGACACAAACTTGAAGTAGCACTTGACCCACAGGTCAAGTGTCTCCATGGACTGCTGAGACTGAAAAGGTCAATGAGATGTCCAAAAGTCTGAGTCAGTGGTCATATACATTTATGCTTCCATTTGTATAGTGGTGGTGCTACTGAACCCTTCTCTTCCAGTTGCTGTCAGCAGTCAACATAACTCCTTCACAGGGAAGGTGAGGGTGACAGCAAAAGAGTGACCTCACTTACGAGAGGTGCAGTCCCACAGGAGAGGCCAGCCAGGACTGGTGATGGTAACAAAGTTCAGCCAACAGTCCAGTTGGTGACTGTCAGTGAAGTCTGTTGTAATAAGGTAGGTTTGAGGTTGAGTGAAGGAGTCAAGTCAGCGAGGAAAGGTCAGGATTGACAAGGTAGAGCCCAACATATCTGCAGCAGGACAGAGCCAAGGTACTGATGCCAAGAGCCTGAGCTTCAGTGCTGCACCGAAGGCAGTGGAGGATGCATGGGTACAGATGGTTAAAGACTGGGCAGGGCAGTTGGATCCTGCAGATGTACTCAGGGCCCTGACACTTCCAGTTGGTGTCAGCTGTTGTTGAGGACATCAGAGATGGGTGCAAAAGAGCTGGAAGACTGCTCTTTGAGTGCTCTGTCATGTGGTTCTTAATGCATACATGATAACAGGCATTGCTCATGGCTCTGTTATTCCACTAATTAAATCCCTGCTATTTTTTTTCTTCTTAGAACTGCTTGGACATTTTCTGATGGAACGAAGTATGTACTTCTAGAGTTCTGAGACATTTTTTGAGTGGGAAGAATTGTGCATTTGGAAGCTGATATTTTAAACATCATGTGGGGAGCTCATATGACTGTGGGCATATGATGTGGACAGCTACAGCTGATCAAGTCCATGAAGGCTAACTTTACTCAACAATGAGCTAATCAATATAGTTAATGAAGTGATGTGATTCATCTCATCCTAAAATAGACATCTGCATTTAGTCATATGAATTATTGACTAAACTCTATTGACTATATTGACTAGATCTCCGATGGCTTTAATGGGAGCTTAGACAACTAGCTCAAATGCAGACATTTAGATTGCAGATACAAAATAATTCAGTCTAAAAGAAACCTCAGTAGGTCAAAGTGGGGTCAGTGGACCAGACCAGCTTGCTCAAGTCTTGAAAACCTCCATGGATGGAGGCTGTACAACTTCTCTGGGTAACCTGTTCCAATGCTTGAATGTCCTTAATGGTGAAAAAAGTTTTTCAGAAGTTAGAAGTTAGAATTGCTCAGGTTGGAAAAGACCTTCAAGATCATCAAGTCCAACCGCAACCTAGCCATACTACCCTAACTCTAACAACCCACCACTAAATCATGTCCCTGAACACCACATCCGAATGGTTTTTAAACACATTCAGGGTGACTCAACCACTTCCCTGAGGAGCCTATTCCAGTGCTTAACAACTGTTTCTGTAAAGAAGTTTTTCCTGATATCCAGCCTAAACCTCCCCTGGCGCAACTTGTGGCCATTTCTGCTTGTCCTGTCACCAATGAGAAGAGACCAACCCCACTCTCACTGCAATCACCTTTCAGGTATTTGAAGAGAGCAATAAGGTCTCCCCTCAGCCTCCTCTTCCCCAGACTAAACAGCTCGTTCCTTTAGTCTCTCCTCGTAGGGCATATTCTCCAAGCCCTTCACAAGCCTTCTTGCCCTTCTTTGGACCTGCTCCAACACCTCTATGTCCGTTCTGTATTGAGGTGCCCAACTGGAGACAGTACTTGAGGTGGGGCCTCACCAATGCTGAGTACAGGGGCAGGATTACTTCCCTACTCCTGCTCACCACGCCATTCCTGATAGAAGCCAGGATGCCATTGGCCTTCTTGGCCATCTGGGCACATTGCTGGCTCATATTCAGCCACCTGTCCATCTGCACAGCAAGGTCCCTTTCTGTCAGGCACTCCTCCCCAAGCCTGTAGGGTTGCCTGGGGTTGTTGTGACCAAAGTGCAGGACCCCGATAGGGCCACTGAGCCCTATTGAAACTCATACAGTTTACCTTGGCCCATCGATGCAGTCTATCCAGGTCTCTCTGTAGTGCCTCTCTGGCAGATCAACACTCCCTCCCAACTTGGTGTCATCTGCAAACTTACTGAGGGTGCACTCAATCCCCTCATCAAGATCATAGAATTAGCTAGATTGGAAAAGACCTACACGATCATCCAGTCCAACCATCCACCTACCACCAATAACTCCACTAAACCATGTCTCTCAACTCAACATCTAAATGTTTCTTGAACACCTCCAGGGACGGTGACTCAACCACCTCCCTGGGCAGCCCATTCCAGCACCTGACCATTCTTTCAGAAAAGTAGTGTTTCCTAATGTCCAGCCTAAATCTCCCCTGGCACAACTGGAGGCCATTCCCCTCGTTCTGTCACTAGTTATAGGAGAGAAGAGGCTGACCCCCAGCTCACTACAACCTCCCTTCAGGTAGTTATAGAGAGCGATAAGGTCTCCCCTGAGCCTCCTCTTCTCCAGACTGAACAATCCCAGCTCCCTCAGCCGCTCCTCATCAGGCCTGTGCTCCAGACCCCTCACCAGCTTCGTCGCCCTCCTCTGAACACGCTCCAGGGCCTCAATGTCTTTCTTGCAGTGAGGGGCTCAAAACTGGACACAGTACTCGAGGTGTGGCCTCACCAGTGCTGAGTACAGAGGGTCAAGGACTTCCCTACTCCTACTGGCAACACTGTTTCTGATACAAGCCAGGATGCCATTGGCCTTCTTGGCCACCTGGGCACACTGCTGGCTCACGCTCAGCTGAGCATCGACCAGTACCCCCAGGTCTGTTTCCTCCACACAACCTTCCAGCCACTCTTCACCAAGCCTGTAGTGTTGCCTGGGGTTGCTGTGGCCAAAGTGCAGGACCCAGCACTTGGTCTTGTTGAACCTCATCCCGCTGGCTTCAGCCCAGAGATCCAGCCTGTCCAGATCTCTCTGTAGGGCCTCTGTACCCCTAGGCAGACCGACACTTCCTGCCAGCTTGGTGTCATCTGCAAACTTACTGAGGGTGCTCTCAGTGTCCTCATCCAGGTCATCAATAAAGATATTGAAGAGGACAGGCCCCAGCACTGAGCCCTGGGGAAAAAGATAATTGATAAAGATGTTGAATAGAAGAGGCCCCAGCACCGAGCCCTGGGGGACACCACTCGTGACTGGCCGCCAACTGGATTTAACTCCACTGACCACAACTCTTCGGGCCCAGCCATCCAGCCAGTCTTTCACCCAGGAGAGCGTATGCCCACCCAAACCATGGGCAGCCAGCTTCTCCATGAGGATGTTGTGGGGGACAGTGTTAAAGACTTTTTATTAGGTTCAGTTTTCAGCTTTTCATTAGGTTCAATTTAAATTTATGTCTGTGGTATCGTGTCCTACCACTAGGCACTGCTCTAAAAAGCCCGCCTCTATCTTCTTGATGAGCTCCTTGTAAGTTCTGTGATGCATCGTTAGGGTCTCACAAACTCTTTTCTCAAGGCTGGATAAGTCCTTTTCCCTCTGCCTCTGTTCACAGGGCAGTTGTTCCAGCCTCTAAATATCTTGGTTGCCGTTTACTGAAGTTACTCCAGTTTGTCGTTGTCCTGGGTGCAGTGAACTGGATGCAGTGTGATAGAGGTAGACTAATGAGTAATTGGATAAAAGTGGGTAATCACTTGCTTTGATCAATTGGCAATGGTCATTTTAAGGCAGCCCAAGAAGCGTCTGGGCTTCTTTACAGCCAGTGTATGCTGGCTTACATTATGGGCTTGCTACCCATCATGACCCCAAGGTCTCTGTGAGCATAACTGCTTCCGAGCTAGGATTTCTTCATTCACAGGTGCATGACTTTGCATTTGTCTTTTCTGAATTTTATGAAGTTTCCCACTGGCCCCTTTCTCCAAGTTATTCTCTGATTGACAGTCCACCTGGTCTTCTGCAACTTTGAAGGAATGCACTCCACTACTTTCCCCAGTCAAGTTACAAGACAGACTCCAGTAGTACCATGTTTGTTATCAGCCGTAATGTAATTTCTGTACAGCCCCTTAATGACCATCACCTAAGCTGGATCATCTAACCTGGTCTTAATCCATCTGGTTGTCTAGCCATCCATACTATAATGTCCTTGCTCTAATACAAAAATGTTAGGGGATATGATGTCAAAAACATGCTAAAGTCAAGATCAGTGTCACCCACTCCTCTCATCTTGTCCATAAATCTGGGCATTTATTGCTTTAGAAAGCAATCAGGTTGGTCATGTATTATTTGCTCTTGGAAAATTCATTAATTCCTACTTGTCTTTTCTGCCTTCAAACCTACAGAATTGTGTTCTGGACTTCCCCTATGATTTTCTCAGGGAATGAAGTGAACTTTGCCAGTCTGTAGCCTCCTGGATCATTTTAGAACAGGGAATAGAGCATTTACTTTTCTCCTCAGATCTCCATGTAAATAAGTTTAAAATCTCTCTAAGTGATGACCAATTATTAGTTTTCTTACTTATGCTGTTGGAAGTGAGTTTTGATGAAGGCCTGAGCTGTTACTCTTGAATAGGCAGGCCACATTGGTGCTTGAAATAAAAATACAGAAAGGTCCCAAGGAACCTAGCTAAGTATTCTGACTCTGTCTGAGTTTCCATGTTACCTAGACAATTTATGTATTTTACTGCCCAACACTTTTCTGTCATGGTTTTGTCTAATTACGAGTGCTAATTCTGGAGTTGAAGCATGTTGCAGAGATCCAGGCATCTTGTCCCATGTACATAACTGTTTGTTTTAATGCCACAGATCTTACTGCAAACAGTGTATACAATTGTTTGGGGAATTGTTCCAGAAGAAACCTGGCAAGTGCAAAGATGTATAGAAATATGCACTTTATATTGCTGTTTGTGTTTTGAAGTAGCATAATCTAATGTTAACCTTTTTTGACAATTTGCTAGTCCAGGAATAGGCTGCACTCATAATGGTAGCTTATATTTCTGATAGTCGTAAGTAACCATTTCAGATCCCTAGAGAAAGCTGTTGCTCCGAGTCAAATTTACTTGAATGTTAATGTAGTTGTCCATCTAAACTTCATGATAATGTCTTGTTTTTCTGCACTGAGCTACTTGACACCATTGTATCTATCACATTTAATAAAAATATATTTTTCTTCAGCTTTATTTTATGCAGGACTTGTCAGATTTAGCACATAAAATGCATGAAATCCTACCACTAGTGTGAGATTGAGTTGATTTATGATAGCAAAGTGTTTGTCCTTCAACAGTAGAAACATAGTTAGCATGTTTATCGTTACTTATAACAATACTTATTTTACCATTAGTAGTATTTTACTATCTGAAGTTCTGACAGATGTTCTGTCTGAAAGGGACATTACTACAAATTAGTGGTTCAAATGACTTTATTTGTATTTGTCTCTCATTACCTCTGATAGAAGATGACATGGCATTGTGGAGGGAAAAAACATTCAACTAGTGTTGTGAAAGACGTTGTTTAAATGTGATGAACACAAAATTATCTTGACAAGCCAAAGAGATTCTGTAATATTCAACCTTAGAGCTTAATTATAGGAAAAAAAAATTAAAAACAAAACACCTTGACAATTATTGAGGATGTTATTGCCATCGAAGTTGAAGAAATCCTAGAATAGAATCAGTCTTGGGATTTGAGTTATCAATAACAACCAGAAATGGCAACATCCATACTCTTTTAGTGGAGGTCTGTTCAACCCACCTGGCTGAAGCTATTGACTCTTTGGTTAGGCTCCAAATCAGAGTGCTTTCCACCACAACAGGACATTGTCAACAATGTAAAGCTACCTTTTGCTTCAGCTCATCAGTTTTGGAGGAAGGGCAGAAGCTAAAGGCATATTTCCCACTAGGCCTGGACACAGGATTAGAATAGCAAATTGCCTTTTGCTTGATGAGAAAGTTTTGACAACTGTTGATCATCCTTCATTTACAAGGATAAAAGACTGCCCTGAATACATATGGGCATCAGGCACTGAAAAGCTACCTTGCCAGCAGCTATGACAAGGTAGTCCAAATCTCGGTCCACTCAGTCATTTTTCCACCTGTTTGGCATATTTATACCAGTTGCCAGGTTGGTTAGTTCCAATCACTCTGTGTTGTTGCGCAACTTGATTAATGTCATCGGCTGATGTTTTTTTTCTGTGTAAGACCAAGATTATTAGGGTTTTTACAGTAAAGATATATAACATTTCCATGTAATTTTCTGAGCTATTATAAACCAGACAGCAGATTACAGCCAGCCCATCCTCTGCTCTCATTTAAATCAGCATAAATCTGAAGTAGCTTTACTGACAGTAACATTTTTCCTTATATGCACCAGTATACCCGAGAGTGAAATTCAGCGTTACAGTTATTTCTGAAGGCAAGCCATGTTTTTCATCCAAGTGCTGTCTGAGCTCATACTGACTCTCAACTCTTGATGTAAGTGGACTCAAACTTCTGATTCTAAAATTGACCGTTCATGGGCAATTTTGCATTTTTCCTTTCAGTGATTGACTGTTGGTCTGCCAGCTCTATTTGCTTGCCATTTTGCCTAGCAGTACCCTAGCTGTGGTTTTAAATGATGGCAGCAGCATGTAAAATGGGAATTATTAAACTCCAGAAAGTCTCCATCTGTTTGTATAACAGCACACAGAATATCTGCTGCCCAATTTGTTTTGTCTACTGTAGCGAGAAGAGTTTTTATTGTCTGCATACATCTTGTTCTCACCCAATTAGAAATGTATAATATCAGAAATCATTAAGAAGTCTGTCCTTACGAGATTAGCACCTACATTTTGCAGAGCCAAGTGTTCTGCAGATTTCAGAGAGGTTAATTTTAGCATTTCATTTATGTGTGTTTCTCCAAAATGAATATGCAGATCTTTTTCACTTGTTTATTTTTGTTATTTATGATAATACTTCTGCTTTAGAACTAGTTGCTGTGTAATAGATTGCTGGCAAAGGGAAAGTGTGATCTAATGGTTGAAGTAAAAAGAGAAGCTTAGATTAGTTAATATTGACTGTAGCATGAATATAAATTATAGCAAATACTATGGAATATGTATCAGTGGGCATATGAATCCTGGATTAGCAAGAGTGCTTGTGAATTCTAATGCTGTAGTACTGGATTGGAAGGCTAAGAGGTATTTGACAGTTTATTCTTATTTTATTTATGAACTGTGACTGTGGTTCAGAAACATACTGACATGTTTGAACGGGCCCCCAAAAGTCTGTAAAAATTATTTTATTTGAAAATAAACAGGCTTCCTCTAGAAAGACACTAAGAAATATATTGTCAGTCTGTTTTGATAAGGAATAGATTTGATCAGGCTTTGTAAGACTCTGAGTACCTGATATCATAGAATCATAGAATAATCAATGTTGGAAAAGACCTTTAAGGTCATCTAGTCCAACTGTCCACCTAACACCAATATTGTCCACTAAACCATGCTCCTACACACTACATATGCTCTTTCCTTAAACACTTCCAGGGATGGTGACTCCACCACTTCCCTGGGCAACCCGTTCCAATACGTCACCATTCTTTCTGAGAATAAATTCTTCCTAATATCCAACCTGAACCGCCCCTGACACAACTTGAGGCCATTCCTTCTTGTCCTGTTGCTGCTACCTGGGAGAAGAAGCCAATTCCCCACCTCGCCACAATCTCCTTTGAAGAAGTTGTAGAGAGTGATAAGGTCTCCCCTGAGCTTCCTCTTCTCTATACTGAACAATCCCAGTTCCTTCACTTGCTCCTCATAAGACTTGTGCTCCAGACCCTTCATCATCTTACTTGCCCTTCTCTGGACATGCTCCAAGCTCTCAATGTCTTCCTTGTAGTGAGGGGCCCAAAACTGAACATAGGATTTGAGGTGCAGCCTCACCAGAGCTGAGTACAGGGGAAAATCACCTCCCTGCTCCTGCTGACGGCACTATTTCTGATACAGGCCAGGATGCCAGTGGCCTTCTTGGCCATGTGAGTACTATGCTGGCTCATGTTCAGCTGAGCATTAACGAACACCTTTTCTTCCATGCAGCTTTCCAGCCACTATTCCCCAAGCCTGTAGCATTGCCTGGGGTTGTTGCGACCAAAGTGCAGGACCCAGAACTTGGTCTTGTCGAACCTCATCCCATCCCATGTTCTGGTATAATGCACATATTAGGAGTTAAATACTCTAATTGCAAACTGAACATAGATAGTTTTAGGTAATAAGAAAAGATATAGAACAGAGCATTGTTAATTACTGCAGTAGTCTACTGGGAGTTGGCTGAAGTGTGCTGCTTTTCCGTGGCATGACATGAGCAATGACTACCAAACAATAGATACAGTGTATGTATACAAAACAATAGATACAGTGCATGTAATAGAATTTGTCTCAATGTACACTTAGTGCTAAAGTCCAAGTCAGGCTAATTGAAAAAGTGATTTCTTCTGCTTCTGAACAGTGTAATTGAACATGAGCTTCAGGTGCATTTTCTCTGACACATGGCTGAATGTGGAGCAGAAAACTATCTTCAGCTGGAGAGCAAAGCTTGTTAGATTCATGAGCAAAGCGTCCTCTCTTATTGTTCCGGAGATTCATCTGACAACAAATTTTAATTGATGACACTGTATTTTTTTTCATTAAAAGTAGGTGAAGTTTTCATTTAAATCTATTTCCCTACTGGCTTAACACCATGTAGTGAAAGTTTTAGTCATTAGAAGTCTGTTTTAATTACAGTTTTGTCTGGTGTCTAAGTGAGATGGGAAATGGAGTGCTCATGCTGCAAAACAGAACTTGAGGTTTCTCCAGCCACTAACCAAATATTTTCAAAACTGTGTATAGCACACAACCTGGTACTTAGGATAACTAACAAAGAAGCACAAAATAGAATTGATTTTTCTTGAATCAGCAGATGAAGAATGACTTAGAAAACTAAGAAAAGAAAGGCAGATGTCTTGATATTTACCCCTTGAAGCGGTTGCACTGAGTCTTGCATTTGCATTTTTCCACAAAATATCACAAGATTAAGCAACAGAAGAAGGATTTTTTCAACTCACAGTATTATGATCAAATAAAATGAATAACTTGTGAAGATGTCTGCAGCTGGATCAGAAGATCTGAGCCCTTCTGCCTTTTAAAGTTCACATGCGGGTATAGGGCTATGCTTTGTGGTTGGCACTATTTCTGTTCTTTTTTACGGGATTGTGTAGGCAGCACACAGGTTTCTCCTCTATACTTCTGACTTCACAGTGTGAAAGTTTGGCTTACTACTTTCTAATTCAGTGAGTGTTGAAATTACAGATGGATGAAAGCATTACTATGCTAATAGCTACATTTATTGCACTTGAATACATTACCAATGGCAAATAATTGCTCCAAGACAGCATATTGTTCTTATTTGTCTAGTTTCATTTACATTAACGTAGAATGATAAACGGAGGCTTGATAATCACCTATTTTAAAGCTTAATTCCATGTATTATACTATTGTTTTTTGTTTCCAATTTGTTTATCCAACTAAGGTTTAACTTCTGGACCAGCAACAAAACCAAAGACAGCCTCAGAAGAAAGTTCTCTCGATAACTCCTGTTGTACAGTGTCTGTGCTCTGTCTGTCACTATGGGGTGATCCAACTGATGTTTGGGCCTTTGTATCACATTTCTTCTAGGTACTGTTGTATACTGTCAGATCTAGGTTTCATGCTAGTACTATTCCAAGTTTTTAATGGATGTATTATTTCACTGCTTTTTTGAGTCTTAGACATTTTTATTTTACAGGAGTATTCTTTCATACACGTGTTTGCTCTCATCTGTGTATGTGAATGCTACTTAACTAGGTATATCAATCTGGTCAGGTAGAATAGTAGCTTCTGCCCTGTTCACTTGCCCTGCAGTGTTTCTCAACTCCAACATGATTAACCGTGGGACTTAATACCTTTTTAACCTTTTTATCTTTTGTTTTGTTTTGTTTTCTGAGGAGGCTCCCAAGCAACATCAGCTGCATGTGATCGGGCTCTAGGGCTGTATTTGAACCACCAAAGAACCGTTACAGACTAACTTTTCTCTTGTGATAATCCCGTTTTGTGGTATGATGGGACAGTGACAATTTATACCTGTTTTACTGCACTTGCAAAAATGGTCTCTTTCTCTGAAAATCCTGAATTCTGAAAATTCAGTGATTTTGTTAGCCAGTGTGGCAAATGTAGCTAGACACTTGTTTTTCTTCGTCCAAGAAAAACTCTACAAAATAATATTCTTTACAGATACTGCAGAATAGTCGAAGAGACTAAACTTCATTTTAACTTATGCCAATGTAGCTTCATTACTGATTAGATAATTGTGAATGCGAAGTGAGAATTGCATTTAGAGGTGTTCAGTTTTCCCTAAATGTATTTTGTGTGTTTTTTACACAGTGGAAGCTCTGATAAGCAAGCTGTTAGTGTGGCTGTCATTGTACACAGGGAAACGCTGTAGTTCAGAGGGATTTCACAGATGGCTGAGGGTGCTGTGGTTGTTTGCAACTTAAAACTAGTCCACTGTTCCCCCCAATTTCTTCACTCAGTTTTTGTGTCTTCCCAAACATTTTTACATTTTTTTCACCCTCCAACTGGTCTTATTATGATTTCTGGTAACATCTTCCTGAATTTTCTGTGCTGCCTCTGTAAATCACTCCAAAATTGCATTCCTCTTCTGGGTACATGCGTGAAAGGATTGTAATAGCTGCTACTGCCAGATTTTATACAGCATTTTGTATGCTTATAACTAAAAAATAGTATGGATCTGAACTCAATTGCTTTTGCATTATCCTATTTGTAGTTATTAATGTGTAGCAGATGGGTAAATTCTCCACCTGTTCTCAATTTCATATCCAGCTGTTTCAGTGATAATTGTAATTCATCAACATGGGAATAAGTCATAGACAAACTCAAAAGTGTAAAAGCGATTTTGGTTTGAATTGAGAAAAGTAAAGTAAACCAAAAAGTGCCCTGAAGTTCCACATTGGTGGCTTCTCCACTTGCAGTACCTCATCACATGCTTTGTGATAAGGAAATGAAAACACCGAGTTGGCTTCTATTTCCAGTGCTTTCCACTGTGACAGCAGGCAAGTGAGCTAAGCCAGTGTTGCTGATTGCTGTTTGAGCAGAGGTAGCACCTCTTCTTCCTTATATTTCAAAGTCTCTGTTAGTGATTATGACTTCAGCAGAAGAGACAGTGCCATACCTGGTATACCTCCATGTCCTAGCACTATTGTCCTTCTTCATTTTAAAATCTTGAGATTTTCTATAATTTTCATATAACCACAGAATTGCTCAGGTTGGAAAAGACCTTCAAGATCATCAAGTCGAACCGCAACCTAACCATACTGCTCTAACAACCCACCGCTAAATCATGTCCCTGAGCACCACATCCAAACGGTTTTTAAACACATTCAGGGATGGTGACTCAACCACCTCCCTGGGGAGCCTGTTCCAGTGCTTAACAACCCTTTCTGGAAAGAAGCTTTTCCTGATATCCAACCTAAACCTCCCCTGGCGCAGCTTGTGGCCATTGTCCCTTGTCCTGTCACCTCTCATGAGTGAGAAGAGACCAAAGAAGAGGGGTTTGGGGAAACTCAAAGAAGAAACTCTGCAATAAATTTCTCTTTGTATTATCTGCTGTACTAGCAACAGTATCTCGTTGTTGGATTAAATATATTTTCATAAAATCTTTCAGGGCAAAAAGACTATCAGAAGAGTGCATTATTCGCTAAGACGTATGAAAGGTGTGGGCTTGTACATCCAGAGCTTTCACCTATACATATATATTTACATTTATGAAATATCTAAATAAATATGTATATAAATGAAAACTGGAATTGTAGTTGCTGTTATCCATAACACGTATCTAGACATATTTTATATAATTCTAGGTTATTTACCTGATTTTAGGTTATAAATAACCTTTAATATCTTTGTGTGATAAGTAATGCTCAATTTATTATAGGCATGAAGGGTATACATGTTACATTTCTTTGCATTAATAAATTATAAATTGCAACCTTGTGCGAGTTGGAAGTGTACCTTAACAGTAATTTTGTATTAATACATAACAATTACAAATTTATTTAGCCTGATTTTGTTTCTTAAAGTTGTGCAGTGTGGTTGTGTTAATTGTTTTGTGCTTTACCTGGTGGTATTTTTGTGCCTTTCCAAAGAGAACTGATTAACTAGTATTGTTGTGTGGGGAGAAATTCTTCTCCCTTATGTGCAATATAATGGAACTATATTTTAATCTTTTGCAACTAATGATTTTAACTGATTCCTGAAAGTATGCACCTGGTAATCTTCAGTGCTATTTTTTTCTCTTGCTGTACAGTTCTCTAAGGTTGGGTTATGAGGTCTTACATCAAATTTATCCTTGACAGTAGAAAATAATCTACGTTATTTCCTTGAGGCAAAGCATTGCAGGAGAAAATCCCTATGTGGCATTATAACTGCTGATTAAAAAGAGGTCTGTATTATAGCAACTGTCCCAAACTCAGACATTGTCTGACTTTCAGTGTGCCGCCTTTTGCAGTAAGCACTGTTAGGAATTGCTCATGAGGCTGGCGACTGCACTTAAATAACTAATGCTATCTGGATTGATTCTTGGGATTGACAAAGAATGTGATGCCTAGGTGCAGGTTGGCTAATGTGTTTTTACATATTTACATTTTACGTGCATAAAGGAGGAGGAAAATGTTTTTCCTTAAAAACTATTAATCTGTATATTACACTGGCTTAAAAAGCATTTGGAAGTTAAGGCAATCTTCTTACGATTCTGTATGAAGCAGAAGACAATGTGCAATGTTCTGTGGAAAAAAATGGGAAGACATATGAGGCCAAATGGGCACTAGTGCACAAATCTTCTAAATTAATTTATAAAATCCTACTGTATCCACGGCAGCCTTGCCTCATGACTTAGCAAAAGCATCTCAGTCCCATTCCCAATGGTTTGAGGGCAGAGCCTTGTAGTACTGCCATGCCCTTTAATATTCTGAGAACCTCCTTCATTTTGCTTATTGCCTTACTGGTTCATGGATATAACTAGAGTTTGAGAAATCCACTGATACCCCAGGGATTCTCATCAACAGAGGTAAGGGTTGCAGTGCAGACAGTTTTGCAGTATACAGTGGGAACTAAAATGTAATTTGCAATTGTCCTATTTCTTTCCTCTTAGCCTGTTTCTGACTGCATGTACACATTTCTTCCAACTAATTTCCCCTCTCACTACTATAATACTGTAGAACTAAAATGAGCAAGAGTACAGAGTAAAGTGAAAACAGAAATCTAGCCTTTGCAGAACTGGTGGGAAGCAGTGCAACTCCCATCTTGTCTGACTCTAAAGCAGTAGACAAATAATTTTACATGTTGGAGGTTTTAGGGCTGGAGGTATCTGGTCTGCAATTCAAACCTCCCCTATGGCAGCAGGAAAATCTTAAATCATCTTCAGCCAAAAGTATACTTCAGCAAAAGTGGAACCAGGTTACTGTCGGCGCTTGGTCCCGTTACAGAATTCCCTCAGTCAGTATGGCATCAGAATAGCAAGTCTTCTGAATAGCAAGCTCTTAGAATAGCAAGTTCTCTTTATATCCTTCACTCGTAAGCAGTAAATCCACTCACGGTTAATTATCCTTAAGTTCTTCACAACAACGTAGATAACAAACAAAGGGTTGCTTAACTGTCCCAGAAGTGACCACATTAGCTGTGCATACAAAGACTATTCTGTTTACACCTTAGCCCTGTCTCCAGACTCCGGAGGCCTCATAGAGATAAGATCTACCAGAGTCTGTTGAGCTCTTTGTTGTTAAGTCTCCCCCCACAGGTTACTAGTTATATTTTCATACTCCTATTTGTTACTATAAATAAATGAAATTGGGACATCAATAGCATAAGATTTTTATAATCAATGAGAGACAACCAGAGAGTTAAATACTGATGTAAAACGACGTAACTTAGTGAGCAATCAACAGAGTTGTGTTGTTTTCAGGATTTTGGAGGCGGTTTTAGGTAGAATTTCCCTTGACATTCAATGCACTGCTTAGATTATAGCTTCATTATGATGATCTTTTCCTACGCGTTGTCACAGAAAGATTTCACTTTCCATTTAAGGGTGTGGTTTTTTTCTTCTGGTTTTAGTTTTTATTTTTGATTTAGTGGCCCATGACAGTTTAAGCAGATTTGTGCTTTTGTCTCTTTCAAATTTCCAGTTGTTAAGCACAGCTTGATGAGTGCAGGCTTCTGTTTCTAGTGATTGTATGACCATGTGAGATTTATAATACCCTTGGCTGCTTTGGTGAAGTTCTTCTGCCTTGAATCACCAAGTATGAACCTGTAAATCTGCATTTTGTGCTCAGACTGTCCTTCTGCTTGGTTTTTTTTTTTCTTTTTTCTACCAAGCACTAGATGTCCTGAGATTACACTGGAAAAGGAATGGTGGCCTTTTATATACATTTCTCAGCACTGTAAGAAATCATATACATCAGTTTATTGAATATGCACAATAAATATTAAGGGCAAAGTTAGAAACAATCAGTCTGGCATAGTAATCTGTGTGTGCAAAAGTGAGTGGTTTGGGTTCTGTACGCTCAAGTTTTACTGTTGTTTTCCCTTCACCACAGCTTACTTTTTCTGATGGTTATTTCCTACTTCTTTGCTTGTCCATCTAGTGATGGGTCTGATACTCCCTTTCAGGGGCTTTTTTTGGATCATGCTCTTTGATATATACATATTTTTTATTTCTGCTGATCTAAAGTATGATATACTGTAAAAGTGAAGACTATGAACCTTCATAGTAATACTTGTATTGGAATAGCTGAATGAACTTCCTGAATTTGGTTGATCTATAAGATATCTACATGTTCTAAAGGAGGGTTATATTTTTTTCCCCTCAATACTTGCTGCTGTATTTTTTTATATTCTTTTCTACTTCTTTGTTTTTGTGCAGGTTAAAAGTGTTTTTTTTTTTTTTTTTTTAATTATGTCTGAAGAGTACTGAAATTAATCTGGTTAGCTTTATCAGCTGGCTACTTTGATCCTTTTTTATGATGTGTGCATTGGCCATGTTTTATTTCCTGTTGGCGTTGGCCATTGCAGAAGTGTGGGCTGGCGTCTTGGAAAGTGCATGGGCGCTGAGAGCAGCTCAGTGGTGAATCGGGCACCCTGAGGCTATGGTCTTTCTGGCTGTCTCACTGTGCAAGCAGGAGCTTTGTGAATTGGGAGAGTGCTGATCTAAATGACAGTAGAAGAAGGAAAACAGTAAAATGGGTGGCAACCTGGAATAGGAAGCAGCTTAGAAGTAAAAACTGTCATGTGATTTCAGTGGGTGCAAGGGGCAGTAACACAGCAAACAAAAAATAACTCTGCTCATGACAATCCTCTTACCTTGCCTATCCAGGTATTACAGAATGAAGTCTAAGAAATTAGAATTAGAAATTAAGCTTCTTTACTCAGAAGGTGGTGAGGCACTGGAACAGGTTGCCCAGAGAAGCTGTGGATGCCCCATCCCTGGAGGTGTTCAAGGCCAGGTTGGATGGAGCCCTGGGCAGCCTGATCTAGTGCTTGGCAACCAGCCCATGACAGGGGGGTTGGAGCTCAATGATCTTTAAGGTCCCTTCCAACTTATGGCATTGTGTGATTCTGTGAAATTAGGATGATTGTTTTAGAATTCCCTGCTTACTGGAGCAGATTACTTTTCTTCTTTGTATCTGTTAGCAAAGAACTTGTGGTTGAGCTGTTGTGGTTTAACTTCAGAAGGCAGCTCAGCACCGCCCCACTGCTCGTTCCTTAACTCTCCCCAGGTGGGATAGGGGAAGAATTGGAAAGATAAAGGTGCAATAACTCCTCAGTTTAAATAAAAGCAGATTACTAGGTAAAGCAAATGCCATGCACTCAAGTAAAGCAGAACCTGGAACACACTCGCTACTTCCTATCAGCAGGTGGGTGTTCAGCCACTTCCAGGAAAGTAGGGATCATCCACCTGGTGGTTTCACAGGAAGGCAAACAGCATCACTCCAAATGTGCTCTTCTTCCTTTTTTACTCTATCTTTTGTTGCCAAGCACGATGTCATATGGTGTGGAATATCCCCTTGGGTCTGTGTTCTGTGCACCCCCGCCTCCTGGTTGGCAGGGCACTAGGAGAAGCTGAAGTGTCCTTGGCTCTGTGAGTACTGCTCAGCAACAGCTAAAGCTTTGATTGGTGTACTATCACCACTGTTTTCATCCTAAATCCCAAACACAGCAGCATATAAGCCTCTGTGGTGAAAATTAACTCTATCCCAGCCAAAAGCGTGACAGCTATCAGGAGTTTATTTCTTACTGGGCACATTTTTTTCTGTCTAATGAACACGAGAGAAACTTATTTTTATTGTTCATGTAAAAATCCTTTTTTTGAAGTTTGATGGTGTGTTCTGCTAGTGAATTGTATGTTACATTTTTGAAAGGTATTGATGTGTTTGCTCCAGGGGGAGGCTTTTTATTCTGAATTTCATGAGCAAGCCCTTCATTTTTTTTTATATTTTTAAGAAAGCATTAGAGGACGAAGCTGTTTTTTTTCTCCAGGAACAAGCTGCAGGCTTGCTTATAACATGGGTAGAAGTGATTTTTGCTGCTGCAAGAGTGCCCAGACCACGTGGAAGCAGTGCTCCTGCCCCCCGCAGCTGCCCAGGGCGGTGGCACACGCCCAGCAAGAAGCAGGGCTGCCGCCATTTTGCTGCTCCTGGCAGTCTGTTGCCAGGGGCAACTGTTGTTTTGCCTGCGGCCCTAGGCTGGCTTTATGCTGATCACTTCGTGTCACTGCTGAAGGCGGTAGTGATATTCAGCTCCTTTCTGAGCAAACCCCAGTCCTTTCAAAGCATCTGCATATCGGAATCTTTACAGTCAATGAAGAAAATTTTTATAACTTCTTTCTGGACAGATTTTGTGTGTGTTTTTTTCCCTGCGTTCGAACGCAGGGAGCTGAGGAAGTTTTTCAGGTGGTGGGCTTCCTTGGGATTAATATGATAAGTTTGATTATTTAAGCTTTACAGTAGCTTCAGGATCAGTCTCTTCGTTTCGCTCATTGTAGCTACACACTGGTGGGGAGCAATCATTCTTGTTATTTCTCAAGTTTATTTCTGGAGCATTTTAAAATGAATCTGGAACTTGGTAGCAGTTGTTTTTTTATTATTCCACACCACCTTCAGGAATATGTTGGAACAGATAGAAATCTGTGGAGTGGTTTTTTTTGCCTTGCACCTGTTTCTGACTAGCAGTGTGTTTGACTATTAGGGCACCAGTTGTGTCATTTTGGTGATAGTTTTCAGTTGACGTAAAGAGAACAGATGCGTCTTGGCATGTGCTGTCTCTAAACTGCATTTTACTTCATATTCTTAGTTCATTTTACTCTAGAATGCTTTCCAGCCTTTCCTAGGTAAGATTAGAAAAGGTAAAAGAAAATTGTGTTCAGTCTGTTTTATTTAGAAATTTCAATGATGTCATTTGAATACATATTTTGTATTTGCAAAATAAGAGCAAAGGAATTGCAGTGAACACAAGAGTGTACAGTTTTATGTTTCACAGAATCTACCCGATGTTCCCTTTTGTACTCCTAGGTAATGAAATGATGGATTACAAAACGCTAAATAAGTACAAAACATAATCCAATGAGGAACATTTTCTGGTAATCTACATTTTGACTTTATGTAGTACTTAAGTATAACATTTATGTCTTGACATTTCATAGCATGACACGAACATTTATTAACCATAAATGATCGGTCATGGAGTGATTGTTTATTAAACAATGGTATCTGCTATCATCTTTAGCAGCGGAGTACAGTGATTTATGCTGTGCAGAGATACTTTCATTGTCAAGGAAGTAGCCAAGTTTTCATGCAGCTGTATTTGTTGTTCCTGATTTCTCTTACTCTGGACCATACAGCTAGAGATATAAGTTTTTGTGTTAGACATGTAAAAATTTACAGTTTTTCATTTGAAGCATTTGTCAAATAAATTGTCAAGTAGTGCTTGCTTACTGAATTGAGAAAGGGAAATCATCTACGCTAAGCTAAGGCTATAGATGGCTGACTGAAATTTTATATGTTTGGGAATACAGCTGTTCACAAAGTACAGAAATAGTGAATATTTAATGACTTGAAACTCCAGTAGCATGTTAAGTTCAGGTTTTATTAAAATATTTTTTTTTGTTGTTCAAGGTATTGTATGCCACGACTTCCTCTTTTATTCATAAATATGCTTTTGTCATTTTTCCTTACTCTTGATCTTTTTATACAACTTGCTCTGAGAAATGACATACAAGTTCATCAGACTTTGTATATGCTAAGGTATTTGGTGTACAATCAGATTAAGAAATAAGTAGTATTCCTATAAAGAGACGCAAAATATCTCAAAATGTTTAAGAGCTGACATTTCTCTGTCAACTGAAGGCAAAAGAGATTATGGATCTCTTAACTGTTGTCATCTTATGGTATGCTGTATAAGTGCCATCTCTAATTATTTATTTAGAAATATGTAACATGGTCACTCCTCTTGTAAGGAGAATGAAGGGAGGTGGTTTTGCAGTTACAGAGCTGGTTGAGATGAGGCATTTCTCAGTGATCCTAGTCATGTTGCTACTGGAATTAACATAAACTGTCACTTCCTACAACATTTCCATACATTGTTGTACTAGTTAATGGCAAAAAATATACTGACTATGTTTCTGCCTTAACTAAAATGACAGATATGGCAATATAAATTCAGTTGGGGAAGAAGTTACGTGCTTTCTACTTCAAGCTGTGTGTAGTAAGCTACTCGTGTTAGGTTATTACAGGCTTCCCAAGAAGTCTGCTTTGCTGGTTGAACAAATTTCTGTTTGTACTTGCGAATTTGAAACTAGAGTGTATTTTAACAAGTTAGTTTTGTAATTCAAGAAAAAAAATCCACACAAAACCTCTTATTTAAATTGCTACCATTCACTGTTACTCAGATAGCTAGGGCCTCTAGCAATGAGACAGAGACCCTGCTAGACAGACAAGGCACAGGGGCATGCGTCTTTCCTGTAGACTGTGCAAACTGTTATCTAAGTGATGCATTCAAGAAAATGCAGAATTGAAATATGGTGTGTTTTAGTGGCTAGAACAAGGTGCCTTAGTGCTTTACTCATTCTTTTTCTGAACACAAGATTAAAAAAAGAAAGATGATGAAATATAGTGTCATTAGCTCTGAAATCATTGATGAATCAACAATTCATTTAAAGAGGTAGGGAAGGAATAAAAGTTTCCTACCATGTGATCTATTTGGTAAACTCCCAAACACTTGATAGAACTCAGTCTTGCTGCTAAAACATGCATATCAACCTATCCTGTTTGTTGATACTCCAAGCAACTGCAGGAGACTAAGTGGAAGAGAAAGGCAGAAATTGAAAATGTCCCTACAACTGTTTGTTTTCTGTAATTCAAAAGAATACCTCTGGGAAACTATTTTAATAAGGCAAAACTGACTTCAGGTCTGCATAAATCTATAGGCACCTATGTGTGCTGGTGCTTCTGAATATGAAGGCAGTAATTTTGGTATGGCAGTGAGTTTGGCTGTTTAAGTTTCTAGGAGGGAGAAAATATCTAGATAAAACCTGATCAATATCTTTTCCTGCTATTCAGTGTATGAAGTACTAATGAGGTATTTAATTCTGTGTCTGGCGGTGAATATGATAACATTGAGAGTAGATTAGGACCACAGTCTAGGAGACGGTTCTTCAGTAAATTTATAAAGGAAGATTAAATCGGTCTTCATCACAAGCATGTACTAGCAGTTTATGGAGAGTCCACTCCACTCGGAAAGAACTACAGGAAGGCCAACCAACCAGCAAAAAACGGGGTGGTATTTTTATATGATATTATAACTGAAACATTTTTTTTAGGGAACACATCATATTGTTGGTTACATAATTTGTCTTTAGATTGCTTTAGAGTTTTGTTTTTGTTTGCTGGTTTTTTGTTTTTTTTTTTTCAATTCTATAAAATCTTGAGAAATTGTGAGTTATGCCATACAGGTTTGTTAGGTTTTCTCTACTCTGTTAAGCTGTGTGGATCGGATAACAGTCTTGCCTGTTTACCTGTGCTGAGAATTTGTTACATCAGTGCAATTGATCTTGGTTTAAAGGTGGCAAGTGTATAGGAGAGTATCTTTAGGAGGTTTCTTTTTTGCGTTAATCCTCCTCCTCTTTATTTAATTCTCTGTCAGAATAAAAAGCTCTTCGGTTCTTGTTACCTTGTTCTCATAAAGGACCTTGGATGCTGTAAACAAGGCACCGTCTATTTTTTGACCTCTGACTGTCCAGTAAGTTTCTTGGGAAAGGATTATACTTCGTGGAAGAGAAGTGCCACATTACATGGCATGCAATGGGTAGATTTCTGAAAGAATTACTATTTATTTTAATGGCAACAAGTAGTGCTATTCATGCTGAGCTCTGTGCTTCAGAGCTAAATTTGTTTCAAAGGTGGAGAAAAATTTTCTCAGTGAATATGCCTTTAACTGTAGTTGAAATTACTTCATATTTTGGATTTTACCAGAATCCAGTTCTAAGTGTAGGAAGCAGAAGATTATTCTAAAGAAAGCCCAGTGATGAGTTACTGCGAGTGCTTTAGTGAAGACATAATCTGTGAAGTAAGGTGAGCATTCGTCACATCAGAAGTGTTCTGTCACCCTTTGTGGCAGGTCTTCTCCTATCGTGCTTCAAACTTCGTCATGGTGATTTCAGATTATCGCGCATAGTTTGATGACCTGTTCTTTGGGGAAGATCTTTGGGAAAGGAAGGCTTATAAGCAACATTGTGGTGAAAATTCCCCAACAGTCTTTATTATAATAGCACATCATAACCTTTTTATAATAGCACATTTAAAAAAAAAAAGTATAACTCAGACTGAATTTGAAGGTTTTTTTGTTTCTTTTTTTTGGTTCTTGATATAGTTGGCAAAATATCTAGCGAACTGTTAGGCAGTTACATAAAAATTCTAAAATCTCTTGGGTTCAATGCAGCAGTATATCTAATGTGACATGCAGAAGAAGAAACTGCATTTTAACAAAAACAAAATGACTTTGGTGTTTGATTTGCAGATTTTGTTCTTGCTTTAGACATATACTAAGTGAAGGATTATCTCATGGTCACTTTCTCTGCTTTCTTTTAATAAATGAGAAGAGGCATTTGAGAAAGTAAAGCTTTTGGTTTAGCAATATTCTCTGCTTTCAGAAACACAGAAGACAGAATTTTTTACGTTTGCTTGTTATCTGAAAACTGGTCACCTTTTGAAAAAGAATATTCAAGCCTTGACCTCATTGCACTCGAAGGCATATGTAAAGACCATACCGTAATGTCACACCTGACAATGTGAATGGATAGCTACACCCTGCTCTGCCAAACTTTCCATAAATCCATGCCTGAGTTTAGCTGCTGCAAGATTCTGGCATCGCCTGGCCCTTTAAGTAGCCAGCTATGTGTATGGAATGAAACACTGAAATCCTAGCAAATCAGATTAATAATATTTTTTCAGTCATTTTTATGCTTAAATTAATTGCAGGATAGAATCTAAGACACATGTATTACACAAATTAGTATTCTGCATGCATACTTTTTCATTTCCAGCACTTTTATTTTGCTGTGTCATCACCTGTACTCCTAATGTCTGGTCATATTTTTTATTATCCACATTCAGTGCTGCAGATTCATAGAAGAACCTTCTTTCTCTCCATTTGTGGACTGTGAGCTGAGATTAATTTAGTGTTTTCCAAAATATAAAACTCATGTAATGGTTTACATCTGTACATCATCTCTTCTAAGTACGTCTTAATTACAGCATGAAGCTTTTAAGGGAAGTCTTCCCTATCTTATGAGATGGTAAATAAGTCATCATAAACAAAAAAATGACACAGCTAGAGTACTAAAGCAGTATTAAGGATATTTTGCAGTAAATTTGAGATACATTTTTTAATGTGGCTTTGAAATTTAGTTTGATTTTATTAAAAAAATGTCACAGAAGAGAAGAAGAAAACATATACCACTAAGAAAATAATGGTTACATTTTGTCTGACAAGCAAACAATAAATAAAGAATAAATACACATATAATTTGCATGGACACAGCAAATCCATCTTCTGCAACACACTGTTATGTATCCCACTGGGAGACTGAAGCAAAAGAAAGCTCAGATGTTCGTTCAGTCATGGAAAAGAGCAGAATCAGCAACACTTAATAAAACCAGTAGGAAGTAATCCTGAGAATGGCTGCTTTGTAATTAAATCTTAGATCCACTGATTAAGAGTAAAATGTAAAAATCTAGACAATTGTTTTTATTCATACAAAACATACTTGAAAAGAGACTGGCTACTTTTTAAAGTAGATTTCTCTTAATTTATGGAAAACGCATATGATCTCATTTCAGTGTACTTAAGTGAAATAAAGGAACTTTGACCACTATATAAAAATCAGCTTATTACTCTGTGAATCTTTTTTCTTCTGAAACTTTTCAAACTGAGATTTATGTTTTCAATGAAATCTATAATTTAAAAAGTAAAATGCAGAAAGTAGAATTAGCTTTAAAAATCAAAGACTTGCAAAGCTTTATATAAAATTCTTGCAGAGCTTTATAATAATCTTTTATAGTGAAAAAAACCATATATAAGGCTGTATATATATATATGCAATTACATAATAAATACTTAAACCTATATATGAAACAGGAGGCATATATATAGAGCCAAAAATTTTAGATATTAATTTGCTTACACTCACATTATTTTTGCAGTAAAGGTATGTCAACAGAAACCGTGTAAATGGTATTAAAATAAACTTCATATTTGCACTACTGCATGTATTTAATCTTAAGAGAAAAAGTTTGGTGAAAGCTGATAGTCCATGATATACACTGTTTAGAAAACAATCATTTACAAGTAAGAGTTATGAGTTTGAGATTTTTGTGTGTTTTCTCATTTGGGGAAGGGGCAAAATAGATGCATTACATATTGTATTGTGAAAATAAACGGTTTGGCATTGCTCTAATGTGTAAACCTTTTTTATCCTGCAGCGACAGAGCAGTTTTATTTGAGTCTTGACCTCTTTCCGCATTGTTATGGCAATAGGAAACAACGCTGGGTTTCCTCTGACAAGGTACTTAGTGTATCAGTAAATCGGTCAAATAAAAAAAGAGTTGGGAAAGCACCCAGCTTATAGAAGGCCAGACAGTGTAACAGGCATTGATGTTTTTTTTTATTCTTTCTGTCAGCAGCAGGTTAGTATGCCGGAAACATCCTTGCTTTATCCACATTTCAGTGTCATCAAAGTAATCTGTTTCCTATCCAGGGCAGTTCCTAAGGAAAGCATCTCTCATTCCTTTCAAATGCCTGCACTGTGTTCAGATGAGCTACGGCAGCTGGAAGTGATTAGAATAGACTGACATGAGAAATCACGCAGGAAGGGATTCATCTCACTAAAGAGGAGGAATCAATGCTGTGTTGTGTTGGGGAAGAGGAATTTAAGTATAAAAGTGAGCAGATTTTCAAAGAGACTCACAGGAATTGAGCTGTATGATTGCACTGATGCCATTTAATATTGCAAATCACATTCTAACCCCAGCAGATTATATTTAAAAACAAGTTGATAATCACAGATGATAGTTTCATGAAAGCATAGGAAGTGCCAGGCAGGAATGAAGCAGTTGTTCCTTTATCCTAGTCCTCCCTTGTAGCTCTCCCAAAACACATAGCGATATCAGACAAAAATGGAACATTAGTAAGTATGCAGCTGTAAACGTTACATTTCTGATGTGAAGAAAATGACATTTCCCTTCAAATATATACATTATTAACACAAGGAGTAAATCAATTGGAAATCTTTCCCTCTTGAAAAGGAAAGAACTTTACTTAAAAGCAGTATCCTTTAGAAAGAAAAGGTTGTTCCATGTCTTCATTTCTCTCCAGATGAATAGATGTGTGCATTTTGCACTTGCAGTGAGTGACCTCTTGTTATGTAAGCCCCTCTATGATTTTCAGTGCTAGTAAGACACACATAATGCACAGCTTGGAGGTACCTTGCACAGTATGTTATTTCTGTTCTTAATCTTAGTGTCAGTGCGATACTATAATTGGGGGTATATTATTGGTGCAACAGTAAATGCCTAGTGGGAGGCTAGACGGACACACAAACCTGCACCATTTGGGAGCAGGTCCGACTGTGATTTTCTTTTTAATTTTATTTTTAATCCTGAAAAACTAGGGACAGCTTAAGTAATTATTGAATTATAAGGGTATTCACACATACTTTAATCATCTACCTAGGTAATTGTGCATTTTTGTTATTCTGGGCCTTCATAATTATGACTGTGGATTGGATTCAGAGACTTTCCAGTTTGTCTCTCATCTGATGTGTTTTTTCTTGTTTTCAGATTAGGTAATGTTCTGGCAGCGATGCCCTTGTAGAAGGTGGCTGGTGTTACTGATACCCTAAAATACCGTGCCTGTATGCCATCCAGGACTGTTGACAAGTTGCCTTTTGAATGTCATCTCTCTGCATGACATTCTGGCAGTTATTTCCACCTGAGGTTTTCTTCCTTTTGGTTGTTCAGCTCAGGCAAACCCAGTGTTTAAAATTTTGTGTGGTGGTTACTCTGGAGAGAAACAGAGCCTTTCTTTTTCTGTAACAGCAATGAAAAAATGCCATTGAGTGCAACAGCTATGAAAAACAAGTTGCCCTGTTATTGAACACTAGATTTGTAATGTTAGAAACAAAGATGTTCGTTTCTCTAGACACAGGTTCTTTGAATCAAACTTTGACTTAATTCTCCTACTGTTACTATCCTATAAGAACTAAACTCATTGTATTTCAGGCTGGAGAAGGAACTAATGCAATTTCCTTAGTTTAGCTTCCTACATACTTAAGTATATGTGGTCATTTCTCCAGGTGATATAATTACTTCTTAACTTTGTAAGCTATTGTTATGAAGCGTAACAACTCATTAAACAGACCAAGAAGTAACTATTGTAAAGGAAATAGCAAAGTTCTGTAAACGTAACAGAAGAACCTCTACCCTTGTGGACAACTGCTATTCAGTAACTGTAACTTTACATCACGTGAAACTGTTCCAAGCTCAGATTAATCTCTTGTGCTTCTAGCCATGAAAATGTTAAGCATCTCTCCTATATTATTCATTGGACTCTCACTGTGCATTTAATGGAGAGCTGTTGATTTTGCAGCGTCTCTCTCATTCTGCTTAAAATATCAGTATTTGTCCATTGGAGACAAATTTCCCTGGAGACTGCTGCAATAGGCCTGCTAAGTGACCTAAGTGACCTGTGCTAAGTGGGAAGTGCTTCTATGGTTAGAGGTGGGAAGGTATCCTGTGCTCAAAAATGAAAAAAAACATACCACCACAACCTTCTGATGAGCATTTTGAGAACAATGCTACCCAGTCACAGAATGAACTTTCAGTTAAATAAACTGGTTTAGAAAATGAAGAATAGTTTAGAAACAAAAAATGAAGAATAGTTTAGAAAATGAAATAGTAATAGAAAAGTCTGACTGGATTGCAAAGAATGTAGTACTTTCTGCTCATAAAGAAATAAGCAACTACTGAGAGAAGGAGGAGGATGACAGCAGCTGTCTGTCAGAATAGAGCCCTGTCTTTGCTGAAACAGGCTGGAAACCCGAAAGGTCTCCTACCAGTCAGCTGGCTATGTACGTGCTTACATATGTGCACCTCTATATTAAATAAGAGAAAAAGTTGAGTAAATTAACCTACAGAAAATGGTGGAGGCTTGAAAAATAACATAGTTTATTTTTTTCCTAGAGATGGTATTCATTTTCAAAGCTGGGAGACTTGTTTTCTACTCATCTGTCATATGCAGGCTTGTGTAGGAGTGTGAGCTTTGTGTAGTAGTTTCTGGAGCTCTCAGAATGCCTCTCAAGGCATTAATAATTTAGACCCTGAGAATTGGCTGAGGCTAGGTCAGGCTGGTTTCTTTAGGGTTTCAGAGTAGGCCATAGCCATTCATTCTATGCAAAATATTCCTCTTTTGATTTTCAGGCTACACAGAGGGAAATTGTAAGAATATAGAGGAGATGGTATTGGGTCAGACCAAGATACACGGAGCAATGAACTCTGTCTCTTCAAGTGGCACGTAAAAGAATACAATAAGGAAACAATATGTTGCACTTTTGCCAGATACTCTCCTACTATCTACTGCTGTGGACAGAGGTTCAGTATTCATATATGTACTTTGTCTCTGCCAGCCTCCATTTTGTTCAATTTAAAGTTCTCCTTCTCCAGATCCCTTGAGGTTTTTGTGGCCTTTGCATTTGTCCTCATACCTGCTTTCTGCTGGTGTTACCACTCTTCACGGTCTTTTTCTTCTCTTAATCTATTCTGCTACTTGTTTCCATACTTATTCCTATGTTTCAAATTTGGTTTCAATCCACTTCAGTAATACTCTTCATCTTCCGTTAGTCAACGCTTTCCCAAAATCAAATACTTTACCCTAGTTAAAGGAGAATTATCAGCTTGAAATTACTGTTTCAATTTTTTTTTTCCTCTAGGACAGGTTTTGTCGTCAGTGTTTTTGTCTATTTTCTTTAAAATGCATTGAAAGAATATTAAAAGCTGCAAAGTCAAGCAGTTAAAATTGGATATGAAAGACTGTGACAAGTGTGATCTTCATTTGCACCTTCTGTCTTTCCTGAGTATAAGGTAGTTTTATTATTTATTTTTTAAAGGGCTAGCTATGGAGTTATTTTATCTTTCCTTTTCTTCTTAATTTTGAAAATTTGACCCTTATCATTATTTACAGTGTATCACAAAAATATAAAAAAATGAATTCCAAGTCGTTCATATTTTCTTATAATATGACATACATATTAAAGCCAAAATGTTTGTTGGGAACATCAAATATTGGTCCTGATTGTTTGGTGTATTTGGTATCTGATAGCAATTTAGTGTTCCTAAAGCATGAAAAGGAGGTCGGTTGTATTTGTGTCACACTCCTACAGATTTAGATCCTCTCCTTCAGCAGATTTTTGTAGTGTAGGAGCCAATATTCCTGAGCAACTGTTTAGATATCTCAAAAGCTTTCTGTGGGAAAACAAGTTGGTGTAAGACAGCCAATCTCTTATGCTGTGCTGTAAGTAACTTTCATATACCTATGTTTTGCAGCTAAGGCCAGGCACAGAGAAGCTTCTGGCCTTGCCGTTAAGACTGTTGCATCCTCAAAAACCAGTAATGAAATTTTCAGTGAGTATTGAGCGATCTGTCTCTTTGCCTGGGAATGGTTTGAGAATAGCCCAGGTCAAAAGCATTCCAGGAACTGATCCCAGGATGAATGATCACAGTGCAGGGACTTTGCTCCGGATCAGGTTTTGCTTAATTGTAGACATGTGTAACCTGTATGGCTGTGTCCATGGAGAATCCTTTTATGTATCCATTCTGGAGTGGCTCTGAACTGGTTATAAGCAAGCTACGTGATGGGGTGACCAATAATCACTGCCCTGCAGCCTGTGAGGGGAAGCTGTGTCCCATTTCTAGGGTGCATATGCAGTGGAAGGGTTATGCTGCAGGAATGTTTCTTACAAATATATCATGGTGCTGTATGACCTTTATTTGCTTGCCAAGCATCTCATGGCTCTGATACAATAACCTGTGACAGATTGTTTGAACTGCAAAGCCCTGGAGCCCTGCTGTAGGTGAAAAGTGGATGCTCCTTACATTCAGTGAAACATGTCAAGCAAGGGAGCAAAGAGAGCTCTCTATAAACAAAACGAACAAAAAATACCACACTGACAAATTAACAAAAGTTCCCCCAAAAACCCAACAAAGAAACAAAAACAACAACAAAAAAACAACTCTCCTGTGAATAAGTGTAAGCAGTAAATAGAGGAAATCTAGAGCTGGGAGCCCATTTGTTTCAGAAGCACATTTTCAAGTTATTTCTGCTGTTAGTGTTTCTGAATTCATGGACATAATGAATGAGCGCCTTCTAGTCATATGTTGCATTTGCTGTGTCAGGCTATACCACCTCTGCTGATGATGCTTTCTCACTGCTCTCTCAAAGATGTAAACCAGCTGTCTGTTTTCTTCCTAATTGTGAATACCTGGTACTGACTCAGCTTCAGGGATTTATCAAGAGATTATCTTCATTCTTTGTTTCTGCCCACTTACTGTGCAATTGTACGCGAGAAGCATTGTGGGAGCTCACAGAGGAAATCTGTACAGCTCACCTCACAAATGAACAGATCCTATTTTGTCAGATTTAATACTATAATTAGATAGGTTTATATTTGTGTTCTTTGCAGTCTCCAGTTATTTTCCTTAACAATTACTCAGTATTGTGAAAGCTCTAAAAGCAATGTACATGAAGTTGATTAAAATGAAATTAGAGTAGGGCAAAATGTATGTGCTTCTGGGAGAGAGAATGAAGCCACTTGAATGTAATTTTATTATTGTTAGGGCAAAGCTGTACCTCTGATTCATAGCTGAATACAAGAAGAAATTAGATTCATAGCAATTAAAGGGAATTAAGAGCTTTGTTTATCTACACAGAATGAGTTACAGAATACAGTTGTGAGCTGGGTGCATTGGGAAGGTGTCACTGCTGTCATGGAGAGCTAATGAAGAACATAATGGGTGTTGTTTGGGGTGGGGCTAATGAGAAGAGGATATAGCATACTGGACAGGACTACAGAATGCTGCTGTTTGATTTGGAAGAGAGGGTTATGACTTGAGTATTGGGTTTAATTTGAGCTTCTGGTCCTCTCTTTACACCTCCAATACTGAAGTCCTGGCATAGATTATGGATTTTGCTATAAATTGTACCTGTGCTCCAGAGAAATGTAACAACTGCTACTTAGTGTGTTGCATTTGGGCTACCAGTCCATTCTGAAGCACACTGGCGTGGTGCCTATATCTGACTTGACAAGAGAAGCACAGAAATTGACTATGTTGTCTTCTTACACCTGAGCACTGTTCCAAGGGATAACTGTGTATACTACTCTTCTGTCAATTTCCTTGCATGTTTTATATTTTCTCTTTGGTATGCAAATCTGGGAAATTACTTCTGAGAAGTTTATTTTTAAGATTTTAAGTAGCTTTTTTCAGGGTCTATGAAAAATATGCATTTTTCTGTATAGAAGGGAAAGAGCCTCGGTGACACAGCAAAGAGAACTTACACAGCATGGCAAAATGTGTTCAAACTATAGCTTTTAGTGTGTCAGAAGGAAACAATCTGTGGATGAACACAACTGTCAAGCAGGTTGCTGAGCCCCTAGTGTGTGCTGAGAGTTACGTAACTGACATTTCTACAGAATATCACTGGGTGATACAGATTGGAAGGGACCTTATTCCCAATGTTTAGAAGATAGACTTCCCTAATCATTTCCTTATTGTGACAAAAAGGAGTTAAAATGAAGTGTTAACTTGAATGTATGATTTTCTTGTGTGTAGAGACAGAGGTACTTGCTTCTACAAGGGCTGCTCCAAAAGTAATGCCTCCTATTTTATTATGCAAGCTCACGATGTCAGATGTTGGTGATATGGCAGTAGAAGTTGAGCCTTCCTGTCAATATTCCATTGCATTTTATTGCTATGTGACAGATGGCAGCAGAGAGGCAATCTGACAAAATGTCTTCTGACATGGAAGTGGGTATGAAGCAAAGATGTGGAACTGAATTTCTCCATGCAGAAAATATTGCATCCATTGACATTCATTGACACCTGCTGAGCATTTATGGAAACCAAACAGGATGTGAGCACAGTGAGGCAGTGGGTGGTGCTTATCAGTGGTGGTGACAGAGACAGTGGATCACCTCTGCTGGTGCAAATTTTTATAAGTGCAGCAGGCAAGCTCTTACTCATCACTGATAAAAATGCATAGTTAATGATTGTGGCTGTGTTTAAAAATAGTGTTTTGTAGCTGAGAATTTGCTCTGTTGAATAGAGCTACTGTGCTTTTGTATCTGTTTTAGTTTCCATGGAAATAAATACAAAGCATTGCTTTTGCATACTCCTGGGTGCCTGTTAAAAACGTATCAGTGTTTTACTATTTAAAAATTGTTTACCAATTATTGCTTCACAACAGCCTAAACCATTGAAAATTTCCATTTGCATTGTAGGAGCAGATATGCCCTAGACAATAGACCACAAAGGACTTAGCTATATAAACATATAGAAATGGACACCAGCTGTGCTGTCTCATTCCCTGAGCTGTCCAGAGATAAGAGATCTACGGACTTGAAGCCAAGTATTCATCTTAAGTGCTGCTCTATGCTTGAGGAAATTTGACCTATTTCCCTGCTGGGACATGCTGTAATAATGACATGGCTCTGTGGCATCTGGAGTAAAGACAACTCATGTTCATAGGACAGGCAGTGCAAGCATAGATCTGTTAGCCCCTTGTAATGCTACGTAAAATCATGCAAAATTTCTTTATGCTTTTGATACATTATTCTTTCTTGCTACTACTTCTGGCAAAGTGGTTCTGTTTACCTAACAACTAGAATTAGGTGTTGAGTAGTAGAATTTCAAGAAAACCTAGTTTGATCTGGTGTCTTCTTTAAGCAGCTTCATCTTTTCATGCAGGCTGTTGTGTATCTTCCTCTGAAGATCCTGCTATCATTAGCATGCAGTCCCTGTGTGGCAGTAGCCTACAGTCTGCACCATGAAACTCCATTTTTAAAAAGAATCTTTCTGCAATTAGCACTTCATTTTTAACTAATATCTTCAGTAAATAGATTATTTTGATTGTTGCTATCACTTTTCCTCTGGTGATAAGCTCTGTTCATTTGTGCTGTAGCTGAATAATGATTTCTTTGAAAGTCTAATTAAACCACTGCTTTATAATCACAATTTGTTTATATGATATAGTTGGTTCAATAAGTAGCTGTCTGACCTGGACAGCTGGAACAAACACTTGTTTTTATGGCTTTTTCTCAGTCAAGGCTAAAACAATACCTCTTATAAAATGCTGTATTCATTTCACTAGTGTGAAAGGTAGGGACACCTAGATTGGAAGGCACTTCAAGGTTTTGTACGCCAACCTCCTCCTCAGAGCTGGCGTGTCTTCAGAGTCTGAGCAAGTTATTCAGGGCTTTACGTGGAAAACCTCTGAGGCCTACACAACCTTGACACAACCTCTGCAACTGACTGTGCCTTAAAAAGAGATTGAAAAAGAATCAAAATACATAAAGGAAGTTGAAAGAATTGATAAAATGGATGTTGCAAATTATCTTGTTACAGATTTCTTTATGACTGCATAAGTTCTTGTCTACTGCAGTGTTTGCTTCTTCTCATCCTTTGTTTAGAGTACAGTAATTGACATAGCTTATGTTCTAAGGAGATGAGGTAAAATTGCACTGGGTTAAATGGATGGCCTACTTCCTTGCCTTGAGAAGCCTGAATCAGAAAATGAAGTTCTTTTGTGTGCTGGCCTGATGAGAGGATGAGGTGGAGTGTGACCACCTGCCAGTGTTATTTTATGCAATTACACTAGGCCTCGTCTCGGCCTTTCTCCCAGTCTGCATCAAAGCACTCTTCTCTCCTAACCTCAGCCAGCTTGAGTGCCTTCCTGAGGAAATGTGAAAATTGATACTTCCCTTGTTCATAAGAAAGGCTGTGTGCACTGGGAAGTCATACTAGCAGGCCATATAGAGCCTTCATATGGGAGCTTTCTTTGAGCCATGTTGCTTCTGCAGCCTGATTCTAAACTGGAGTTGTGGGAGAGCAGTCGACTGCTGTTCATTGGAAGGGAAATGCAATCTTTAATCATAATTGCAATTTTAAATCGCCCATTTTAAAAGTTGAAGAGTCACAAAGCTTGGTTCAGTTTCTTTTGGGGAAACAGATGCTTCTTTGAGTCGTGATCAAGGACAAAAATCATCACAGCTTATGTACTTATCTTAGTATGAAGGAGTATTTAATTCATTCCCATCACTCATGAATTAAAAAGAGAGATCACAATAAAAATGTGATCAGCTAACTCCATAAAACTTGATTGCTATTAGATGCTCTAATCTATCTAATCTTATCCTTCAAGTCATATTTGCTTCTTGATCTTGTAATGCTTTTTTATTGGAATTTGGAGGCACCAGTGGCATCAGATTTAAACTCATGTTATGATTTTGAACTATTCGGAAGCACCTGAGAGTTGATTAAACCCTTTAACTGCTCAGTTTGAACTATGTCAGAGGACTGAGTTAAAAGTTTTTGTTTAGAGCATTGCAAATACGCTGTTAAAATTTCCTGAGAAGTGTGACTACACTGGGAAGTTAGATGTTAAACGTGGAGAAAATGACAATAATTTGAAGTATCTTTTTTGCAGTATATTTTCCCATTCGCACATACAAAACATGATATTAAAGCATCCCTTTTTATTTATGTAGAGTAAAAGTTTAATTTATGCAGATGAAAATACTAGCTACCAACTGGGAAATTAGCAACATTATTTTTCATAACAAAAGTCAAGAAATTAAAATCAACATCTCTAGCAAGGATCTTGCACGTATCATTAGTTAAAACAAGTGATTGGCCGTGGTGGCTGATCAGTCTCTGTTCATGTGGTTAGTTCCATTTTTTCCTCCCCTCAGCAGGGATGAGAGGAAGGAGAATCTGCCTCCATGTTTTGGTGTGTTTTCAGTCATAGTAATGCTGTGGTCACAGTATTTAGGAGAGGAGGAGGCATGCTTATCTGTGGAGAATTTAAATTTTTGTTTATGTCTGGGGAACCAGATAAATGAGAAGAAAGCATACAGGAAAATATGACTTATCAGAGAGTGAGAAGAGAACAGATAAAACCAGGAAAGAGCTAAAGTGTGATGCATCCTTCTGAGGAGAGGCTGAGAGCTGGAGCTGTTAAACTTGGAGAAGAGTTGGGGCGATCTCATCAGAGTAGTGTATGAAGACCCAAGAGGAAGGTGTAAAAATAATGGATCCAGTCTCTTGAGAACAATGCCTGCTCAAGAGGTGATAGGCAATGGGCACAAATAAAAACGTGAAATTCCATTTTTTTTTTCCTCCTTTTTTAAAACTGTAAGAGTGGTTAAAGACTGCAAAGGATTTCCCAGATATGTAGAGCCTTTTTCCTTCAAGATTCTCCAAACCTTCTGGACACGATCCTGGGCAATTTGCTTTAGCTGACCCTGCTCAATCAGCAGGGTTGGACTAGACTCCCTCAAGAGTCCTTTGCAGCCTTAATTATTTTGTGATTCTATTGCTTGGATCTAACCTTCTTTTAAATTGGACTGCTACTTTAAAGAAAAACAGCTCCTGGACATATATGTATACATAGCATATTTTCTACCTTCTGTATCTCTGGTCTCAAAGGCAGAAAATAATTGTACTGAAGCTTTGTGTAGGCAGCTTCTTTTCTAAATTACATCTGACTATTCAAAACACTTTCCTGAAACTGAACTGACTCTTCAAAATGTGAATTTACTTTTTGCGAAATGTAAATTAATTTTATTGAAGATTAAACAACTCTGGAGGAGCAAGTACAAATGACAGGCTGTAGTGCTCACAGTTTTAGGAGTTTTTGTGAGGGGACAGCATGTCAGGTTATATGACCACATTAAATCTTTGTTCTAATTAAGTTCTAAAGAAACAAGTACTTTCCCATGCTATGTCTTTCAGCTTCAGGCTAGTTTTTTATCATGCAGGAGTCAGCAATATCGCAGGCATTTTGGCACAGTCAGTGCTGAGCATACAAATAAGGCAGGGAAAATACCCTTTGCACTGATGTATCAAAGCTGTTGTGTTCTACTTATGAGCATGAGTCACCGAATGTACAAATGCATGTAATGTAATGCCACAACAGAGCACATAAAAATGGAATTCAGCTTTAGCTTTTCCTCTAAATGAGACCCATGATACATCACTTAATGTAATATTGTTACTGCTGAATAAGAAGGAAGTTAGGTGACAGGAAAAATAAAAGTGTTGAAATAGTCTTTTTTTTTCACAATTCAGAAAAGCTGTCATTTGATTCCTGCAGGATTTGACTGTATATCAATGTGAAAATTATTTGTGTACACTGTGAAGAATAAGTTGCCAAAGTTTGCAGGTGCTACAAAATGTGGCTGCATAGTTTTCTTTGAAGCAGGAGAAAAATAGCCAAAGGATATGAGAATGCTGAGTGAATAGGAGATAAAATCACAAAAGAAATTTGTTTTTATTGCTAAAGTAACCCCAGTTAGCCAAGTAACTTGTTAAGTTTGTATACAGATGTGTATTTCCCTTCCTCCACAAATGATAAGCTTTAAATTAGATTTATCATTGCACAAAAACATCATGGAGGCCTCTTTCAAAAAGTAAGCTCTGTTCAGCAGTCAAAAGATGAAGTAGAAAGTTGAAATTCCTAGGTGAGGAATAAAGAATAAGCCAAAAATGTATTACGCTCTCTGAAATTTTATATTCCCAGATCTTGAATTCTAGAATGTTTGCTTTCCCAATCTCAAAGGCTTATGCTAGGACCTAAGAGGATATGGTAAAGGATGACATGGAAAATCAGATGTACAGAAAGGCTTCTGTGTAAGAAAAGGTTAAATCCACTGGGGCGTTTCATCTTAGAAAAGAAATTATCCAGAAGTGTTAAGACAGTTTGTAAAATCACAAATTATGTGAGAAAATAAGTTATGATTTTACACAGAACCCAGGTATTGAGGAACAGTGAAGTAAATTATTAGGCAAGAAGTGTAAAATGAAGGGAAGAAGGATTCCTTCCTTCCGTCCTTCTGTCCTTCCATCCTTCCTTCCTCTGTAGTTCTTTGACCAGTGATGAACAAGAGCCTGCATGCCACACTTACAAAAATCTGCACCAGTGGAGGTGACCCACTGTCACTACTGCTGAAATGCACCTCCCAGTGCCTCACTGTGTTAACATCTACTGGTTGGTCTCCATAAACGTTCAGCAAGTATCAGTGAATGTGAACGGGTGCACTTTTTTCTGCATGAAGAAATTCAATTGCACACCTTTGCTTCATACACACTTCCATGTCAGGCACTATTTTGTCGGACTGCCCTTCTGTTGCCATCTGTCACACAGAAAGAAAATGGAATGGAATACTGGTGAGAAGGTTCAACCTCTGCTGCCATACCACCAACATCCACCTCTGACATGGTGGGCCAACATAATAAAATAGAAGGCATTACTTTCAGAGCAGCCCTTGTAATTAACAGACTAATCTGTCATCCTAGCATCAAAAAATAGGATTTTCTACAAGAGAATCTGTGAGTCTTGATTATATGGTAATCCACTGAGCACCTCAAGTGCCTGTATTGGTGGTAGTGACAGGCTTTTCTATGGCTGTGAACTACCTACAATCTGTGACAATAGAAAAGATTTTTTGAAGTTTTAAGAAATTTATCATGTCACAAAGCAGGGAGCTCTGTAATAGTTTATTATAGAAGTTACATTCTATATGGGGTGAGTTGGTCTTGCAGTCCACAAGGCATAGTAAATCTTTCTGATATCTTTCTTTTTATTTGGAAAACAAAGAATATTCATAATTTAATGCAGATTGTGTGATTTGTGATGTATAAAATAAAGTTTTGAGGGAGATTTACATTACCAGATGTAGTTGTATGCATTATGTGTGCCTACATATTATCTAGTTGCTGAAATTTTCTTTAGAGTTGGGAAAAAAAATAAGAAATTTTAGTATTTGGTTCATCTCACTCTGGAGTAAATATCAGACATGGGGAAGATTAAATTTAGCTTTTGAAGTACCTGTTTTTACCAGTGACTCTAATAGAGCACAGTGGAACTTCCTGCTGCAAGTAACTCCCTTGTAGAGTCTAGGCTTAGATAGCCTTAGTCTTCATCTCTGGTCAGTGCTGGTTTGTGTGCAGACCCGACTGAAAAGAAAGCGGAAGGGGATTCCAACCTTATTAAATCATGTTCCAGGTTATCATTGGATTTAGCCTTCGCCAGCTGAAGTACTCATCATTCATCTCATTGCTCCTTTGTTTTGGGAGGATGGAAGACAATTTTAATGCATCTTGTCATACTCCCATTTTCTTTATTTCTTGGAACATGACCTTTACTTTTCCATATGAAATTGGATAAGTGGTCATTAGGCAATAGCCGAATTCTTTTTTGTTGTTGTTAGATACAGATAACATCTTGTTTGTTTTTTAGAGAGAGAACAGTCAACCACATCCACCCCATCTGTTTAGTGAGTTTCTTCAGTACAAATCCTTCATTTTAAAAATTACATTAAATTGGCTTCTCAGTGGAAGTCCAAAATTACAGGAACAGACTTTCTGAAATTCATTATATGGGATGGAGAGAACATTCAGATGTTGGACTTGGTCTACACTGTAAATAGTTCAAACAAACTGTATTTATACAGCAGCTGTTATCACTTAGAACAAGTTCAAGTGGTTGCTACTGTACTTGGCTGCTTAAATCCACTTTCTTATTTACTCACAGACAGGAATTCAGAGGAGATGAGCATGTTAATAGGGAGTATTTTGATTCCTAACTGAGATCAATATCCTTTTGGCTTTAGAGAAGTAGCTACGGAATATACTTGAGTAATAGTTGGCCCAAACCAGACCATCTAGCACTTAAGTATTAACTTATGACAATTTACATATTGAAAATAATAGAAATGATGCTCCCTATTATATATTTGTAATAACCATAAGGCTGCATTTTTCTTTGTTCATCATTCAGCAGTGCACATTTTCCCTAACTCTAGGGAGATGCGAGCATGTTGTAGAAAGAGGAAGATCCATCTGTTATCAGTACTTTCATCAGTATAATGAAAGATATGTAACGTACTGGGGAGATGATTCTTAATTATGGAATGGGGGTACTGGTGGATAGTAAGCTGGACATGAGCCAGCAATGTGCTGTCACAGCCCAGAAGGCCAACCATATCCTGGGCTGCATCAAAAGTAGTGTGGCCAGTATGTTGAGGGAGGTGATCCTGCCCCTCTGCTCTGTGCTGGTGAGGCCTCACCTGAAGTACTGTGTGCAGACAGGGAGTCCTCAGTACAGGAGAGACATGGACCTGTTGGACTGCATCCAGAGGAGGGCCACAAAAATGATCCAAGGGATGGAACACTTCTCCTACGAGGACAGGCTGGGAGAGCTGGGGCTGTTCAGCTTGGAGAAGAGAGGTGACGTGATAGCGGCCTTTCAGTATCTGAAGGGGAGCTACAGGAAAGAAGGGGACAGACTCTTTAGCAGGGTCTGTGGTGATAGAACAAGGGGAAGTGGCTTCAAGTTCAAAAAGGGTAGATTTGGGTTGGATATAAGGGAAAAGTCTTTTACAGTGAGGGTAGTGAGGCACTGGAACAGGTTGCCCGGAGATCTGGTTGATGCCCCGTCCCTGGAGACTTTCAAGGTGAGGGTAGGTCCTGGGCAACCTGATCTGGCTGTGCATGTCCCTGTTCCTTGCAGGGGAGTTGGAGTGGATGACCTTTAAAAGTTCATTCCAACTCTAAGGATTCTGTGATTCTATGATTCTATGGAATAAAGTGTTTAATCTTAAAAAAAAAAAAAAAAAAAATGCTGTGGAAGAGTGTATGTTAGAAATTATTTGAGTAGTCAAGATACCTGGAAAATAATCATAGAATCATTGAATGGTTTGGACTGGAAGAGACCTTTTAAATCTTCTAGTTCCAACCCCACTGACACCGGCAGGGAGACAATAATGAGTTTGTATTGTTGTGTTTGTAGTCTTAAGGTTTCAAATTGTGGGTGTGTTAGATGTCTCAGTGGAAAGACCTTTCCCAATGTTCATATAAAATATAGATGTATTAGAATTTGTTTTTCACTTGAAGCAGTCAGCTATCTTTCAAATCTGACAGTATATTGTATGAAAGATGAAAGAAGGTCACAGTTGCATTTAAAATAGTTTATAATAGTATATGCTGCCACAGAACCCATTTAAAAATATGTACTTTTTAACATATTCACCTTCCTACATTCCTCAGTACATTTGTTCCTCTCAAGCTTAATTCTTCTGTCATTAGTGTTCAGATATTGAACACAAAGTATATCTTTTCTTCATTTTCAAAAGATGGTAGGAAGATATTATGCCTTAGAGATCTCTCTAAGATCTCTCTGCAAGAGAGCCTGGCCTTTCTGCAGTCAGGGCAATGTTCTGTGTGCTTAGTACTGCCTTCAGTGTGCAAACACTTCCTCAAGAAGACACCTATATTTAATAAGATGGATAGGGCTCTGAATTTTATAGACTGTATTGACTAGGGGCTTGATTCAGTTGCCTAAACAGTGACATCTAGTACTAGTTGAAATGCCTGTGGGCATTTTGCCTAGTTTCTAGGCTGATCCAGAGGCTTGCAGATAGTATCTGCCACCATGCAGATGTCTCAGGGCATCTCTGGACAGCACTGGCTTAGCAATGCTGGTCCTCTGCTGACATCTGGTTTAGGCCACTGAAGTGAGTCTTAGGTCTCCATTTACTGTAATATAAATCTAAATGGCTAACTAGGATGGAGACACCTGCTTTATATCTCTCTGCAGTTAGATGAGAAAAAATCTCTTTTTGTAGTTTTCTGTAGTTGGCTCAGCAAGAAAGCAGCATACACATAAAATGGAGACTGCTTATTTCTGCTAGCTGAAGTCCTGCAAAAATGGATCAGAATCCATCCCAGTGTAGAAAAGTAAAAAAATTCTCTAAATTTGAATAGAACTAATAACACTTGAACTGTTCGGATATTTTCTATTTGTTTATAAATGAGTGCACTTAAACTTGTTTTGAAATTTAAGTCAGATATGATGTCTGTCGGAATAACCAATCATATACTTGTGTTGAGGTGAACAGTGTCAAGTAAAACACAAGCATTTTGTTGAGGGATTGTGTGTGGAATGCTGAAGGCAGAAAATACTTCCTGCACTGATTACCGAGGTAGATTGACAATATCCAGAAGAGGTGATCACTGAACAGGTGTTCAGTTTCTCAGAGGTTTCTCTGCTGCCACCATCTTGGAGAACCAAACAAGTGATGTGCACGTTACATATCCTGGGTATTTGGTATAACCCATCATGCTGACCCTGTGGGCCTGCTGGCCTGAGAGGGTTAGAGAGGGGGATTTCTTTAAACAGAGGTACTATGACTTCAGTGCACAGGCAAAATGAACATACTTTTTGGCATACAAAAAGAAATGTTTCCCTTTTAGTGATGAAAGCAATTTTAAGAATTCAATATTTTGTTATTCTGTATTATTTTATTCTTGATACATTTGATTTATATTTACATGCAATATGCTGTCAGATTGAAATTAGCTTAATTTACTTGTTTTCTTAGGTAACGCCATTTTAAAAGAATATAGAAAATAAGAGGTTACCCATTCTGCAGATTTCAAAATAGGGTGATGAAGCTTTATAAATTCTAATCAGTATAGAAACAGAATAACATGTTTTACAAATTAATTCTTATCTTTTCTGACTTGTAAAATAAGCAATAAAATTTTAGTTAATGTCTCCTAAGTGCTCTCAGGAGTTCTAAAAGACAAATATTTAAGATATTTGAATGCCACATTTCCTTGTTAGTTAAATTTAAGTACATGTTTTACTAAACTTTTTCTTATAGAAATACAAAATCAGTAGACACTTTTTCTATCTAGGGGAGAAAAGTTAGAGGTAGAGCCCAGGAAATCTCAAGATAATGTTCCCATGGTTAAAACTACTTTTGAGTAATGATAAATAGACTGAAATTATTAGATTATTTTTTAGCAAACTGGATGTAAATAAGCTAAAGTTTATAGATTGAGGATGATTTTGTATGTATTTCTCATCACTGACCTAATTGTGGCCTTCCAGTACTTGAAGGAAACTATATAAGCGGGAGGGAGACTGACTTTTACACGGTCTGTTCTTGATAGGACGAATGTGAATGGCTTTAAACTATAAGCGGGGAAGTTTAGGTTATCTATTAGGAAGAAATTCTTTACTCAGAGAGTGGTGAAGCACTGGTACAGATTGCCCAAAGAAGCTGTGAATGCCCCAACCCTGGAGGTGTTGAAGGCCAGCTTGGATGGGGCCCTGGGCAGCCTGGTGTAGTGGTTGGCAACCCTGTACATAGCAGGGGGTTGGAACTAGATGATATTTGAGGTCCCTTCCAACCCAAGCCATTCTGTGATTCTGTGATGACTGTAGGTTCACCATAATTAACCTGTATCAAGTAAGTTGTTTTTTAAAAAACATGTACATCACATCTACGTGAGAATATAAATTATGGCATATTGATCATTTCTTATTCTACACATGAAGTTAGTGACATTGTTTATTTCTGATGGTAGCCAATGGCCAAGGATATTTGAACTTTCCCACTACTTGTGATGCTGTTCAATGTACTTCAAAGTCTGGATGAATATATAATTTTGAAAAGGACAAGGAGTTGTTCCATGAACATATAAATATGTAAGTCAAGTTACATAGCACAGACTTTCACAGCTCACAGTTCAGAATATCTATAAACATCTGAAACTATGTATGCATCCAGTGAATATATGGTCTCTAGATTTTGAGTACTTTATTCAAATACCACGATGATTTAAATAATAAACCACTTTACAGCAATCACCACATCCTGAAATAACAATTCTTGCTAAATTAAGCAGAGAAGAGTGGCAGCAGCTGACACATGTCTCATTTAGGAAGTCTGGAATTTTGTTGACGCTTCAGTGCTGCTTTGCAGTTTGTTAGCCTTTCATCAAAGTCTAGTTCATAATAGTAAGATATGAGTATGGTCATAAATGTAACAGAAAGTTACATTTATGTAGTAAATGTGGAATAGTGGAATGAGAGGTCTGTGTTTAGTGTATGGAAGTCTTTTCTATTAGTAACAAACTGGCTAGCTAGCTACTTGATTGTTCTAGGAACTCTAATTTTTACTTGCTTGTATCCCTGTGTATCTAACACAATATTTATCTGAGCTCTTCTGCAATTTCTGATGTTAAAATATCAAGGACCACTAACGCAAACTCACTCTATAAATTCCAGGTAATTTTTCAAAAATGAACAAAGTTCTAAAGCAGTAATTAACATTTCCTTTGTTATTTTAAAGGTAACACAACTGTGTTGCTTTTTTTTGTTTGGTTTTTTAAATTAGCACTAAAAAATCAGTGAACCATTTCAACATTGCTTTTCCCTTGATACAACAGGTTTTTTTTGGACTAAGTAGTATTTGTAGATATCTACAGAGAAATGTATGTTCCTATACTTACAGAAGTAGGGTAAAATGAAAATTAGAGAATTTTGTTTGTCGAAATGTTGCACAAATTGCTGTCCTTAAAGAGAATGTGAGTGAGAAAGGAATAGTGGTGCCAGAATTCTGTGATCAATTTTGTATCCAAAGGCGATTCTATTTACATTACATGGTATTTACCACATTGTAGAAAGGTCTTTGTAAGACATTTATCACCTCTTTTAAGATACAAGTCTTATCTACACTCTGTAAAGACAAAAATCTGGTAGTGCATTTTCAAAAATGTATGGTACAGAAGAGATTGCTTCTATACTCTTTCATCACTGATTGCAACAGGAGAAAAGAAAAACAATACTACTTTAGATACACATTCAAATTAAAACTTGGAGGTCTTTTCCAACCTTGGTGATTCTGTGATTCTATGATTCTAAAAGACTGAAGTTAAAGAAAATTGTTTCAAAGATAAAAAGCTGAACTTCCCCGCTATCTTCTTCAAATTTATGTGATTTACGAATAATAAGGGAGAGCAAACATATAGTATAGATAGATCTTATATCCAGAATTGGTAGGCAACTACCAATACTACTACAGTTAGTAGAGGTTAATTAGAAAAGGGAGAAGGAAAGGGAAGGGGGAAATGTCAGAATATTTGCTACTGTAGCTCAGAAAACATGATTTTTTTTTCTATTACCAGTAGAAGGCCAAATACTTCGGGCTGCCCTGACAGTGCAGGGAGTCAGGACTTGTCTGGGTTTGTCTTGGCACAATTTCAGCTTGTTTTAACAATCCCCAAGTGTTCAAGTGACTGTAAGTGTCACTGTGCGTGAGCCGAGGCTGCGAAGCCATGGATGATAAGGGTCTGGCAGACCTGGAGAGGCACTGCCTTGTGAATGTCAGCTGCGTCTTGGGAAGCAACTTGCAGACTTCAGCAAGGAAGCAGTGAGAAGGAGGCAGTGTGTGATAAGAAAACACTAATGTACTCCAGGTGCAGCACAGCATCGAAAAGGAAGATACTCTCACCACTGTGAACATCATGCTCCAAGCAAGGAGCTCAGGTTGCTGACAGTTTATTGTACTTTCCCCTTTTCTTATTTGAGGAAGATAGTAACTGTAAGCCCTAAGAACAAGAGGAATATTGGAAGAATGAGCACCATGTAAAATAAAATGTTTGTATAGCTATAACTGACAAAGTTTTTGGTATTAATTAGATAATTTGACTATTAGACTACAGAAACACGGCTTCAACTATCAGTAAATTCTTCTCTTTCTATCTTTCTACTGTGTTCTTTTTTAGTCATAATAAGATATTGAATATATGACTGTTCCTTGCTGATGACATTCAGTAAAGGGCACAACACAGTTATGTGGTAAACAGTGACAGGGCAGTCATCTGGGAGAAACGCAGTGAATCACGAAAAAGGGCTATCTGAAATGCCTAGAGAAATCAGAGTATTTACTCCTCTTATATGTCTGTGTCAGGGACATGCTGCTGCATTTGGAAGACAGTCTGGAATCAGGTTCCTAATCCTTTGCTAAGTGCTGTAATCCCTTTGATGTGCAAAATATGGTTATGGCTACCCATGCTTCTTCCACTGGGAGGTAAACAGTTATTCACCTAAGCTTCAGTCACCCTCATGTTCTAGGTGAAACAGAAGCATTTGCTTCCCAAGGACAAGCTCTTTGAACATTTCACATGATTGAATATAACCAGAGGGATGGAAGCAGTAGATGAGACATGGTCTGAGTTGCTCGACACTATGTTGTGTCACTACCTTTTTGGTGAGATAGATTGCCCACAGCTGATGCTGTAGGCTAGGGTTTGTGCTGTGAAAGCCAGTGAAACCAGTCTGTTTGTATTTCTGGTCGGTGTGATTACGTACTCTTCCTTTTCTCCTGTACCTCTGTGGAAAAGCTAAGAGTGCTAGATCATGGTGAGAAATCTGTTGAGGAACATCAGATGGAACGCCTAAAATCTTAAATCTGTAGTGATGCTAAAAATGCTCTTATTGTTGCTGCAAAATCTACAGTGTGAAACAAAATACTTTTAAAAACAGGCAATAAATAGATCACTAAAACATGGAAAAATGCTCAACATAGCTCCTGTAAGGAGCTGTGAAATGCTCCCTGTGACAATGTTGGAGTAGCACTAAATCTCTAACATGGTACAATCTTCAGAGCAATTTAATTTAAGTGCCTTGGCTAGACAAAATTTCTAAGACAGAAGAGGCCGCTGTTTCAACAGAGCTCTGAAGGGAAATTCATTTTCTAGTTGTCACCAGCTTATGACTAAGCTCATTTACCAGGTCAGGCTGACACCTTGACAAGCAAGGTGTCAGTGTAATCCTGTAGGGTCACCCAGCGTCCGTGACCACTTCAGGGCATGAATACAACGCAGTGAGAGGCAGTGCACTGAAAACCTAAAATAAGGGTAACACAACAGTATTACTGCAATCAGAAAACAGCAGGGTGAAATATCTGGCTGATCCTAGTTGCAGGCATAATTCGCAAAGAGCTCAGATATCAGCGTGAAGATTGCTTATAAGTCAGCTGGTGTTTCTTTGTTTTCATAACAGAGATTTGACTTTTAATCACATACCTTTTTTGTTGTAGCTATCTAGAAAGTCCTGGTATTTGGCAAGACGTAGAAGTATATTGATAATGTAGGAACTGTTTTGTTGTTTCAAAGGTACTATTGCTTGGTGCTAAATGTTTTGCTGGCAGCAGAACTGTTCCCAGATAGAGTCAGAGTGAAGAGCAGAGGTATTGTATGAGAATGGTCTCTCCAGTCTGCAGAGATAGGAGCTCACATTCACTGGGGAAAACGAATCCAGAGAGTATGGAAGGGTGCTGGCATCACTCATGGCAGTTACTTTTTAGGTGTACTTCAGACATCTTTTTTTTTTTTTCCTATTAATGAAAAAGAAACCATTAAGTAAACTGTAGTCAGGCTTCTCACACTGAAAGTTTTCTTTAACATTGGACATTCCTTTCTCTTATGTTGAAACATTGGTATGTTGGAGACATTACATTGGTTGATGCATGCAGCCAGACTTTAACTGGGAGGAAAATAGACAGCCTCTGTCTTCATGTGAGCTGTCAGCTGTATGTTACAGCATTTTATGATATGGTGTTTACACACTCTTAGACTCTAAGGACGTAGATAGATTTACGTTCTGCAACTCTCATCCTTACCTTTTTAAGGCTTCCCAAATGTAGTAACAGGCAGATTTTAAGGACTGCTATCAGAGATACACACAGCCCTTTATTCTGTTACTGTTGCTGTATAATCAAAAACTAAGTAATAAAGAAAACATCTTTCTGAAACTGAAATTTTATAAAAGTTTTCTGGTTGAGACTCATCCAAGATAGGTATAAGGAAAAAAATGGTAGGCCTGTATTTGTGCTGAAAGTTAAAGAGCACATTCAGTACTTGTTATCTTGGTTGGCAGTGCAGCACATTGAGGCGTTCTGTTGGAATGCATCTGAGCATTATGGGGTTCAGGGTGGTGTATTTCAGGTACATGCTCTCTCACATCACGTAAAATCAAGGCCTACTGAGTTTTTGAAGCACCAGTTTACAGATCCTAAGGCTGCTTGACTTTGGGCATCTAGTGTGGGAAGGTTCAGGATAACCAAAACAAGCTTCTTCTCTGCATCGCCCTGGAGACTGACTGATAGCTTCCCTTTTACAAGGAGGTGGGAAGACTAACTTCCTAGCTGTCAAAATGAGGCTAATAAAATCTATTACTTCTGGAAAAAACAACAACAACAACAACAAAAACCCTGAGTTGGGAAAGGTGAACAGTCCTTCAGTTAAAGATGAAGAATAAGGAGAGAAGAGATAAATTGCTTTATGCTGATCTGGGAGTGCCTGTCAGCCCTCCCTAGAGACATTTTCAAACCCTTTTCCCCACCAGACAGCATCACTGAGTAAAGGCTCAGACCTGGGGTGGGCTGGATACTGTGGTAGCAGCACCAGGTAAGTGGTCCTGTTGTTTAACATTTTACTTGAATCTGGATCACCAACTCCATGACATGAACTTAGCCCAGGATATTTGCTCGAGTCCTTCAGAATTGTAGGTTGTATGTACCATCTTTACCAGTCGTGGCAAAAGTGGTGTAAATCAGTGATGATCTGATATGCTGTCACTGTCTGTATTTTCATTTTAGTTTTACACCTGTGCTTTACTCTGGCATCTAAGCACGTTTGTTTAGATGATAGATAGTAAGAGTGACACTGTATCGTGTCCTGACAGGTGCTTCATGACCCTCCTGCAGACCTCTGCACAGGAGACAAGCAGACTAGAGCATTAGCTTAGATTTTTTTTTCAGCGTGCACAAATGAGGTTTGCATTCCTGCCAGCTGCTGGAGCCTTTCATGGCAGAGCTCTGGGAACATTTTAGGGCATTGTTTGCTGGAGACAAAAGTCTCTGTGATATTCAGCAGGATTTTTGCTCAGCTTGGGGTGCTGCCTGCACAGCACGATAAAATCCTGTGGTGCAGAGGGTGCCTGTACTTTCATGCACATGACCTGCTTTCCTTTGATGTGTCTTTCCCTCCTGTTTGATTCTGCAAGCGTGAGGAAAATTTTTTAGCAAGATGCACAAACATCTGTTTAGCTATGCAGCTTTTTTCCTCTTAGTTAGCATCTTTGAGACGCTGTAATTACACTTCTGGGTAAACTATGCTGTCATGATAACTTATGCTTGGAATGCTCATTTTAAAGTGGTGGGACCTGTTCTGCCTTTGTTTACGCACAGAGTGAGGGCCTGATGGAAAATGGTAACTTAGAGCAAATTTGATCTTCCTCTGAGAGAAACAGTTGAAGTTCTCCAACTCAGCATAAAACTGATGAACTCCTGGAAGCTTACAAAGGAAGGTTCCTGCATGTGGTAAAACATGGAGACTTTATTTTCTTTGGTGAATGTGTGCTTTCTTTTAAGCCCACCAGTCTGTTGTTTAGGTTTTGCTGCTGACCTTTAAACTATTGCATTAGCAGTAGGCATGAATATAGGACTAGCGGATGTTGCAAGGCTGGTGTGAATTACTCCATTACAGCAGCCTGGGAGTGAGACTGGTGATCTTGTGAGCACTTTAAAGTGCGTAATCCAGAAAATCAATCAAGCAAAATATATTCCACAGAAATACAATTGCTGAGAGACAGAAAGTTAGTCCAGTAAAGAATGCCTTGGGGTATCTTTAGGACTTTCTTTGTGAACTTGTCTGGAGAAGGATTATTTACTATAATTAATCTTCTAAGGAAGGGATGTTCTTAACTTTTTTTTTTTAACGATTGGATTTTTGAATTGAATCTACAATTTTGCTTATGAGATTTCATGCTGATTGTTTTCCCTCCATTTCTAATGTGAAAAGCACAGACATCCTGTCCCCAGACAAGCTGGCTGTGTGCAGGTTCAGATGGATTTCTGAGGGAACTTGGCAAATGGGATGAGCCTTTGACTCAAGAGTATGAGATTTACTAAATAAACTCTTAACTCCATCTAAAACCTGAGCCCAGACTCCTACCAGTTCGTAACGGGTTTTGCATTATGGTCACATTTTGACTTGAAACTGTATGGTGTCTCAGATTACTAGAATAGAATAGCCTTTAGTTAGCTAAGCAGTTTTCATGTCAGCCTTTTAGACTTTGAACAGCATTCAGGTTTTGCTGTTAAATCCTCTGTAGAAGGTTGTTTCTTACTGCTTTGTGTTTCATAAGAAAAACGGAATGTTCTTGAATGTTTTTCTACCACATGTGAGAAAGGAACAAAGGTTAGAAATGCTGAACTTTCCCCACCCTTACAACCTTCTTTCCCCTTGTCTTTATGCTACAGATACCTCAGTCTTGGTCTGTTTGAAAGGAAAAAGAGCTTTCCCCCTTGGGACTGACCAGAATATCTGGTTTGCTGAACACTTACCAGCCTGATTGAAGGGGGAGTAGGTTGATCTCCATTGGACTGAAATGGGCCTAGAGTAAGGCATGTGATGTAACCCATGAATCAATTCTAGTTCACTGAATGCTTTGGACATGGTTATTGTTGCATTCTGAATATCAAGCTAGAAGGAGCATGCTTACTTTTTCTGTAGAAAATGATGTTCTCCTGATACTGAAATTAAAATCCAATTTCATTTTATGCCTTTGTATACATTGGCAAAGTCTTAGGAATCATCTTAGCATTTAAGTTTATGCCACATAGTCAACTGAGTGAAATAAATTTACCAAGGGATGAGGAAATGAGATGAGGTTCATAAGATAATGAGATGTTTAGCATACGTTAAACAAATTTAATCACAGACACTTTAGAATTCTTTTCTTTAAACATTTTTTTTTTAATAAGATTGCTCAAATGACATTTTGAGTTACTGTCTCTTGCAGAGATGGCTTTCTCTGGAATTGCAGATTAGAATTGATAACAAGCATTTGTACTGAGTAAAGGGCAGTACATCTGTGTATTAGTTAAGCACAAATGTTATAATGTTACAGTGATAAATTAAAAATCTTTGTTTTCTCACAGTGGTTAGCTTCTAATAATAATTGTGTTTCTGTTAGTCACCAGAGATAAGAGAAGAAAGGTTACTGCCCTGCTTTACCAGCGGGTAAAATATTTCTTAGGGTATGTCCAGCTCAACTTAATTTACATTTTTCCGGTTTTTAAAAAAGGTGTCCCAAACTTTCAAATTCTTCGATATTGATAAGAGAAAATTGTTTTGTTTTGTTTTTTTTGTTTTTTGGCAGAAGGTCTTATCTCATTGACTTCACTGTCTTGTATATGTTGTTACAATAAAAAAATTAAAAATTGATCTTTTTAATACCTACAACTAGAACTTAGAATCTAAGTTTCCTTTATTTACTGGCTCTTCTTTTAGATTCCAGAAAGAAATTGTTTTACAAAAAGCTGTAGGGAACAATTCAGCGCAGAAAAACAGAATGGTGCTCTTGTTCTTCTGCAAATTCACTGGTTTGTTTATAAAACATAATCTAGAAAACTAATAAAATTCCTATAGGGGTAAAGCATAAAGATGGACAATATATTTTTACAGCTTCTCAATGAAGCATAATGTCTGTATTTCTGCAAGCTCTCCAGGACATAGACTTTGTTTGTTATCTTTTTGTTATTGTTATTACTTTGTTTTATATTTGCTGTGCATACATTTCTAGACAGAAAACCAGACAGAAATTGAGTGTAACTCAAAGAAAGTTTCTTACAAATACATGACAAATCAAATCTGAAGGATTGAGAGTGAAGACTGTGGATTCTAACTGAACAGCTTAAAGATGGAATGTGCAAATTCTGTATTGAATTATGCATATAAACTTATGCTGTACTTCTGTTGGATTGTTAGAACTGATATGTGAGACTATCTCTGATCCAGGATTTCACTGAAGAGATTCTGTGTGTTCATGCATATGAATAGTATATTTTACTCTGCATGAACACACGCACACAGATATGCTGTTTGTGTCTGAATGTCTGAATTTTAGTAAAAATACTAAATATTAACATCAAATTGCTAACCAAGTCTTATGGGTTGCCTCAAATCTTGTGTTCAGGTAAGGAAAACATCTAAGCAGATTCAGACTGAGTTAGCCCCTACAGGACTCATTATTGCAACCAAAGTTATCTTGCAGAAGGAAAGTGCACAGAAAGTACCATCTGCCTCATATGAGCAGTATGTACATTTGCCCAGTTGAATTTAAATAAGTCAGTTAATAGATTTGTTCCATTACTTATCTACTTTAAGTTTTTATACTGCTAGTGTCCCTCTCCCACTACACCCTAATATAAAAAAATGAAATTACAGGAAGACTGTATAGATGCATAAACTCAAGTCATTTCCCTGAAGTTTAAACAAAGGTTTAGCTGATGTCTTTGTACTTCTGAAATTCACATAGAACATTATTCTGGCATGGTTTTCCCTAGCACTCTTTTGTGATGTTGTTAAAACACAGATGCAGATGGGATAGATTTTTTCAGTAATTTTTGTTTGTCTTTATTCTCGGAGAAGTTTGAGCTCAAAATAATGCCGTTATATTTTTTAAAGAATATTCTCAGCTGATGTTTTATGTAGTTTGTAGTTTTGTAAGAGGGCATAATCCATGGGAGGGTTCCCATACCATGTTCATTATAAGGAACATTTACTGGTCTTGACAGTGCAGCACCTTACCTCAGCGCTATTTCCAAACAAAGCCAAAAGCAACAACAATAAACTCCTCCGCTCCAGTGTTGTTTTACTCTCATGGAAAACAAACAAAAATCTGACTAACCAACCAACAGCAACAACAACCAAAACAAAAAAAAAACGAGAGAGGATTAAGTTCTGGAGGGATAGATGAATGAATATATAACTATTTCTCTGCAAATTACCTTCTGGTAGAATTTCAGATGAATCCATCTCTAGATTATCCATCTGTAGATAATCTCAAGTAATACATTTTGACCTTCTTTAATCTTTAAATCAAGCAGGTTTTTAAAAGTCTATTCTAAAAAGCAAGGGCTTTTGTCTAGATGTTTAGTTTCCATGTGGTATTTGCAGACTGCAGTGTCAATATTTATGTAAAGGCTTTTTTACTAAATTCTGTTCTTGTCTAATAGATGCTGATGGTCTATTTTGATAAAAAAGCTGTGCTGTAATAAAAAGAAGATATTAATAAATACAACTTAATTTTGTAATAATGGTAAATATTGGTACATCTTGCGTTTGGGTAGTTGAGCATATTGTTTTACTTTCCCAGTAATAAACCGTAAAAAAGGAAAGCTTATACATTATTAATTTCTCATATAATATGTTAAGGATTTGGACTTAGGAGAAGATATAACAAAGCTGAAAAATAAACATAAGAGTTTCTGAATATCTGAGGAGGAACTACAGTAGTTCAGGCTCCACCTTCAGGTGGAGGAGCATAGACTTGGGAGTAGCTTGGCTTATTGAAGCAGTTTTCAGAAATGAGGAATGTTTCCTGAAAGTACTTGACCCTTGAATAAATATATGAACCTCTTAAAAAGATGGTATTTACAGTGGAAAATGTGTGAGAGCGACAGTTATTCCAGCAGGAGATAAACTGTAGAAAGTACAATGAGTCACAAGCAATGAACTGTAAAAGAAATAGCAGTAGTATAGGTTATTTTCTTGGCCAAAATGTCCTACTTGTCATACCTGGTCCTCACTGTGTGTCTTTGAACGTTTGTTCAAATGGTATACAAATGATGTAGTTTTTCAGTAACATTTACAGTGAGAAGTTTGCAGGAGGTCTGTGAGAGTTTATCATCATAATCATTCTCATTCATGTAGACAGGAATCTTTGATTTTCTTTAGAGAGAGAAACTAACTTCAGAACTCAAAACAGGTGGCATGATGTTCCTAATGTGATTTCTTGTTTCAATATTTCTCCACAATTGTTTCCCCTTACTACAAGTGTCTGCATAAGCTGTTGTGTATGTGTAGCAGCTTTTATTCTAGCACATAACATTTGTAAGTATATATAAAAAATATACTTGTTAACTGCAGTTGAAATATACTTAAGATTTTGTCAGTTTTCTCCACATTTATATGCAAGTCTTGTGGGTTCTCTGTTCTCTTCGCATTCCTCAGTGCTCTCCAAAACCCAACAACAACAACAACAGAAGTTCTCCCTACAAAGTATTGTATTTGTTTTAAGATTCTATAAGTTATTTCTGGTAATTGGTGTCCTGTCAGAATATATCTTACTCAATTGTTTCTTTGTCCCCCCTTCTCCCCCCCAACTTCTCTTGTCTTATCAGGGAGCAAAGATTAGTTGAAAAACCTGTGCTGTCCCTACCTGGCTTTTCCCCTTAATCGTCAAAGTTAATTTGAACAAATAAGCAGAACTAATCTCACTTTCCCCTATGTATGTAACTCTCCTTTGCCCTTTTCGAATGCCTCTTTTTTTTTTTGTGCTCAGAAAGATGTATTACCAGAGCACTTTCTAGTTATGAACTCATCTAATGCCTTGGGTTACTGCAAATGTGACCAAGATCATGCAAAAGTTAATGAGAATTAAATCTTCTGAGAAACAAGATCCATGACATTCTGCAGTGGGCACTTGACCATTATGAAAATCTGGTTACAGCAGAGACCTACCCAGGAAGTGACTGTATTTCCAGAAAAAAAAAAAAAGTTGGTTGTATTTAAAACGAGCATGTATGAAATAGTGCATGAAAGGAGGAGCATGGCTTTCAAACACATGCTGCAGTCAGGGTGGTATATTTTCCCATATGGTAGACCTGACTGTATATCTAAGATGCAGTGTAGAGAGAGAGCTGGAGGAATTAGAATTGGCATTTGGACTCAAGTGACACATATTTATGATGTGGAAGAAATAAAAAATGTTACAGGTACTTGGTGAATTTATGACACTACCTGGATTTATATACTCAGCTTGGGAGTTAAAACTGAAACAAAGAAAAAAGGGAAGACAAAAATGTTTGGATCAGGAAAAACACAACTGTACGCCTGAAAACTCACCCTAGAGGAAAATTTTATTAGAAATGTGCTTTATCTGTGCAGGTGGAAAAAAAGATGACTTTGAGAACTTATGCAGTCCTTCCATCTGCAAATGAAGATGAATATACACCCTCCTCTGCACTTTAGATTTTAGATTTTACTGGGATCTAACCTATCATTTTTATGACTAAAATTCTCAAGCATACAGTTCAGCTTTCAGCAAAGTTAAATTCTTGTTAAACTAGGTTCTTGGAACCTTCATACTTGAATTATTCAGGAATCTTGTAACAGATATTGTTAGAAATTATACAGCACATCTTTCATCTGTGAAATTATGAACAAATGCTAAATTCTGATGAAGTACCCTCCACATTTGCAGTGCTGTCTCAAGGTCCAAGATCCACATGTGATAGAAGCTTTCATCAATGAATTTCAACATTCTTGTGACGTGATAGGAAATGTATTTGATCTCAACTTCAATATTTGTTTTACTCCTGTTCTTTTAATGTTCCTTATCTTTGATGGCATTTTGTATAGTTTTCTAACCACAGTGTTATTTGTCCTACTTTCAATAGTACATGCCATGTATGATGTATAACTTCTTGCCCTACCTAGACACTTTGCTATTTCACACAATCACAGAGTTGTAGAATCATTAAGTTTGGAAAAGACCTCTAAGATCAACAAGTCCAACCATCAACCCATCCCCACCATGCCCACTAAACCATATTTCTCAGTGCTACATCTCCCCTTTTCTTGAAAGCCTCCAGGGACAGTGCCTCCACCACTTCCCTGGGCAGCCTGTTCCATTCCTATACCTTACCACTCTTTCTGAGAATAAATTTTTCCTAATATCCAACATGAACATTCAGTTTACTGTATCCCTTCTTCTACTGTCCTTTAATCCCGTCCTCTGCAGATGAAGAAATATCAGTCATCAGTATTGTGTTGCAAGTGTTAGTGTATGAACAGCTGGTTGTACCAGCAGCACTCATCATGGGTGTGTATCCATCCATCTGATCCATCAGAGCGGAAGGCCTCCTGAATGTATGCTGGGGTGGGATGACCTGGGGTATTTGCTGGTGAAAAATTCTTACTATTTCTCTGTTTGTAAGCTTCCAAGATGAAATCTGAAGCATGGCAATAAACGCTCATTAGTCAGGTGCAATTATTCTAACATCCCCTGCAAACAGTCTCTTTATCTGTGTCTATCTTAACTCTTATCCCTCCTTCTCCTGGATCTCCCTAATTTCTTTTCTTCTACTGTCATCTTTCCTTCATGTTTCCTTCCCCTCATGGGTTTCTTCCTATTCTTCCTTGTTCAGTTTGTATTTCAGGGTTGACAGGAAAAGGGCTAAGTTACATCTTCACAGAGAAAACCTGCTGGGGCCAATCTAACATGTAAAGTTAGTTTGATATGTAAAATCTAGTGAATAAATTACACAGCCTGGCAGAGTGGAAAAAAGACCTTATAAAACACGTAATTAAACAAATCAGGGCATTGAGACCTTCACACTTCACCTCATTTTCCCTCTGCTTTGATTATTATTCCGTGAGGATATTTTCTGTGGTATTACTCGCTGTTAAGTGTCCCATTTTAGAAATGTCAAAACACTAAGTGATTGCCTAAAGGAAAATATTCTACTCTCTAACTTCCCATTTTATGACATACTGGTAGTAAATTACTGAATATACATGCAGTTCTCTGTTTTGTCATCTTGAACTTTGCTGAAATATAAATTTTTGCTTTTTGGGTTTAAAAAGAATATGTTAACATTCTGCATGTGAACTTCTTTCTATAGTAAAATTTAAATTATTTAAAAATGAAAAATGTCGAATAACTTTTACAAAACTCAATTACATGATTTTGGTGTACTTGGTGCAGTTTAAGGAACGTTTAGACATTACATTGAGGGACGTGGTTTACTGAGAACTATTGGTGACAGGCAGACAGTTGGACTGGATATCTTGAAGGCCTTTTCCAACCTTGGTGATTCTATGATTCTATATGCTCTTTCATTCTTTTTCCAATGCTATCTGGCTTTAAATGAAAAAAACATGTTTCTAAAAGGGGTAATTGGAGTCTATTTAAAAAAATAAATCAACTAAAAAGGCCAGATGATTATTTGGCAAGCTATTCTGGATGCTCTCCATGCTCAGAAAGTAGAATAATTGTACAGCAGAAGTTAATGTTACTTCTGTCTTGACAATCTTTGGTAGAAGACATATGAAACTTTCTGAAAAAAGTCTGTTCTTCTCAGCTCAATTTTGCTTTATCCCAAAACACTTTGGCTGAAGACACTTTCTGATTCAAAGTTTGAATCCAAACTAAGATCTCTCGTCTTTCAGAAGCTCATTTTGAAATACGTTACATAAGGTGACATCTGTGTTACTGTTTTTCTTGCATAAAAGTTAAGGTATATGTTACATACCTTATGGTATCATTTAGCATAAGAACATTTAAAGGTGTTTTAGATTACAGAGTTTATCTGGGACTGTGTAAGGATGGTGTTGAATGGAGACAACCAGAGATATTGAAGCCTTACACAGCTGCTTCTTGGGAACAGTCTATGCCATAGTCAGTCCCAATGCATGTCTGGCTGTTGCCAAAAACACCACAGGAGAATGCATATTTTATTAACTGTGGTAGATTAAATCTAGTGTTCACTCCTTTCCCCCATGTAATTTAACTGTCTCTCCTGTTGAAAATTTTCTGCTTCTATATAAAATACTCGAATATTCATTAGAATGGATAACTTCTGTCTTTCTACATTATAGAATAATTCTCTAGTTCCATGAATACGTGAGTAGAACATCTTAAAACAGGATGAATTAATATATCACTGTTTCTTCTGATAGGGTTGTGCACTCAGTAATGCCATTGCAAGTGAAAATATTTCCATTGAATCTAGGAAATGTAAAGGAGCAGCAAAGGTACAAGAGGAGACCCAGGCACTGAGATCATATGTTCAATCAAATTCACTGAACAGATGGTGTTTAGGGAGGCACAGAGAAAACAAAACACTCCAGGGAAATGAAATATATAAAAAATACACTGATTTTGTTCTAAGTGAGGAGAATACATGGAGGCTAAAGGTTCAGAAGAAGGAAAAAAATAATGAAAAAAAAAAAATGGAAGACAGATATGGTGTCAAATATTAGCAAGACCACAGTACATAAGAAAAATATTGCAAATAATACAGCATGATGAGAGACTCGTGGAAGTGCAAGATTTAAAAAAAAAGAGAAAATATCTAGCCAGAGAGGGTTTTTTTTCCTTTTTTTTTCCTCTTCTTTTTATTACATGTGCTAAGACACTCTAATCGTCTTAGGCATTAGGAACCTAGGTGTAGGTTCCTGGCATTGCTCAGCACAAGACCATGGTCACTGGCTGTTTTTATTGGATAAATACATACATATATATCTATAAAGCAGTTCCTTCCAGGCCTGAAGCTGTCCTTGCTCTCATGCTGTGTACTATAGATTGTTTATGATGGATCTCTGTAGAGTTGTCTTGAAAGAGATTCAGAAAATACTATGTATTTCAACTCATAAAATATCACTGTAATAAATTCAATATTTGCTGGTGGATGTTGCTATCATTACGTGATCAATCTTAATGAAGTGTGTTCAGAATATATTTCATGACTTGAATTATACTTTGAAATCAACTCTGTAATTTTTCACATTAAATTGGAAAGGTATGTTGTTTTGACTTGAGGGCTGAAAAAATCCCAGTCTATTCTGAACTGAATTTGTGGAAATAAAAATAACATTAAAATAACATAATAATTCACATCTAACACATAAGAACATTTGTTGTTGAGTGACGATTGGCAGCCCTACTGGTTTAACGGACTATGCCAGATTATATTAACAAAGTAAGTGTTACATGGTTCCAGAGTACATAAAAAAATATAAACTATTTCCTGAGCTTCACTTATATAATTATATATTTATATAATTTTAATAATAATATATAATTTATGTAATTATTTTAGGGTGAAAGAAGAAAGAATCATAAAATCCATATGAATTTGTATCTCTGGTCTTTCCAAAGAAAGGTTATTTTGATGTATAATGCATTAAACCAATAATAGAAAATATGATTTTGAGTGTATCTTTTGGTGTCTTTTCTCACCACTGATTTTTTTTTTTTTTATCCCTGGAACAGTATTTTTATTCTTAGGGTATCTTTCATTTCCCAGTTCACCATATGGTCATCTGTTATTCTTCCTGATGATTCAACTATTGTACTCAGACTTCACAGGTAGTGAGCACATTCTGCTGTAATGTTAAAGAATATTGTACTTAGGTGCTCCAGTTTTCTTAATGCTCATGGCATACTTTCTGGCTACTGTGGGTGCCGCTGGAACTAGGCTTAGCACTAAGGATTGAGAATATGTTGACATATTTTGGAGCACCAGGGCCTTGAGCTGTAAAATTTTCATAGCAGAACTCTTACTTTTTCCTATTGTGCAATACTGAAAACATTCTTGGCACATACTGTTTATTTTCCAGTAGATTTTCTGGGAAGCTGAGAGAAATATATAAAGAGCAATGTCCTTTACTGTAGTTTCCTAAATATATTTGACAGCAGTTTCTCTTTCTGAATGGTCCATTTTTCAGTCTGTCGTGGTTTGAAGAGCTCTCTCATCCAGAAGCAAGAAAGATTAATAGAAAACTTTTGACTGTAAATAAACATAATGAAAATACAACTGCAGAGCTACAGAAAAATGTCAACTGGAGTAAGGGCAAGTGACAAATCAGAAATCATTTTTAACCTATATCCTATAAAGAAGTGACAATTACAAAAGATGCAAGAAAAGCTTGCTTATTTATTCATCTTTGGGGCAGTAGAAGCTGTACAAGCTATTTTTTAATAGCTCTATACCAGCTCATTATTTTTGGCTGTCTTTAGAGGGATTCAGATCATACTATTTAATATTACCATATGGAAAATTTCTTCTGCTAAAGCAATGATGTTGAATTGCATTGAATGGGAGACCATCCAACCTTTTACTATGAATTCGTATACACCTCTATACTGCATGGATTTATGCATCTTCTAATCTTACACTTTAAAAATCTGATGGCATTTAATGGTGCTGTGCAAAATATGAAAACCAGTGCTGTCTTTGGTGTATTATATTCCTGAAGACAGAGGTTTACACTGTTGTATTAGCAAATTGAAAAACAGCACAAGCTTTATTATTTTGAGTGGATTTAATATGTCAGGGCCCTGTGTATGGAGCTGCCACTGACTACACTAAGAGAAAGAGTCTGTCCATCAAATGCTATTTATTCTAAAGCCTATGAACTTCATTACATAAGTAAAAACTTATCTTTAAGAAAAACTTTTAAAACTTGTAAAACTTAATTATAAGCAAAAACTTATAAGAAGCTACATAATAGTAAAGTCATCCTTGTCTTTCTTTTTAAAATACCATTTGGAATGGCAGGAGATTTACATTTCATGAAATGTTATTAAAATAATCCAGGGTATGGGAAAATGTGCGGACTAGACTCTTATGTCAAAGCTTTTTCTTTTATAGTCTTAATAATGTTAATAAAGAGAGCAAAGTTAAACTCTTCACCCTCAGTAAGACAGATGATCAATGTTTGGCTATGTTTTTATATTTAATTTTGATTTTAGTGGATAAAGTTGGTGCCAAACTGAAGTATTATCTTTAGTAAGGCTGAATTATGTTCTTCACTGCATGGAACTGAATTTGATGTCTGCATTTTGCACCCCCAATTTATTACAGTGAATTTAAGACACTGTAGTGGAATGAGAATTTGGGTATGTAGGAAAGTTAAGGAAGCCTGAATTTTCTCTACACTGACAACAGCAGATGAAGTGCAATGGAGAATTCATGACTCAAGTCCTAACTTAATTAATATGTAATTCAAAGTTACATTAAATAAAAAATCAGTAACTTTAAATAAACTTTAAACCAAAGTGAAAAATGGAAAAAGAGTCAAAATGCATATTATGAAGTAGTATTTTCTTTTTAAATAATCTCCTGAGCTAAATACTAATTTTGGTTCGGTAGCTGCAATTTTTGTCTATCAATAGGATCCACATCTGTTTATTGCTGTGTTCATTGTTTCTAGAGACAAAAGAGCCAGGCATAGTCCTTCTCTAATGCGTATGTCTGAATTTCATACATTTGAAATTTCTTCTCATCCTTTACCAATAGCAGTTTAAATAATGTGACAGATGCTAAAATAGCTTCTGCAATTATAATCCAGAGATTGTAATGAAATAAGCAGAAGCCATTATTGGAGTGTCTAGAGAGTTGCATACCTTGGACCAGATGGCCAAATTTAGTTGTAATTCCTTTCTAGAAACAGACTAACACCAAGGAAGAAGTTTCGAAATGCAGACTACTCATGGAGTTGAGACTTTTAAGTTATACAAGTGAAATTTGCTGTCTTACAGTTGTTACACTTTGATAGCTGAACTACTTTGAAGGCGCTGTAGGGCAGATTTTTTGTTAATTACTCCCAAGAGTTTCCTTAGGGCACTCATGCTGTAACGTTGAGTCTGTTAGACTGCTAGCTCTTGGATCAGTTTGTCTTTGCTTTTTCCCAATGTCCAGGAAAGCCCAAGCCCTGTGTAGTTCCTGCTGAAGGTGCTTTTATCTGAGAGCTCTTCAGGCTTCATTCTTTATCTCTTCGAAAAAGGATTTGGCTCTTATTTTAGCAGCTGCATACGGAGACAGGAGCCTCAAAGTCCAACTCTCAGCTTCTGTCTGGTGAGGTCAGTCAATAAAAGTAAAGAACTAAGTGAAGATCAAACCAATGTACACCCAAGTTCAAGAGCATACAAGTAGACTTCAGCTCACAAATGTTGCTTGAATAATTTTTGAAGGAGTCTTACTTGGACTTGCTGGCTTTTCTAGAAAGTTAAATATTAAGAGCTTATGAATTGTCTTGTCCTGGCACCTCCATTTTCTCATCTTACTTCAGGGAGTGCTTTCTGAGTTCATACAGATCAAACCTGGTGGCTGAATGGGCAGCTCATGAATGTCTGAACTATCAGCTCAGATCCTCTTGTCTGCTTTGTCTTCTGTCTCCCCACTTTCTTTACAACATCATGCATTACTCTTACAAAAATGCTGATCAAAGAAGACTTTTTTCTACTTTTTTTCTGTGCTTTACATGTGCAGAAATTCTGTGTCTTCTAGGCATATTCTTGGCTTATTTTCATATTGACAGTGTATGCAACTGTGTTTGCTGATTTTGCTGTGCTACTGTTTTGAACTCTGTCTGCCTTACTGCCTCAAGACTTTCTCTCTTTTTTTAGTATTTTGGATACGTTCTCTTGCAAAATTGTTGTCATTTGTGATAAGGATCATTCTGTTTGATAAGTTCAGTTCCTTGGACTGTTTTTGGTTTGCTTTATCAAGGGTTGATCCTAGTAGTTGTAAACATTCCTTTCCTGTTTTATATTCTGAGGAATCTGAGTGATGGTCTTGTTTTTATTAGGCAATTATCTACTCTCTGCAAATTGAAAGACTTTTTTAATTTCAGGTGAAGTTCCACATGTGGTGTTGCATGCTATATCATTCACAAAGTCTCCGTTGGCCACCCTCTTGTACCTGATATTTTTTTTCTTACCAGTTCTATGCTGCATCTCTATTAACTAGTAAAATCAGTTATTCCCTACTAACTGTCTTTGATTTAGTTGTTGGAACACTCTCAAGTATTTAAGCTGCCTCAAAACCATCAGTTAGGAGGTATCAAACTCTCCTGATATTTCTCTGCTGAGGATGACTGCTTGCAATTAAAGTTTAGTCTGGGTAAATTGGCATCGCTATTGTTTTCCAAATTCCCCACACTTCAGTGCTGGTAAACTTTGTAACAGCAAAATACTTACAGTGCTTTTTGGCACTTTCACTTTGTCTGGTGTGGGGTTAATCTGGTTATTTGCTGTGTCTGGTGCTGCCAAATGCTGTGGCCTCCCAAGTTGTCTCTTGACTTGGGGCCCATTTACTGGCCTTACATAGCAACACATGCATCCCCACAGCTGAACTTGATTGTCCTGGTCTTGCTGGGAAGAGGATCTTGCTAACTCACTGTCCCCTCAACTGTCCAGTTCTTGACACAACTCAGTATCAAACCAGGATGCGTGCTAACGATAAAACAGGATGGATAGTCACAGACCAGTCTGTCTTGTGCTTGAGTATGTTCCCTGGTCCTGTTTATTTTACTACCCTAGAGTAATAATAATATGTTGGATTGATGTATACAGCAAGTTTCACTTTGAAAAATTCAGTTTCTCTGGAGTTGGAGCTGATTTGCTTTACTTTATAGTCCCAAATATCAAGCAGTTAGGTATTCCCTAGGACAGAAGGAAACCCACGTTCAGATCTCTTTTAAGCCGTATTTGGAGCAAAGATTTGAGCTTTGATCTCCTCTCTCTGAACCCGTAGGCTTGCAGACTCAGTCTGTCTGTAGTCCAATGAATATTTAATTACTGAAAAGTGGAATAGTGTTTACAGAACACATTTTGATGTGTTCTTACAGTTTTCCAGCTGAAAAATAATTATTTCAGTGGATCTAATTTTAACACTTGAATTCTTTGCTAACTTAACTGAAAGAATTTAATTCAATGACTACTTATGTTGTATAGTAATTGAAAGAAAGGGCTGTGAACATTGTGTGCTGGGATAAACTGAAGGTATCCTGCCTTCCAATTTTGCTTGTTTATAAGGAGTTCAAAAATAAATGTTTCTGACATGTTTCTCTTTTCTGCTTTGCTCTGGAACAGCATGTGCCTTTGGCAGTTTGCTGTTCTGGTATAAGTATTTCCATTGCTTCTGCAGCTTTAGTCCTTTAAGAAAATTTAATTTCAGCTTGCTTTTTAGATTGTTCATGAAGACATCCTTTAATTAATGGTGAGTATGAACTGGACTTTCCTGTGTGAGTGATTTATAATTAGCGTTCTCATTTTTCACTAAACTGCGAGAGTACTCTACATTCTTTCTATTCAGCTTTACTTGTGATATTTTTTCATATGTTCTTTCAAAGTTATTCTCAGTATTGTTCTTCTGGAAAAATATAGTAATTATACCCTCATGAATCACAGACTCTGCCCTGTTAATTACAATTAAGGGAATCCATACCTTATTGTATCTAGATTTCTATATAAATCAAGACAAGAAGAAACAATGTGTGTTTTAGAAGCTGACATGATTTGCTCATCTCCTCCTTCTTTATTATGCTGCTTATGTCTGCAAAATTCAAGATTCAGATGGCAACTAGAAACATCCAGTTTTTAACCTCCTATGTGATCTTCATACTTTGAAACAGGAGATCTTTTGTAACATTTTTGCATGGTTTTCTTCCTTCAAGAAATTTCAAGCAAGAAATGTCCAATAGTAATGTGATGAGTGACTGTTCTCTGTTCTGGAACTATCTACGTGGTTCATATACGGAAAGCTGCACCATCAGCTATGTAGAGTTGGAATTAAGTCTTTGTGCACATGTAAAACTTTACAGATAAACCCCTAGAGACCTGATTAGCCTTTTTGTGTCAGAAAAGTATTTTTTTTGCATTACTGCCCACTGGCTTAGATTACCAGATAATTCAATAATGAACAGACCATCCTAAAATTTCTTTCCTTTAGAGGTAACAGTTCTTCTGGGTGGTCTGTACCAGTGACTCAGACTTGCTTCAGGAGGTGAAGAAGCTCTTTTTCTGTCTTCTAGCTGTGAGCCTCTGCCTTTCTCTGAGCTAGGCTGGGATGAGCAGATGGCCCGATACCTCTGTCCTGCTCCACATTTTTCCCTTCACTTGAATGTTTGCAGAAGTTTTCTTTCCCTTTTACAATTCCTCGTCTCCATCGTGAGCAGTTGAGGATGGGTCGATGAGTAAAGGAGCTAACCTTTGTTCAGCAGGAGAGCAGTTTTCCTGTTGGCAGGCTTACTCAAAAGCTATAAGAAGGCCAGAGAACTGGCCAAGGGAAGCAAGTAAGAGGGCAAGGAAACTTAATAAAGCAGTCTGGAGGAGAGATCTGACAAGAAGATGAAGCACAGGGGTAGCTGCTGTGCAGGCAATTCCCCTCATCTACACATATGGTCTTCCTGCAATCCTGTAAAGTGCAGCGAAGACTGTGATTAATGCTTGATACTCAGACATACGGCTTCAAAACCAACATTCTGCTTTACTGACTTTTAAATTATGCCTTGCAGATTAGTGGAGGAGAACAGTGCTGCGTGTTGGTGATCTCTGGTTTTGTATTTGGGATATCAAGAGCCTGAAGAGTGGATAAGTACCTCTGGCTGGAATTGATTGACAGGGCTGGACTACGTTTTTCAGCACCTTTGACCTCACTATAAATTAAGGCAAATATTAATAATATATTCCACTGAAAATATGCAACTAATAGGATAGCTGCTGTTTTTAGGGACAGATGCTCAAATGTAAACAACTGCCTCATGGTTGATAGATACTTGTTCAGAAGTTTAACTACACATAATTCTTCCTCTATTTCCTTCAGGTAAAAAACTCTCCAGGTATTTGCAGTGTCAGCTGGTGCTTAGAAATCAATGAATCTCATTGTGATGTTGCCTCTGCCCTGGGGAAAGAAAAAAAAAAAAGTTCATTTTGGAACAAATCTCTTTTTGTTTGTTCTCTCCCTGACAATCCAGTCAAAAATCCAACCTTCCCATGAATGTGTCCTATGTATCCTAAATGTGACACTTACTTGTGATAACGTGTTCTTAACTCACTATCAAGAAGATTCAGGTCATAATGTGGAGTTAGCCAGAGGCTGACCAACCTCTTTTATAGGCAAATTCAACGCCTAACAGATTTTTTTCTAAACTAATTATAGTCTGACATTACCTGCTCCATGTGAACATTTTTTCTGAGATGTGATGAGGTGAGGTTTATATCTCAGTACCAATTTTTTAATGTATACAGATTTAAAGTATAGTGAAGTATATTTAAAATATATTGAAGTATATACTAATATATATGCATATGTTAGTATACTATATGTAGTATATATATATATTGAAGCTGCCTGACAGAAAGGGACCTTGGTGTGCTTATGGACAGGCGGCTGAATATGAGCCAGCAGTGTGCCCAGGTGGCCAAGAAGGCCAATGGCATCCTGGCTTGTCTCAGGAATGCTGTGGTGAGCAGGACTAGGGAGGTAATCCTGCCCCTGTACTTGGCATTGGTGAGGCCCCACCTCGAGTACTGTGTTCAGTTTTGGGCGCCTCAGTACAGAAAGGGCATTGAGGTGCTGGAGCAGGTCCAAAGAAGGGCAAGAAGGCTGGTGAAGGGCTTGGAGACTATGCCCTACGAGGAGCGACTAAAGGAACTGGGGCTGTTTAGTCTGGGGAAGAGGAGGCTGAGGGGAGACCTCATTGCTCTCTTCAAATACCTGAAAGGTGATTGCAGTGAGAGCGGGGCTGGTCTCTTCTCACTGGTGACAGGTGACAGGACAAGGGGAAATGGCCACAAGCTGCGCCAGGGGAGGTTTAGGTTGGATATCAGGAAAAACTTTTCAGAAAGGGTTGTTAAGCACTGGAACAGGCTCCCCAGGGAGGTGGTTGAGTCACCATCCCTGGATGTGTTTAAAAACTGTTTGGATGTGGTTCTCAGGGACATGATTTAGCGGTGGGTTGTTAGAGCAGTATGGTTAGGTTGTGGTTGGACTTGATGATCTTGAAGGTCCTTTCCAACCTGAGCAATTCTATGATTCTATGATTCTATGATTGTAAGTATAACAAGTAACTTTACTTAACTACTAGCTGTCATTAGAGAATCAGGGATGACAACCGTTAGACATGTTTGGGGTGACAGCAGGTCTGGGGCTGCTGAAGCTATCTTGCAGGTTCTGAGGAGGATTGGGGAAATCTTGTTGCCAACGTCATGAGATTGAATGTGAATTTCTTATTTATATTCTTCATGTAGTTTCTAGTTCTAGTCCAGTCTAGTGTGGTGGGAGATCCACAAGGTAAATAAGAAAAATACTAGCTAGTTTTAGTTTTCTTTTTTTAATATTTGTAAGTTTTAATTCAGCTTCTTAATTTCTTCAGTGATATTTGGAGTTGAGGATGCTGATGTGGTAGTTAATCGATTTTGATTTTCCAGTGAATTGAATAGCACAGGGCATGCTCTTATGACAAAAAACAGATATATTGTCATACTGCCAGTTTTGTAAACAGGGCTGTGAAAAAGAATTGGCCAGCTGTAGGTGCTTGCCTTGTCCATGACCTGGCTCTGTTGTTTACTTATCAACTGGTTTCCTTCCCTGCCCCATTGTATGAATCTGTTTCACAGTTATGACTTCTCTGCCTGCTGTCAGGAGTCGTATTTAGCATCACTGTGATCACTGTCCAGCCAGCAACTAACTTTGGGTATTTTTCTCAGGTATTTTTTCCCTAAAAATGGCAAAAAAAATAAAAATAAAAATAAAAAAAAAGGAATACTTTTTCTTTCCTTTTTCCCTTCATTCTTTTTTTCTCATTTTCTAAGTTTCTTGATGGATGGGAAAATCAGAGATAAATTAACCATGTATAAGTATTGTGTCATAGTCATGTTCGGTAAAATAATGATAATCCGCACTTCATTAAGCAGTTCACTTTATAATCCTCCAAAAAAGAGAGTGAGGAAGGAAATCCTTGTGTCTCAGTAACAGCTCACAGTAAGGATTTAATAGCAGATGCTGTAGTGAGGTCTCATACTACTAAGGTTTAATTACATTTACAAAATGTAGTACAGCATATCTGCTAGATTACTGAGCTGTAACTTGTCAAATAAATACAGCACAAATTGTGATAGCCGTGTTTTAGTGGAGTTTATTCTTCTCTAATTTGCAAAATCTAGTCAATCATAAGAACTTTCTTTGGCATTAATGTCAAGTCGCTTCATTCCGCAGCACTGGATAAATTAATTTTATTTATGTAAGGACTTGCATGCTGCTGGTGAACACAGCATCTTAATGTCTTGGAAACAGTTTGAGTTCGGTTTCACAGTGCATTAACACAGTGGGGAAGTATGAGCGATTTGGTTTTACAGTGCAGAAAGTTGGTGTCTGTGAATCCTTCAAGCTTTGAGAAATCCAGTGTCTGTTTCTCAGCTGGCCACAGGACAGGAATGAAAGTTAAGCCATGTGGAAGGTTCATCTCTGCCGTTGAAGCCAGATCACCCATACACGTGGGACTTGGTCCTCCAGCATGGCTGGATCCTTGTTGTTAGGCTGCTGGTGGGGTAATTGTGTTTATGTGGGGCATTTCCTCCACTGCAGTGAACCATCACTGCCTATTTCATACTCAGGGTGCTTCAGACTGTATGTCACCCGCTGACCCACAGCCAACTGCGGCAGGTGTGTGGGGACGCTGAGGGCCTCAGGCTTCAGGCCTGGGTGATGGGATCTCAGCAGGGCAATGGTAGATGGGAGCTGCGTGCATATCTTCACTGTGTAAAAACTGGCAAGTCTGTACCTGAGATCACAGCCCATCAGTTTCTGTGACAAAAGTCCTCATTTACTTCATCAAGATTAAGAGTAGATTCTGAGCCTGTTTCTCAGGCACATGTACAGGTGATCTGAGTATGTCTAGAAGGTGCTGAGACCTGCTGGCAGAGAATGACGCAGTACCTTACAGCTGAATTATCTCACCTGTAACATGAAGTGTCACATCCATGCCTGACCCTGGCTAACTCCTGCAGCCTGCCCAGGAATTTCCTGGGGCAAGTCTATTTACATGGTCACTAAGACTAGTGATCCATCTGACATTGAAATGGTATCACATGTTGAACTGCAGTGCCTGGGGGCACTGAGTGACTGTGTTTAATTTTGTTATGAAGTTCCTGAAGCATCGAGGGAGTATCTGACTTGCATGGAAAGTTTGTGCAAAAGTTGGAACTTACTGAGATATTCACATCTAAGAAAACTTCACCTGTGTGACAGAAAAAAACATTAATCTCCTTTATTGCTCATTTGATTGACTGTTACACTTAGAGGTGATCCCATTCTGTGGAGAATTATAGCTTTTCTTTTGGTAAAACGTAAAGGTAGATTTGACAGGAAGGGAGTCTTCTAGTTTTCCATCAGTGAAAAGATGAAAGAAAAAAATGAAGCAAAGATATAAATCTTGACTTTGGCGAAGCTCTGTTTGGTAGGTTGCTGAATCACACAGATAACCAGCAGTGTTAGAGCTGTAAAATAAGCTGTTCAGTTGAATCAAACAAGAACCTTATGCATACTGGTTGTGATTTGGAATGAAGGCTGTAGAAAGCTCATTGCAGAAATGCAATCTTGCAAATGGTTTTTACAGTCCCTTATGATGTACTCTACAGAAGATGTCAGCTTGAGAGAAGAAGTGTGCTTGGCAGGGAGGGATGTTGGATAAATGAAAAATGAGTTTGTATTATGGCACTGTATTCCTTTTGGAACATTAACACAAGGAAATGCAGGCTATTTTATTAAATCATGGATTCTGTCATGGAATCTGTCAGTTCCCTCAAGAACTTAGCACTGCTAAGTTGCCCATCATTCTCCCACATCTCACCTGCAAATAGTGTGCTGGAAACAATGTAAAACTGTTTATTAGTAGCTATCATGCATTAGTGTAAATCTCAATCACTTACATCAGCAAGGCTCTTAAAAATTAAATTCTGATTTAGTCCAAATTGATGTATTTGCTGAGAGCAGCTGTTACAACAGATTTTGGTTAGTCCCATAAATAATAAAAAAGAAAAAGAAAAGAAAAAGAAAAACGATCTACCTGTTGGCACATGAATTTCTTTAGTCACTCATAACCCAACTATTCTTTTCCTGTGGATCTTTCACAGGTGGAAGTTTTTGGTCTCTGTCAGAAGATACATACACACCACTTATTTTGTGTTGCTCATACTTCCATGGGCTGAGAAAGAGTCCAGGTGTCTAAATATCTCAAGAGATAACTCATAAAAAGTACTAGGAGGACATCAGGACCTGCTGTTTCATTTTATAGCCATCTTGCATGTAATACAGCCTCAAGCTTTTCAGTGACCCCACAGCTGTTACTTATATCACATTTTTAAGACTTTTATGTGCTAAATAACTGAGAACTAAACTGAAATCTGTATGGAAACATGGAAAATATTTTATAGATTATCTAGTTGTGTTCTCTGCCTTTCTCTCAGTGCTTTATGAATTCTGATATTATTTCTTTAATCCTGATCACATTGCTACTTTTGTGGACTGAGTCAGATGTCCAATGTCATTATTATTCATGTCTCAAGGACATGAGTCTTGCTTGCACTTCATATTGGTAAGATAACCAACTTGCAACAAACATTCACATTGCCTAAAGAATTAGATAAATTGTTGAAGCATATATGTAAGTACAAAATGAAACAATATTACTGTAACATTGATTTTATATTCTTTCCTATTAATCTTGTGATTTTAAGTAAGGTGAAGGGCTTTCTCACTTTTAAAACCAAAAAGGAGAGAGCTCTTTATTTCTTCTTTATTTTCTGCATGGAAGAAGTCTGATGGTTTTGTTACTGATGCTGTTTTGGTTTTAGTTCTGATTTTTCATAGAAGCTTTTCCATGAATATTGATGTGAGATAATTTACATCAGTAATATTTTTAGAGGTCTTACATATCTTTAAACGCCATGTTTTCTACCCTTTTCAACCAATTGATGATAAATATACAAGATAATGAATTCCTGTCTATTTTGGCTCACTTTTGGAACTGTGCAAATACTAGCTTAATTTCTGCACTAAAGATCATGCTTTTTGTTGTGCTAAATAGTAGAAAGAGATGAACAAGGTGATAAATCATCCTTCCCCAGCTCTTTTTCAGGGTGGTTACTGAGATCAGACAGGAGGGAGTAATGCTGGGAGGAAGTTGGTGTGAAGCTGGCCTTGCCTCCGGTGCCCTCCGATGTGGAATCAGCCACCTGGCACAGAGTCCCCAGTCAGTTGTCATCTCCCAGCCACGCACCTCTGGGTGGTGAACCACAGCAGCAGCAAAATTTTGTCTTCCTTTTACTCAGGCAGCAACTATGGTCCTACAACTATCTCTGCAGAAAGATGTAATGCAACCTGCTCTTCTCGAGTCCTGTCCTAACAGGCCTGCATTTAGCCTTCTCCTAATGTGGACTGCAAACCTATCTAAATCCACCAGTTGGAAAATGAGCCTCTGAGCTGATCCCAGTACCTAGCTATCATTTTCTAGAGATAGGCCAGATACTCTTCCAGGTCTTTATAAAATCCACATTTTACATTGTGCACTAAATTGAGTGGCAAGAAGAGACTTTCCACGCGGCAGAAGGATGTCTAACACTAACCCAGTTTTATAGTTCTGTGTCTTAACTCATTTGCATGGAGTTATTTCTGATGTACACTGTTACAATGGAACTATTTTACAAAATGATTGCCTTGTTAATATGTCTCACTTCCAGAACTGCAAGTTGTCCTGAGAGAAATTCTTTTGTGAGTCAATATAATATTATTTTCAGTACTTCTAGAGAGAAGTCCCAAACCTGTTTTCTCACTGTGTAAAAGATTAATATCTGTAAGTAATTCATTGTGAGTGCTTTGCTTGAATTCCCTGTATTCACTTATCTTTGTAAAAAAAAAAAAACAAAAACAAAAACAAAACAAAACAAAAAACAACCTCACAACAGTGATTACATGAGAGTTACAAGAGTTTGTAGAACAGAGTCTTTCAGTTCTACATGTTGTACCTAAGGGACATAGTTCAGTGAGGAAATGTTGATGGCAGGTAGACGGTTGGACTAGATAATCTTGGAGGTCTTTCCCAACCTTGGGGATTCTATGATTCTATGGTTTTGTGTATTAGAGACCATTTCACACAGAATCTCAGAATTGCTGAGACTAGAAGGCACCTCAGGAGATCTTGTCCACTCCTGTACTCTAGCAAGGTCACCTAAAGCAGGTTGTGCAAAGCCTTGTCCATTCAGGTTTTGAATATCTTTGACAATGGACACCCTGCAAGGTCTCCATGAAACCTGTCCCAGTATTCAACAACACTTCCAGTAAAAGATTTTTTTTTTTAATAATTACATGTAATTTCCTGCATTTGAATTTATGAGAATGGCTTCTTGTCATGTCGCTAAACACCAGTAAGGTCAATTAAAAAAGCATATTAATAGCAATTACATTTTTTATTTGTAATAGAGATTAACTAATGCTTCCATCTTACATTAAAATGTTAAGCAAGGTCATATAAACTAGATATTTATGAAGTAAAAAAAATTCCTTTATTATTTCCTTTATTATGCCACTGACTTCTCACTTCATAGCATTGGCTTGTTGGATTTACTACAAAAGCACAGATATTTCCATTAGTGTTATTTAGTATTATAAGAACAGGAATACTGGCCTCTGCCCTGCACAGTCAGAGCACTGCTCTTCTATGCTGTGACAGGGTAAACTTTTCATATGAAATGTTAGTATTTTGTACATTATATTGAGTGAAGCCAATCATTTTAACCTTCCAGTACAAACCGTAAACTGACATCCTAACTATGGCTCTGACTTCTAATCCTGTTTAAACCACATGCCTATCCTTCCTCACAGTGTACGTCTGTGGAGTGAATATGTAATTTGTTTCCGTATAATTGTGGCCATCCTCTGTACTTTCTATTCTAAATCAGGTTGCATTGATGGAGTCTTCTTTCTTTGCAAGAGATGCAAAAAATCCGTATTCCCTTTATATAATAGAAAGTGAGTATCAAGAAGCAGTCTTCTTTCTTAGTAAACTGTTGTCCCCTTTATCTTTTCTGAATGTCCTGATGCTTGTCTAGGTTAAGTTTAGTCTGTCACTCCTCTGCATCCCTCAGCATTTTGATCCCTCTGCTGACTTAGCTCAAAACCTTCACAAAATTGAATGTAACAGAAATAGCTTTTCATACTTGGCGTTGAAGTCATTGCTGTTTCAGCTTTCCATTGGGCAGAGCAGTTACAGACACAGAGGAGACAGCCATGTCCTCCCCATCTCCACATCTCTCCTTTTGTTCTTCAGAATATTTACTTGGCAGCCCAGAGTAAGTCCTAAACAATGTCTGGGAGAGCCATCACTTCTGATTTTGTGAGGGTGATATTTCAATCTTTCTGAGCCCAAGTTAACTTACACCCTGTGGTCGTGTAAGCGCACACCTCCTGAACTTAGTAGTAACTTGGCCATGAGTTCTGATAGGAGAAAATCAGTGAAGTGCTTAGAGGGTACCTCTCAGTGAGGGGCTCCAGGGAAGTGTGTTGTGGGAGTTCAGTAAAGAAAACATTAATGTCTCTTATGCCTGTGTTAAAATAATCAGTGATTCATCATCTCAGTGAATCTTTTTCTTCTTCTGGCCCTCAAGTAACGTGCTGCAAGCAAATATCTTTACTGTTCTGCATCCCCTCCAGAATATTCTCTGTTGCACTAAAAAGTATTTCTTCTTTCCAAAATTCCCCAAAAAATCATGTTAGTCTTTTTGCTATTTTAGTACCTATAGTAAGAGAGGCAGTGCTAAAAGGAAAAAGCGTTATTTGATTAAGTAAAATGAAAAGCTAAACGATCAAGACAGAGGAATGTCTGCTAAGCACTTTTCCCTTCTTGTATCCTTTGCATTTTCCTGTGGACCGTTTTCAGAAAGCACATACTGTGCTGGATGGTTATAAGATAATAGGTCAGACAAGTGAGGCAATGCCAAATTACTATGTGTATTAGGCATAAATTCAAGAAACTTAGGTTTCGTGTGCTTAAAATGGGCAGCAAAACAATTACTAAAAGTAGAATGGAAGTGGAATAATTTTAGGGGTAAATCAGGAAAATGGTCTATTTCTTAATGGATAGGATGAATACAGTTTTGGCACACTATGTTCTGATACACCTTTCTGTGTCCATAATGTTCCAGTTAGTTGCTAAAATGGGAAAACAATCAAATTACACAATGTCAGAAAACCAGTAAATAATTAGAATTGTCTTGAAATATTTAAGAAAAAAACTTCTCACTGATTATGCGTGGATTTGAGCACCAAAATGAAACCAAAAGTGTCCATCATATGAAACTTCTAAATGAAACTACTTTGAAATCCTTGAGTTAGATGACGGAAGCATGATACTAGCAACAACTTCAGTCTGCTTGCAGTTGTTTGAACCTGTGTTTTATTTTCTTATTTATATGTAGCTTTCATTAGCAAAGAATTATATTACTGGGGAAACTGGAATCTGGAGAACTCTGAAAGACTTTATTAATAAAATCTATGAATGTCAGCTTTTTCATTTGAGAAAAATAAATGGTGATTTTTTTTTTCTGGAGCCTTTTAAATACAATATTCAATTTTAAAATCCATTTCAGATATGTTTGAATATCTCTTGCTACAGTGTCTGATTTAAGGTTTGTATCTATGAAAATTTGCTTTCGTGTATATGAAACATTTGTAAAACCCTGCTTCTTTGTGGACATATTCTCTTCTGGGCATTGTAAATATGCATTAAAATATTAACTTTATTAGATTTATTTTTCATATCACTGTTTTAGCTTTGTTTGTGAGGTCTTCTAAGCACATTGATTTAATTTGAAGAACTCTGGCAACCATCTGTGTAATGCATGTTTCCGTCAAGTAGCTGAAAATCAATAATAACCCGATTACACAATAATTCAAACAATGTGACTGGTTGTTACTAAGATAATGGCAAAATAGTAATCATAAATACCTTATGGAGGAAATACAAACTATATGCGTAAAGCCTGCTTTTCTTGTTTTCCCTGTAACTGCCATGGTCCAGTAGAGAAAGCTGTTTGATCACTGCTGCATGATAGTTTGGAATCATTAGGCAGCTATTGTAATTAAAAATCACCTTTCTGTGTCTGTCAGATGCTTTGACATCAGAAGAAGAAATATATTTTTATCTCATTTTCATCTAATTTTTGGTAAATAAAACTTTACTAGATTTTGACTTCCATTTCCATGAGGAACATTTTCCATCCCAAAGTCAAAGCTGATGCTCAGCATTCCTCTGTCCTTCATGCACATCGCTGGTGATTAGAAAAGAAGTTGCTACTCCTTTTTTTCAGTTATTTCTCCCAGGTGATAGCTTGTGACCAGATGGGTTTGTATTAGAACCATGGAATCACAAAATTACCTAGATTGGAAAAGACTTTCAAGATCATTAAGTCCAGCCATCAACTTGACCCACGAAGTCCCATCATTAAACCGTGTCTCTTTCTGCAGTTTCCACACATCTCTCAAGTACCTCCAAGCATATCTCTAGTATTGAAGTATACCAGAGGAGCAGCGTAAATAGTAGGCCTGCTTGTTGAACTGTCAGACCAGTAATGGAATGTTTTTATTCCCTCTTTGCATCTCATTTATGCCATATTCTTAGCCAGTTCAGTTGTCTCTCTGTGCTCAACCTGAGAAGGCGTCACTGAGTATGCTCTTCAGTTATGAAATGCTGATTTAAGAGAGATGTTCTCTAAAACTTTTCAATTTGTTACTATGTAGATGAATTTATGGTAACATACCATTTTCTCTTTTTATCTTCCCTGTGATTAGTAATATGAATAAGGAAGAAACAGCTGGGAGCATTTTTCCAACTGGACACCTTGGAAAATTTCTTCTGAGAGCTTTCCATTTTGAAAGCTTTTTTGCTTTTACTGATCACATTTGCTGACTCCCATTACACAATAAAATGCAGAGATTTAAAAAAAAAAAAAAAACCTTTCTGCCTCTCTGTGCACTGTGAAAACAGCAGAAAGCAAACCAATTTCTATAGAACCAATCAACTACTTGGTTGTAATGCTGCTTACCATGGTGTTGCATGGAATGGGATTAAGTTTAGTTCAGATTCAGATATGTAGCATTAGGTATCTCTGGTTTAGAAGTTCATGGAAAATTGCATCACTGTTTTGCATGTTTGTAGTGAGTGCATCTCTAATATCCTTTAATCTCTCTAAGGTTTTGTTGTAGTCGATACAAATCTAGTTATTTGGTGAACTTTGGAAATCTCTTCAGCCCATTCTAGAGTGGACACCTACTGTCCCATCAGCTAATCTGCTCTCTAGTCTCCTCTAGTAAGGGTCTCCAAACAAAGTTATCTTGTGGTATTGAAGGTTCTGTGGGGATCCAAATTAACTGCAAATATTTGGACTGGCACATGTGACTCTGGGTTGCTGAAAAACTTAATCCTTCTTAAACAGTGATTGTATGCCAGGCCCGCTTTCCAACAGCTGAACTTCAGCATCTTACTCATTCTCTAACTTTTCAGTTTTTCCATTTGTTAGACTGAGCAGAAGAGCTCTTGCAGTCAGTGATTACTTTAACCTAACTGATCTGGGCTATATAAGGCTGAAGCACTGCTCAGCTTCAGAGCTCTAAACCAGTGCTTCCAGTTTAAATCTAGACACCTGAAGAACTGCCCACCTTGGGAAATGTCTTGTAACGGGTCTTCAGACCTGTATCTTTTCCCTTCTTTCTATTGTCTGTGTGTGTTTAAACCAGATGTGGAGATGCAAAGTGATTAACAGAAAATATTTAGACATGAAAGTCTGAGAACCATTAGTGTACATGACACAGTGTCGTTCGTTTGCAGCACTGGAGATGAATGGTTTCCAATTTTGAAAAAAGCGTTCTAAAATCTGATGCAGCTTTTTCTATGTATCAGTCACAACAATTTTCCAGCTGCACAGGAGAAGTAAAATCAGATCATTGATGATTTCAGTTCTGCCACAATATAAAAGCTATTAGGTGGATTAATCCCCATTTTTACTTTCTTATTGTCCTGAAATAAGTGATTCTGTTTCTCACAGATTAGCATATATCTTTAAAATTGAATTCCAATGTGCTTAATAGTTCCTATTCTTTTAGTTATTTAAGAAATATGTTTTTGTTTCTCTGCAAAAGCTTTTATAAATGAATATGATAAAGCTTTTTTAAAATACATGACTGTAATCATGTATTGTTTTCTCATTAAATGAACTCTACTAATCTATACTTGTCATATTCAGTTGCTCCTACTTTTGTGCTTCCCTCTCACGGGTTTGAGAGTGCTTGTAGGTAGTAATAACCAAATTTGTCTTTAGTTAATCAGTTCATATTTAAGCATAGTGAATAAATGGGTTTCATTCATAAACTTTTGAAAAATCATGGCCCACATCAGGCTTCCCAAGCATTCAGCTAACTCCCTCACTGGAAAGGGAGCGACCCCTGATCTGGCAGTCATAGTCCAAGAGAAAAATGCACTGAATAAAAATGCTGCGAGCCAGGAGTGGCACAGAGAGGTCACAGCTTTATAAATTTTACTTATTCTGATTGTACCATATCAAAACATCATTTTGTATTCCAGTTGCCAGTTGCCATTTTCTGTCTTTTCATAAGCTCATAAATGCAGAATGTAAACATGTTTTCTTGTTCCTGTTTGTTTTCCTTAGCGACAATGTATTTACCATGAACCAAAAACCCTTCACTTCAGTAGATGCTTTTTTCATATATCTTTTTCTACTGTTTATTCCAAGCAGGAAAAAAGTGTATACGGTCTTGATATTTGAATATACGTAATGAATTGAGTGAATATATTTCAGTGGGTTTGAAGGCAATTAGAATCCATTATCATTACCAAGATAACTTGTCATTTTCCAAAGTTATCCAGAAACTGGGAGTCAGAGGCCTAAATTCTTCAGTTCTGAAGTCTCTTTTGAAATACCTTACTAAGTCTTTTTTTTCCCCTGCTTAATAAAGAATGATTTATTAGGATTGTCCTCATACTTATTATTTTTAGCCATGCAAGTCTTCAAGTGTACCTCTTCATTTTATTGTGTGATTTTGCAGGAAGGACAGATTTTGTCCCAATAATTGCAGTCGACTAGACAGACACTACCAGTATTATCTATTATCACAGATACTGACATTCACTAATTGATGTCATTTTAGTTTGTTTTCTTTTTTACATTGCTATCTGTACTTTTTCTCATGAATATTATGAACATCAATCTATTCTATTACCAGGAACAAACCAAATTTCACTGTGCATGTTAAAATTACATTTTATAGTCTCTCCTAATTTTGATTCGTTTGTGTAAGGAGAAAATTACATTTCCTGCACTAAGATATACCTTGAAAAAACAGAGAAACAAACACTCATTTAAAAATACATTTTATTTTTACAGTGGCGGAGGCAGAATGTAACTGAGCTTGTCTGAACTCTTCAGAGAATACTGTGCTTACTCATGTTTACAGTTGTACCTTTTTATGGAAATCTATTAGTAATAACTAAAATTACTCCGTTGATGGAGTTTTACGGATGTTAAAGATTCTAGTATCCTTGTACCTTTTCTTTTTCTGAAATTCCCAGTGGCCACAAACATAAGATGCCTTCTGGCTGCAGAAGATAGTTCCCAGTGATCAGCAGGCAACCCAGGGAAGCTGTAGTAAGCACTGTTACGAAGAGTGTTCAGCTCGAAAGACCTGATAGGAGTGAAGGAGGCAATTGAATTGATCCAAGAGACTTCAGTAAATCAAGTCATAAACTGGTGTCAAGCTCAATGAAAAATAAAGCTGTTGATGTAATAGAATAAAAATGATAAAAACTTTGCTATTTGAAGAATTAAATTTTTATACAGTATAGGATGAAGAGGAATAGAACTTCACCATTCATGATATGAAATTTTCACCCTCAGCTCTTCCCAGCTCAGGCAGGCTCTGTCTGACTTACAAAGTAATATGAAATAAATGCTTGATTTGGATGGACAAAACTAAATTCTTTCAACTTGAAATAAGAGATTTAATTTTTCTTATCGTAAGACAGCTATGTAGTTAACTTTGATTTCTGGAGGACAGTACTTATTTAAGTACATATCTAAACTCTGCTTGTTGCTAATTTTATGTTTTCTAACAGTTCTTACAGTACCAGCTACAGGTTTTCTTTCTGATAAAAATACAAGGAATACTGTTTTAACAGGAAAAAAGAAAAAAGCCATTTCGTCTGTATTCTCCCCACATTTTTTTTGACACAATCATGAAAAGATAAAATTTGTTCTGTAACTACGAAGTCTCAGGAGGTAAATGGAGATTTGAAAATCATTGCTCTATTCTCCAATTAATTGTGATTTTGTGTTTGTTTTTATTTAAATGACTTTGAGTATGTTAGTTGAATAGCCATTGAGGCCAGTGAACTGAACTGAACCATAATGAATGCTTAGAATTTAATTATCTTAAATGCCTCATGTTTATATGCAGTAGTTTGGCATGAATTTGATTACATAAATAGTGAAATTGTTCATTTAAAGCAGTGTTAACAACCACATAATCGTTGCTAGTTGATGGTTACATTTTAGTTAGACTTAACAATCTTAAAGATCTTTTCTAAATCAAATGATTCTATGATAAATGAGAGTTTTTAATAATTTAGTCATGGACAGAAGAACCATGAAAACTTTTGTGGTACACAACTTCGGACAAAAATAAAATAATTTAAAAAAGGAAGAAAAGTGTGTAGACTTAGAAACTTATAGAACCACATCCATATGAATATAATGCTTACATTACAAACATATATAATAGTTTACAGTTACCAGCAGAATAGCAAAAGATCCATTTTTATAATTGTTTTCAGAGTTTATTTTTTTCACAAGTCTGCAATATAAACTCTGGTGCTCTCTTTTCAAGCAGAAAAGGCATTATGCTAGTGGAGCAACTACCATGAGCATGCCTGCTGCGAAAGAACTTAGATCAGATTAATTTTACCTCCGTTGACATCAGTGGAAAGAAATAGGTACTTCTAGAATGTATTAGTTTGACCCTCTCTGTACGCCTGTTTTCCAGTGATTATGAATTGTAACTAGAAGTGCCTGTTTTTCTCCACTGCCTATGATGGAAACCTGGCTGAATGAAGTTACTGTTAATGTCCTGCTTCCCGTACTGAACTAATAAACAAGACAGTGGAGTGTATTTGATGGCTACACTGTTTACAGTGGCTTAAATAGCATTTGTTCACAGTTACTCACTCCTGCCTCATGTCCACCCTTTGAATTGTACCCGTTCAGCTACTCTTGTAGCGAAGAATTGACCTGGAAAGTTTCCTCAATCCTCCTGAAGAATAAGCCAGAGAAATATTTTATTTTTGCCATATCAATTCTTCAATCAGATTCACATCTGTTTTCAGAAACTGTTGAGTAGAGGAATGAGAAGGCAAGAGGCTTTTTGAGCTGGCATTGTTGCCAGAGAAATAGAAAGTCTAAGCCCAAGTTAAAGAGGTTCAGTTATACAGTCTTGAGGGGAAGGAGGAGTGGTGATTAAAATACCTGTTAGACTTAATCATCAAAATGGAGAGATATGGAATTGCAGGTCTTTGAAATTAAGTTATGTTAGGTTATATTGTTTTAAATAATCACTGAGTAGTCTTTCAGTATTGCCTAGTGCTTACTGAATTATCTATGGTATATTCGTTCTCATTGTACAGTCTATAGGTTTGGTAAACAGGCTTAATTACATTAATTAAAATAAAAGAACAACAAACTGCAACCAAATCTAGTTTCCAATGTGAACAGAGTGAATAAAACTTGACTAGGCTAGAGTCTATTAGGAAAAGATGACTACGTTCATTTAGTAGGTCACGATGAAACACTTGATGAGCATACTTAAAGATCTACCCAAAAATAGTCTCTGACCTGTATGTGACTATTTTGAGACACCAGAGGACAGGTACAGTCCCACAGGATTGAAGAAAGGGAAGCATAATTTATAGACTGGGATATTTTCAGTGACATCCCAGTATTTTCGTTACTGACATTGACGGAGAGGGTACAGATTTGAAACCAAAGATTAAGTGAACATAAAAATTGCAAATACTGGGTAGAACAGGGTTAGAATTCCTAATAAAACTGCAAATGGGATGATGTCTAAAACCAGCAGGATAAATCCCTTAAAGGTGAGAACACAGCTCTACTTTTAATGGGAAGAAACATAACAGGCAAATGGGAAAACAGTCACTGTGCCTCAGTAAGGCAGAAAAGTGTCTGAAGGTTATAATGCACCATGAGTTCCATATGAATGAACTATGTGATGTTGTTTTGTAGGAGACAAGTTTAATTCTTTACAAAGACACTTTATGAAAAGGTTATTATTGCATCTTCATTCACTGCTGTTAAGATCTCAACTAGAATTTTCTCCTTTTTGAGCACCATTGCAAAAAAAAGGTATGGAACAATGAAATAATGTAGTTGTGAATAATGAGTGGCATATGACAAAAAAGATTAAGATAATTAAGTCTGATTGCTCTAAAATAGAGATGGATGTACAGAGACATAAGAAAAGTTATCCAATATGTAGAAGACCATTCTGAACAAATACATTTTGTTCCCAAATTAAAGGGTACTAAGGGACCAGGTAGATTTTCTGATCTGAATATTTGGAAAAAATCTCATCTAACTACAAAATATTTGAGTATTGGTAAGAAAGAATTTGGAAGACTATCAGATTCGCTTACCTAAATATTTAAAAAATATGTTTTAATGATGTAAATATATTTAAAACTACACAGTGGTTGGATTATGCTCAAAGAGTTTTGCATCGTGCCTTATGATGTAAGTTCTGTACAGGGTAGGGGGTGCTTTAGCTTGCACAAAGAATGCCTTGAATTTAAAAGTCTAGAATAAGCTCTGACAATAGCCAAGCTATATGTTTGAATTATAGATAGGATGCTGGTACCATTTGGAATTATTTGAATGGTGTTAACAGAGAAAGTATGTGGCAGAGAAAATTAAATTCTGGGTGTGATCAGCTGGAAGCAATAGCTGAATATGCTCAACAGTATGACAAGGAGAAAGTCCAAGGTCTTTAGAATAGATATTATAGAAATAGCACAACCAGTACAAAATTTAAATGTGGGTTTCACTCTTCAGTGATAAAGCTTAAGAGTGAATTCAGTATAGTTCACTTCCCTGTCCACAGTTTTAAGCCAAACCATTTCTTCATTGAAAGATCCCAAACTATAGTGTGCCATTCTAGTACATTTTAGCTGATATTACTGTGAATGCATCTGATAAATACAATGAAATTATATTTAACTTTCAACAATAACTTTGACAGCAAATTATTTGAAACAAACCATCCTACTTTCAGAATATGCAGAATTAGTTTGCAATATAACCAGTTATCTTGTAATATAAAACTAACTCTTTTCTCTGTTCATAGATCCCATGACATACAAGAAGTAGAATTAAAGGAAAAAAAAATGGGACAAGTTTATGCATGTGTGGAAAACAGCACAACTGGTGTACTGGGCTTCACTTTCTTTTTTAAAATGGAATAAGAAAGCTTCAAACTTCAGTAACTTCTGAGTGTTTTGGCAATTTCAGATCTGACAAAGTCACAGAAGTCTCAAATGCATTAAAAGAGGATTACATAGTATGGAAACCACCTGGGGACAACCTTTGTAAAAGCTGCAATTTAAAAAAAAAAAGTTTATCTGAGCTCACATCTTTTTAAGCTGCAAAGGTGAATCAGCCTTTCCGTTGTAATTAAAAATATATATACAGGAATCTTTAGTATAAGGTTTAGTTTGTATTTCTAATTGTGGCAAAATAATAGTAGTACCTTGAAGTTAAGAATTTTTATATGTGCTTGTACACCTGTATATATGTGTCTATGCATAGGTTTGTAAATTTAGTATGCACAGTGACATGTTCATTACTTTTTTCCCTTTCATTGATAGAACCTGGCCTTCCTTCTGTCCTGCTCTTTATATACAGTCACGTATGTTCTTGTTCTGACATAGTACTTCTAGAGAGTGCTCATATGTGTGGGAGAAAAAAAGGAACAGTACTGGGTTGTAACAATTTTGCCATATACTCAGAGCACAAGAAATGGAGATTTTGGCACAGGGTAAGCTTTAGATTTTTATTAACCTGGAGTTAAGCAGAAGTAAATTTATTACACAGGTTCTAGAGGTGGTCACAAGGGAGTTTTCCTGTTTTCTATTCTGACATATTTTTGTATGACATACATTATACCTATCTAAAAAATACATAAGTTTATGTAAGCCTTTCTTGGTAGGTTTTAACATGTTTACTTTGGAGTGCACAAAATTTCTGCGCAGTTAAACTGAAGCAGTAGCTGCAGAAAAGAACATCTGGCCCTCTTCAGCAGCAGTATTTTACTCAAAATTGTGTGTAATATCCTGGTTTCAGTCTACTGAGAGACTAACTGATTAGCAGTTGTGTATATTTTAGATTAATTATGTCTTGTGGGCAGTATAGCATATGCTTCTGTATACAGAAGGCTAAATTTAAGAATACAGAAATTGCCTCTTGAGAGCAAAGCAAAGTCACAGCAACCAAGCGATCTTACTCCCATCTGCTGTCAGGAAAGAGCCAAATATAAGCCCATCCAGAATTTAGAGTACTCCCTCATGACTTACTACCATACATTTTTGCTTTATTATATTACAATTGCCAGCTGTAACCAAATAGTTTGTACACAGTGGAGTGATAGATACTACTGAGCTTTTTCACCCTTGGTTAGCTTCTCAAGTTAATACAATTATCTGATAGCGAATGTTGTCTTCCATATTTCTTTTACTTTGTTGTTCTCTTTTTTTTATAATATGTAAGTGTAAGAAGAGATATAATAAGCTATTCCAGCCATATGCAATCTAATAGCTGCTTTATTAAATTTATCATATTTTCTCTTTCTAATTTTCCATGCAAAGTAAGTACTCCTTCCTGAAAAGTTCCCACTGGTGCACTGAACTTCATTTGTACATACATTTTTATAGGAATATTACAGACAAAGAATATTGAGTACCTAATTGGTACCTCATAATTATATAAGCAAATCAATAGAAAGTATATCATTACAGGCAATGAAAGATATTTCCTTGTTCCTTCAGTTAAAGATTAGCATATAGTGAAAATCTTTATTTAAAAATTAAATAGGGAATTCCTATAAGAACAGTCCCCATTATTCCTTTCTTTCTGACTGAACCATTTTTACCTCTCTCCAAAACCTGTGCTTATAGCATGGCTGATTTCAGCAGAAGTAATACTTGTGGCATGCCCAGGTGTGTGTGCTATCCTATGGGCATCTGTACTATGAGGTGTCAGAGATCCATGCATATTTTTATTATTCTGCTTGCAAACTTGGTGATCCTAAGTGTCTATTCCAACCTAAATGATTCTCTGAATATTGTGTTTTTTTATTGTATAGCTGTGATTATTAAACTATTTCAGCTGATTTGTCCCACGTTGGCTGAGAGATGTCCTTGAAAGCCTAATCCATAGGACTTCAGGACAGAAAGGGGCCTGTGGGGCTGCTTGTCTTTGCAAATCCCAGAATCTCTCTGAACCTGAATATAGAGATTAAACATTATTTTTATCTTCAGGACAACTTCTTGAATTCTCTGCAGGTCCCAGTCAGTAGTTTTCTGAAGCTGCCATCAGGTGAATGAAAGTATGCACTTACTGAGCCATTACCCGGTCAAACATCCAGGGAAGGGAAACAGTGCCAATATTTGGCAAGAGTTTTTGCTTGTTGACATCAGACCTTTCTATTGCACACAAAGCAAATGTACTTGGTTTTTAATTTTCTCCTCTGTGCTGCAGTCTCTAGAAAGAAAGGAATATTTCAAGGCAATGCTGTCCTTTCTAAATTCTTGCTTTATTTAAGTAACAAACTGCCTTTTCATAAACAATCCCGCTTTGTAAGAAATTCTAATTCTGAATACGTTTTGCTGATCTAACAGCTCCCTCTGGACTCAGAGCCCTGCACCTCACATAGAAGCCCTGTTGCAGTGCTTCCTGCATCACATCACCCTTAGTCGCCTGACATGAGGACTCCTCCAGAGTAACACAGCAGTATCTCTGCTAACAGATGGGCTTTTAATGCTTGCTTGCTGGGTGCTATTGCCCAGCAGACACAGATGAAATGTCTGAGCATCACAAACTTCTTGGCTAATCTATACTCTCTAAAAGTTTTCTCAAAGAACTTCTGTTTAATCAACCTAAATTTACCAGGCAGCTTTTAGGCCCAAAGTAAGCAGAGGCAGAGGCATTCTTAATTTTCACACAGATACTCCCTCTGGTCCATCTGTTCCTTTGTTCCAGACTGTGCTGAAACATCTCATCTTCCTAGAAAGCTGCAAGGCTTGATAACTGGTTTGTCACTTGGTGTCGAGTGTCTCTTTAACAGTATTTCCACTTAATATGATAATTCACAGGTTGTGGTAGTATTTTTTAATGAGCTCTGCCTTATAATACTGTTAAGTAATATAAAGGGATCTCACTGAATTTTACTTAGTATGTCAAGTAATTTTATTTGGGAGGATATCATCCGTCATCAATGCTACCTTCTCCTTCCCGAGCTTATTAAATTAGCCTAATCCACAAACAGTTCCAGAGGCATTTCTGAGCCTAAGTAGCAAATAGCATACGTACCTACTATTTATAGTATATATACATGTGTTAGCCCATGTCAAATGACACAACTCTTTATAATAGCAGGCATGAGAAACCAGTTGTAGTGCTATATGAAGTCTCTTATTTAATTATTACCAGAAAGGAACTATATAAAGTCTCTCTACTAGAAGACATTCTAGTTCTTATCAGGGCATTTTAGGATGTGACACTAAAATTTGTCGTTTGGTTACATCATGTCACATGAGGTGTCTTTCTTGTAACAAGAATTGGTGGGTTTGTTATGCTGTAATATGGCAGCTTTCTGGAAGTTCAGCCGGTTTACTAAATCTCCCTTACGCTTCTCTAGGCCTCTGCTTGGTACAAGACTTTCAGGAACTCATTTGCTCTTCCTTCCTCTTCCCTCCTACTGCATTTTATTGTGTTCGAGAGTTCTGGTTTTGGTCTATTAGAAATTTAATTCCAGCTTTATTTTATGCTGAGGTACACACAAATTTAATTTCTGCAAGCCCTATTTCCAGGGCAGAGTTCATTTGCTGTTTTCTTGTATGCTGCTGTCAGACAGATAACTATGGATAGAGACCAGGTTTCTGATCTGCTTCATATAATGGAACAGTGATCAGCATTTGGCAGGAAGAAAGCAAGCACTTTCTCTGTGCTGAGATAACCTCTCAGCTGCCTGCCCACAGAGCAGATATTGCTGAGAAGGGGTTTTCTTTTGCATGGTTTCTTTTTGGCTTAATCAATTGTTCTATGTCTGGATACAGATCTGTTTGATTTAATGTTGAAAATTTGAATTCAAGAGTCAGGAATATTTTCTATACCAGTTTCCTACGACCAGACTATGAAAATCCAAGCACAAAACTCTTTACCCTACTGGTATTCCAACCACCTCTGGCTTACAAGAGCTATTAGAGGCTTCCTCTTGCTAGTCTGCAAAGCCTTTACAAAATGGAGTGGAAAACTGGTTTGTGAAGAGGCACAAGTACCGCTTCACCGAACTCTGAAAATAGCAGCCTGCCTGCCGCCCTCATCTGTAGCGCAGTAGGGGCAAGCTCTGCAATTACACTAATGACTGAAGGGTTGATCAAACAGCACTGCTCACCCTAAGGGGTCTTGTAAATAAAGGTCTATAAGGCTGTCTCAGTCTTTTATGAGGTAGCCACTGCAGTGGTCTCAGGATACTTACTTGATGGCAGATATTTGGTCTGTGTCATAGACCTGCGTGGACACCCAATGTCGGATCAGACTGAAAATCCAAGGTCCTCCATATTTACTGTACAACTTATTCTCCTATATTCTAACCCCTAACTTAGAAATGGCAGAATGTATATACTTGGAAATGCTAACTGAAGGAAGAGCTGAATTAACATTGGCAAGCCATCTTGGCCATAGGCTTTTATTTCAGTCACTTGAGTCATTCCTGGCTAGGTTTCCCAAGTCTCAGTAAATACATTGGACGCCGGTACATGCTCCTATTGCTGCCTACACTTTTATCCATCTGTTACCATGGCACAATTCCTACTTAGGAGTTGGTCGGACCATTATACTTGTGTTCAGGTGCCAAGTGAATGTGGGTTTAGACAGTTACAAAAGTTCTTCTGCAAGATAGCTCTGCTTTACGATAGAATTCCCACACCAATGCCACACGCTTCCTTACCTTTTGACTTCTGTTGACACAGAAATGCCAAGAAAAATACCTGTGCACCTATACAATGGAACTCTGTTGCTGATAACTGTTGACAAATTGTATTGCCAGTATTTTACAGTAATACTTCATGAGGTCATATCCTTTTCCAAATACAGAATTGCCTTCTTGTTTTTAAAGCAGTTTTATAACCTAAAATGTCAGCCATTTCAGTGTCCTCAGTAAATCTTATGCAAGCATGTTTCCAAGAATGAGGAAAAGGCTGTGAAAAGCAGTGTAGTTACTGATATATGTTACATGAAAGTATTCTTTTCTAGCCAGTTCTGAAGAGCACAACTGGTATCTGTAATTCCAGTTGCACAAAAAACCCCCACCACATTTCTACCTAGGCTCAGCAGCTATACTAATTTAGCAGTAGATAATTGATAACTAAGACTTATTACTAAAGCTCATCAGCGTACAGTTCCTTGATTACGGTATCATTAAAAAGCAGTATTTTTCATATTAAACATGATAAACATTGTATCTTATTTTATTCCTTTACTCAGCCAATTCTTTTACTTGAATAAATTATTTTAGGATGAGTTTTACAACGTGCCCATGTATGAGTTGAGTTGTAGCAGCTTGACAAACTACTTGTCAGCTGAACTGTGGTACCTGCCTGTATGATACCTGACCACTGTTAAATGACTGCAAAGCAGTTGGCATCAGCTGTTAATTAATTACCTAATGTCAACTGAGCAGCCTTAACTGGTGATAAGACAACCTTAATGGTAACAAATGTTATGTAAAATAAACACTACAAATGTACTACATGTTTTAAAATTTAGACAGAATGGAAATGAGCATTTAGTCCGGTCGTGTGGCTGCATTGGAAACAGGCACAGTAACTTCACTGCTGATGCTTGTATTCTCAGCTTGTCCTCGGTTCAAGTTAAAATGCACTAGCCTAAGTAGAGGTAGAAGTAGTGTACTCACAATAAACGAATGTGTTTTAATTTGCAGTGGAAGGACTGAAAATGTGCATGCTGATAGTTACATGACCTTAACTACTGAGTGCTTGTTTGTTATGCACCACATCATCACTGTGTTCACTCATATGAATCCTTGTATGTAAACATACAAATACTTGTAGGAGCTTCCTCATAGGAGCGACTTTCTCTAGTATATGATGTTTCCAGCAAGTTTTCACTACTTCTTAATAAATAGAATTTGAAGAGGATAAGTAACTACTTGCTAGACCAATGATGAATAAGATCTGTGAGATAGCATTTTAGATCAGCCACATATTTTCTGTCACTGTTTTCATGAACATAACTTCTGTTTATTGATATTTTTCTTCTTAACGTTATTACGAATTTTATTTAGTAATCAGAAAGTTTGAAATGAAAGGTTGCAAAACAGTGGATAGGTGTTTTTTAATACAAAGTCCATTTGAGAAATGGAAGGAACCTGTGACATAAGATCAGCTTTTGAATTTTCCTGTTCTCTTCCTTGGGCACACTATGTCTCTTGAGACCGGGTAGAATTCAGTTAATGGTTGCTATCTCTAAATTTAGTTCCCTACAAGTAGGTATCTGGCCTCATGTTACAGTAAGTGGAGATCCAGTCGATACAGTTAATGGAGCCTAGAAAAAGAAAGAACCTAGAAGGATCCCACTAAAATTCTTGTTAGTGTGATTTCTTAATAATGTGAACTCGGAAAACTAGCCTAGGATTCAGATGGCAAAATATAGGTGTCTAATACAATTTCAAGCATTTTACGTCATCATTTTTTCCTCTAGCTTGCAATCCAGAAGGCACAGGTCCTATCTTCCACCTTCTTTTTGGTGTCTTGGACTCTGCAGAGTATTTAAAATGGTTGGGCAGAGATGAGGCAGGATACAATGAGGCAGTGAAAATGGCTTTGACTCTAAGGTTCAAGCAGCAGTATGCCACCCTTAACAGACGAAAAATAACAACAACACCACCACACACACGCACACACGCAAAATTGATGTGTCTCAGTCTCAGGTCTAGTTCCTCTCTCTCTTTCTACCATGGCTGTAGGCAGGGTATGAGACCTTTCTCATACTGATTACAAGGTCTTTATAGTTTGGAGAATGTTTATGTATGCTCTGAAGCATAAGGTCTAACCAGAGTGGAAGGTGATAATCTTGTATTTCTTTGCTTTTGTTTCGTTCATCATTGGTATTCTGACAATGTGAAGAAATTACACTATCATTATTTATTACAGGCCATTTTTCCCCTGAAAAGGAAGCACACAGATGAAGCTGCTTCTTTCTAGGAACATGCACATTTTCAATCTTGTTGCTGCTGTTTGTCAGTTAATCTCTGAGCACCACAAAAAGATTACTTAAGTGTCCCACTGGTTTACAGTTTCTGTCTATGTTAAGCAATCATGTCTGTGCACATTGACTGTCACTTTGGACACGTGAGATTTCATCAGTGTCTTTTGTAACAGCCTTGAGGAAATGGAAATTCTTATCTCTTGCTTGCACTGTTTTCTTTCTCTTGCTTTCTGTGCATGTCAGTGAGAGACTATCTAAGGATTTTATCTTTAATAAAAATGTTGCTGAATTAAATTAACTGCTTACATAAACATCAAATAAGTTCTCTAGAGTGGAAGTGAGTTAGTATTTTGTGAATGCTGGCTGAATGAGAAAGCAAGATTATGTTGTGGCAATAATTATAAAAAACTATTCCATACAGACAAAAGCATTTCAACCTTCAGACATGACTGAAAACATTAGAGAAAAGTTCTTGTTGGAAGTGGATGGGAAGTTTTTTTTTACTATCCTATTTCTCTTGACATTTGTGAAATATCGACAGGTCAGAGATGCTGGAACTCTACAGAGTGAAAAACAGTTTCATATTTATTCTCTACCTGATACCAACCAGGGTTGATGCTTCATATTTCTGTGAAGTCCATTTGTATTCTGTGGTGGATTACTTACATATATATTCTGACTTGCATAAATAATTAACATTGTAAAACATTAATTCAAAATATATATTTACATTCAAAAATTAAATATAACTCTTTGATGTCTCTGATGTATCTATATTTTTTTTGGAAGTCTCTGGATATCAGGATGTGATGTATTTGTACCCTAGTATATGCCCATAAAGAATGAATCTGAGAGCACTTTCTTGACCAAAGTTTTTATCTAAGCTGATATATTTTTCAAGTAATTCTCGGTAGGGAGAACAAGTGCTTTGAAATGGAAAAAATCCTTCATTCAAAATCTCAGTGAGATATTTTCTGGCATAGTTTTTTAAAAACTGAATTGGTGAATATTCTTGCTCATCGTTACACTTGAGCAGTTTTCAAAGCACATTAGCTCAAGAAATGCTATCCTAAAGCTAAGTTACTTTTCAGTACTCTTTTTGTATGCATACACTATTGTATGGAGCTTTTGAATCTGAATCTGCAAGACAGGCTCTGAGATATTAAATTCTACTGTCGAACATGGGGAAGATACCACAGTAATTTCATTAAAATCACTAACTTTTAAAGCACTTGTCTATTTTAAAATTTAAGCATACCTTGATAAGTTAGAGAAAGTACTGATAGCTGGAATTATTTGTGGAAAATGCATCATGTTGAGTATTTCTCTCTGAAGAATGAAGAATGGAGATACCTTAATCAACCATTTTTTTTACCCACACTAGGATTTTGTTGGTGTAAATGAACAAACAGTTTCTGATCTAACATTTAAATGATTCAGGTGGGAATGTGTCACAGAGTGACTCAAGGAGCATGCATCTCCATGAATAGTGCAATGATTCCACTGATGTGCTTCAGAAGAACCTTTGATCTAACTTACCTCATGCAGAAGTGAACAAAGAAAAGTTTCTCCAGTCCCAAGAGATTTCCTCTGACCTTATCTGAAGAGCAAGAAAAAATGTGTGAATTACTCTTTCAAGCTTCATTAAAGGCATTTCAGCAGATGGCTAAAACAGTGAAATCCTGCTTCTGTCAGCCATTTTCCAGAGGGGCAAGAAAAAGCAAAATTCTTACACTTGTCTGGGCAATAACAAAGGAGCTGATAAACATTAATCTCTCCCTAGAATACTGTCTGCTGAATACAGAGTGCTTCCTTTTGAAGGTTAGGGTTCTGTTCCTATTAATTCCCGGGAAATTGCATTTTGTGACATGTCATGTAGAGTAGACTCAGATTCAATGCAGTTTGGGTACCAAGCTGTTCTCAAATATGCCTACTCACACTTTATATTTGTTCAAGTGCAACTTTGATTATGGACAGTACAAACACTACCAGTGTCTGCCATTTTTGTTACAAGAACATAGGAGTTTAGCTCTGATTTCTGATAGGGTCTGTACATTCACAACTGTCATTTTGGTATGTAAGAAAGAAGTCAAAAAACGTATGTGTCCAAGAATTTTCAGTGCTCTTGTTTCATGTGTACGAGAAAAATAGTAACATTTTCCAAAATTTGGTATGTACAAAAGAGACCAAGTTGATATAGAATGGTAAATTTGTCCATTTTTATTGTAATTTTTAACTGAGTCTACTTGTTACTACAAGTTAACTAGAATATAAGAAGACTTAAGCCTACTCATGACTGTAGTTACATCTCATATAATAACGCACAGAATGAAATCTGATGAGTATCTGTCCCTGATTATGCTTGGTAAAGCTGATTTGAATTTTACCGTCAGAATCAGTTTTGATTAAAAACAATACATCCAATTTTCTGAACTTCAGTGAACTGTGATCTCATAATGAACTTCAGTTCAGTGAGCCAGTTGACAAATGAGCATGTTGACAAGAAGTCTTTTGTCCTAGAAGAGTGAATAAAAATAAAATAAAATTTCCATCTACATACAATTACTATTTTCAAGATTATTCACAAATTTCTGTTTATGACCACACTACACTCTTTTAAGAGTTGCTGTCAGATGTAAGTCATTTACCTTGTACCATTATAGAGCTTGTCCGTGCTTTGTGGCAAATAAAATATTGAGTGAAATCAAAGAATCATAGAATGGCATAGGTTGGAAGAGACCTCAAAGATTATCTCATTCCAACACTCTGCTGTGGACAGTGTTGCTCCCCACCAGATCAGAGTGCCCAGATCCCCATCCAAACTGTCCTTGGGCACTTCCAGGAATGGGGCATCATCCACAACTTCTCTGAGCAAACTGTTCTAGTGACTTGTCACCCTCTTAGTAAAGAATTTTCTCCTAACATCCAACCTAAATCTCCCCTCTTTTAGTTTAAAGCCATTCCCCCTTGTCCTGTCACTATTAGGTCATGTAAAAAGCTGCTCTCTATCTGGCTTGTAAGCTCCCTTCAAGTAGTGGAAGGCCACAATGAGGTCTTCCTGGAGCCTCCTCTTCTCCAGGCTGAACAAGCCCAGCTCCCTCAACCTTTCTTTATAGGAGTGGTGTGCCAGCCCTCTGATCATCTTCATGGCTCTTCTCTGGACCCACTCCAACAGCTGTGCATCTGCCTTGTGCTGGAGGTACCAGGTCTGGTTGCAGTACTCCAGATGGGATGTCATGATGGCACTGTAGAGGTGGACAATCACCTCTCTTGCCCTGCTGGCCAGCCGAGTGGTAGATTAGAGAACCTCACCCTTTTATTTGTAGATGTGACCATGGAGACTTGTCCATAAGGAAGATTCATGGCAGAAAACAATTTAACTTGTGTCTGTCTTGAGATAAAATGGTGTAATGGCTCTGCAGAGAATATATTTAATGTCTAATTTTCTCCCTTAAAGTGTTTTAGGCCTGTGCTGTACCTAATTTTAAGACAGATAAATAAGGCAATGACTTGTGTTCTTGAGGCAAATGCTTCTTTTCATACACTGTGAAAGAAATTTAGAGTAACTAACTCATATATATTTGTTTAGGTGTTTAAAGTCAGGTGAGATTAGTGTCCGACTAATGCCTATTCTTACTCTTTTACTTGAGATTGTGTTTATCCACTTGAAGAAGGAGATGTAGATTTACAGTTCTAAGGTTTTTCATTCTTCTTTGGATTTCCCAGAAGGGAGAGTGAGCTGTCATTCACATTCCTTTATTCTGTTACCTTTTCTATTCAATACCAAAATGTGATCTGCTGATACAACTGTTTAAGAGTTTAGGTAATTCCAATTTGGACTGAATTGTTACTCCATATATAAAAATAGAAAAAAAATACTTTTCCATAAAGGTTGGGTGGCTTTTGTGGGGAATATTCATAGCCTGCAAACCCAGAAAGTTGAAAGTTGCCTGTAAACACGCACACATAAACACAAAGCATTTCAGACATTGTCTTCAGCCACTGTTGGCTGAGCAAATCTAATTGATTTCAGTTACTGCAGTTTATATTCAAGGAATAGTTATTGATCCTTCTAAAGTTTAAATAATGTTATTGTTCACAGGTCCTGTACAGGAAACAATTTCATTAATTTATAGCATACTCCGTGAATCTTCATTTTAATTGGTCTTTTTAGAATGAACTTTAACAGAGTTACACTAAATGATTCTTTAGCAGTTCAGTAGAGTTTTATGGGAAACAAATAACTTTAAGCTACCTATCATTATTTATTGACATTCTTTCCAATGGTAATTACTGATACACATTGAAATACATCAGTAGTTTCTGAAAGTGACTATAGTAACTGCAATTTTTTTGTTCTAAATGTGTGCTCATATCATATCAAGTTCAGATACTGTTTTACAGCTAGAGATCTTTTTGTATGGAAACAATCATTTTATTCCAGTATTTTTAGAAAATTAACTGGAGTTCTTATAAATTCTTTCTTTAGCCCTGTTATTTTGAATAACTGTGCTCTACTTGTATAGAATTTAAAAAAAAATGTACACACAAAAAAACAAAAACAAAAAAACAACATAATAAAAACATTAGTATGAGTTACATTCCTAGATGAGAAATGATCAGATATATTCTTAACCTGATGCTTTCAAGGAATACCGTAGAAAACTGGAGCTTATTACATTTATCACTATGCTTTTTGGCAAATTTCCTTTTCCCTTATTTCCCTTTTCCATCAAAATATAAAGTTGAATTTCCTTAAAATTATTGTGAGCAGGTAGGAGAAAGAAATATAGAGACTGAGCTAGAGGTCAACTTCTGGATTGTGTCTGGCTTACCAGGTGGTCTAAAATATGTCATAACTTCTCCAACTGCATGTTGATTATTCCGCAGAATGCTGTAGTGGACTGCAGCTTACTCTTACAAGAATTGTGAATTAAAGTCTGGGCACGACTTTGACATCCTGAGATGAGCAGGCTGTCGTAATGCAATACATCATCATCTATGTAGGACAGAAAGGTGGAGAGTGGAGAAAAGAGGGATCTTCTAGAAAAGATAAATTAGGATTGCAGAAACAGAGTACAATTTATAATAAATGGCCCAGATCAGAAGAAAAGTCTAAATAGGAGAGAGATAAATACTATTTATTCCCACCTCGTCTGCTGCTGCATTAGATTCTCTGTTTTATTTTGCATCTGAACTCTGTAGATTAGCCTTATGTTTACTTTCATCTGGCATGACATTTGCAAAAACTCGCAAAGGGCCCATTTTTTTCTGGTGACACTTGTAAATCTCACCATATAAACGAGAGGTTAAAGTCAGATATTGGTTATCTGTCTATCTAGTGTCTCTGCACACAGAGTGATAAACTGCCATCCTTGAATGCTGATATAATTTATTCTTGTAAGGATTATTCTGAAAGACATAGAAAATGCCAAATTTATAATGTATTCTTGTCACATAAATTGAAATGAGAAGAGAAAATATTGCAAACTTAATTTGTTCTGGTGAAAGTAGACAGACTGTAATGAGAACAGAAAATAGCGTAAAAAATGTACCAATTCTCTGAGCTTCCTAAAATGCAGTCTCACAGTTGTCCTCAAATGCCATTTGCCACGTTCCCTTGGTCTACTCCATTTTACAATGTTTTTTCACGTGCTCACTTCACTGTCCCTTAGTATCTCATTAGAAACTTCCACACTTACATAAATCTAGAGTGATCATACACTTTTTTTTCACAGGAAATATTTTCCAAATATTTGATGCCTTTTGATAATGGCAGACCCTCCTGGACGCCTACCTGTGCAACCTCCTGTAGGGAGTCTGCTTTGCAGGGGGGTTGGACTCGATGATCTCTAGAGGTCCCTTCCAACCCCTAAAATTCTGTGATTCTGTGTGATTAATGGAAGATGATGACACAGTCCAGTCAATCACAGAGAATTTTGGCCATGTAGAGCCAATCTGCATCAGGTGGTTTTGGGCAGCAGAGAAAACTGCCTTCGCATTGTTGGGTGACATTTAAGAAAAGTCCCTGAGTTTGAAGTACTGGATGATATTCAATGTAACTTTTAATGATTTCTAAGGCTTTCATCAAGTCCATTATTTATGTGTAGTCTTTTTCTTTGGACAGAGTAGGATTTGTATTATTATCACTCAGATTTCTGAAAACTCAGTGAATTTATTTCCTGACTGATTACACAAAAAACTCTATCATGCGTGCACAGTTTAGATAGTCTTTTTGACAGAATTGATTCATTTTCTGACCTACTGATTAATAGTGATTTGTAATAAGATGAAGCTCTTAAAAAAATTATTTTCAGACATCAACTGAAAACTGAATGCTTTGGGAGGCAGAAAGCTTTTACAACAGATTCACAAAGACATGTTTTGTTTAAAATCAGACTAGCAAACATACAACTTCCTAAAAAGTTCATCAAGTTTTAGAGAGGAAGCTCTGAAAGCAGATTACCCAGTCCTACAGATGTATATTTTTCTTTAAGTGTATTGTTACCATAGTGACTGCTGTTATGTAACACAAATCACTCACCGAAGCATGAAGGCTTAGCAGACAGAACAGCGCTCTCTTCCCCCTTTTTTGAATCAGTGTTTTTCTGAGTAGGATCTTTATTGATGGAATGAGAGTAAAAGGTGCCATCTATTAGCTGGGAGCTGCCCAAGGTCCTCTGGCTTTTGTTTTGCTTCATTCTCCAGCAGCTGAATTTCCATTTCATTTCAGTGATGTTAGTGTGTGAGCATTCATCCTGTCAAATATGCTGTGGTACAGTCAGGTTGCCATGAGTTTTGTAATGATTGCACTTCACTGTTTTATTGGCATCTTTGTTGAACCCTTAGACCACTGCCTACTTGTGTTTATGCTTGTGCCTGCTAGATCAGTTCATTGGGTTTGTTGGGTTGAATGAGTGAATCCTTTTACATAAAACCAGAAAAAAAAATCAGTTCTTCTCCCACTGCTAATTTTTAGATCAATCTATCCTGTCTTTACCTGAATAATAAGTTTCCTAAAATACTCAGTATTATTGCAGATATGGCTTTGTATTCCTACTGGCATGATCTACATCACTGGTGAAATTCAGTTTGCTCTCTTGGCTGCCAAGGCATACTGCACACTGCTGGCTTATGCTGAGCTGCAGTCACCAGCACACTTAGGTCCCTTCTTGCTGAGCTGCTCTCAGCCACTCATCTCCCAGTCTGTGCCTGTGTCCAACATTACTCCATCCCAGGGACAGCATCTGGCATTTACATTTGCTGAACTTCCGTTCACTGCTGATTGTCCAGTATTCCAATGTATCTAGATCCTTCTGCAAGGCCTCTCCTTTCTCCAAGGGGTCAACAGCACCTCCCAGTTCAGTATAATCACTGAACTTGCTGAGGATGCATTCAACTCCTGCATCCAGATCACTAGTAAAAATGTTGAACAGGACTGGCCCTGGCATTGAGCCCTGGGGAGCAGCACTAGTGACTGACTGCCGGCCTGATGTAGCCCTATTCACTATGACCTGTTGAGCTCTGGTGCCCAGCATAGTGTGAACCTGTTCATCTCACTTTTGGACAGTTTATTCAGAAGCATGCTGTGAGGAACGATATGAAAGGCCTTGCTGAAATCTGGAAAAATTACATCCATCACCTTCCCTTCATCAATCAAGTGGGTGAATTTATCACAGAAGGAGATCAAATTACTAAGGAAGGATTATGAACCAATATTGACTAGGCCTGAAGTAATACAGTGGCAAAAATGGTGATGAAGTCAGTTTTTCAGATTGCTCGCACAAGTAGATGAACTCAGATGTAGCTTAAAGTAGAAAACTGTGAGATTGAAGCTCTTTTGTCATTTCATATGAAGTCTTCATTCAGTCAGCAGATATTTTATATCTTGCTGTTTCTCTAAAATTCAGTATTTTTTTAACATCTTGCCTATCAAGACCCAGGAGCAAAACAAGTAATTGTTTCTATCTTCTTTTTCTTTGCTATATTTTCTTTACCTGAATAACTGGGCTATGAGCTAGACTTTTTTTGTCAATTTAAATTATTATTTCGCAATAAACAGTGCTAGAATATTGATTACATTAAGGTATTCAATAGATGCATTATATTTTTCTCTTTTTTTTCTATACTTTCCTAAAATTCTGTCCACTCTTAATGTTATCTCTTTTTAAGCTTTAGCAGTCTGCCCTTAACACTGAAATATGGTGAGATTAGAAATGAGGGAAGTAGCAACATCTTCATGCTTACTGTTTGCATTTCAGTAACAAATCAGTCAATCAGCAGTAAAACCTCCCAAACCAGCTCTTCAATAGTGAATGTTGTAAATCTAGCTAGGCATTTAGGATTCTTTAGCATTATTTTTTTCCAAACTTTTATTTAAAAGCTTTTGTGTTGGAGTTACTGCTCTAATTGCATTTTTATTATGTTCAAAGCAGAAAATATAAATTAATGCTGTAAAATATCTGGAGTAAGCGCAGTTGAAATTCAAGCTTTTAAAAAGAATCTACTTAGTTGCCATTGCAGAATAATTGGAATAATAATATCAGAGTGCCATCTGTAAATAAAAAGGAGTATTTCTGAAATATCTGATATGTATTAAATGCAGATTATTGAAGGACATCATTGTAACTGCTTTCATGTACAAAAATTCACTTGTGTGCTTTGGAAACTGCTTCCATTTCTGCCCTTGAAGACAGATGTGAACTTTCCACTTCATTGCCTAGAGATGGTTTTTTGAAAAGAGCCCCGTAAATGGTTCACTTTGCAAGCACACTGTATATTATTTTAGTGTCAAAGGCTTGGGAATTGATTACACAAACTATAATATGGATATGATGACTTTTATTAGCATTTAGAATGAAATTTCAATTCCCTGTTCCTTACATCTGGAATTATGACATCTATAATACTATCTATCATACATTTGTGTTTGCAGTTCTCCTTAACTTGTATTTAGAAAGGCTCCTGCTTTATGTGACTATTTACAATTTCTACTGATAAATAGAAAAAAATGATTTTTTATTAAGGCAGATACCTATTTTATCAAAGAAGATACTTTGTGGGGTTTTTTTTTGCTGTTTTTATTTTCTATTTAAAAACAAACAAACAAACAAGTAAATAGCTTACTGATATACATGATTTTTTAAAATTTCATTTAGAATGTAAATGAGAATCCTTAATTTAACCTGTGTAGATTAATAAAAAATAAATGTGTCAGTTTCAGTGAAATGTTTCTTTGTTTCTTCAAGTGCCATAAAAATCCTTGTTTACATGAAATAATGGAGTTGGTATCCAGATAAGACCCTCTCTTTAGTTTCATCACCTGAATTTTATTGACCAAATTTGGACTGCTATAGCCTAAATAGACAGATTATCACATTTTTTTTTCTTTAATTAAAAAGCCTTCTCTAAATTAAAAGGAAAAAAAAAAACATTCTTTAAGAGTCCTGTATGACCCAAATAAGTTATCTTCATTATGGTCTGTTCTGCTTCCTGTCTTCCTCTCCTACTTAGTCTTTTTTTATGCCCCCATGACTAGAAAGAGAGAAAGGAGTAAGAGGAGAAAGAAAGTAAAACAAAACTTGGAAAAGAAGAATCTTTTTTTTTTAATTTTCATCGAAAAACTGAAAGCGATTAGCTTTTCTTTTTTTTTTGTCATTTTCATCCCCAGATGTTTGTTCTTGAGTTAAAACAGAACCTATGATTAAATTAATTAAAAGCCAGCAGTAGTGTCACTCATCCTGGAAGACTGCATTGTGTTACGGAATCTGATGTAAACAAGGTCTTTAAAAGGATGTTTCAAGGGCTGAGAAAATGTTTCAAGGTAATTAAAACTTGACATTTGATTTTCAATGAGAAAATAAGAACAGCAACTTAATTTGATAGATAACTAATTTTAGTCCATGTATGAATTCATGAGGAAACAAAAGTGACATGTAAAAATGCAAATGAATGTTTCTTGTTTTTTCTTATTTGATTTTATAAGAAGTTTTTTTTGTTGTTTGTTTTTGTTTTTGTTTTTGTTTTGTGGTAAGGGATACAAAGATAGAATTCAGTCCAAGATTTGGGGAGTTAAAAATTTTATTCTCCTTTGTGACAGATGTTAATATTTTGGGTATAGATGTAAAGAGAGTGGCTTACTTCTGAAACGAAATTTCTAAGGTTCTTGTCTATAAAGTTAAATGAGCAATTAACCTTAGAACACAGTAACATTTTATATTTAAATTACTTTATGTATTTCTAAGTTTTATGCAATTTCCAATATATCTAAAAGATTTAATAGACATTATAGCAGCAAATACCCTTTAAAAATATGGTTGGAGGGGGACTATGCTTTCAAGAGAAAAGCTTCTTTGCAGTTTCTTCTGACATTGTGCAAATGATACAAGTGGGATGTTTCCGTAAGACTAAGTTGAACCAGGGGAGGTTCAGGTAGGGTATTAGGAAGAATTTATTCTCTGAAAGACTGGTGATGCATTAGAACAGGCTGCCCAGGGAGGTGGTTAAGTCAGCATCCCTGGAAGTCTTCAAGAACAGGGTAGATGTCAAACTGAGTGACATGATTTAGAGTGGCCACATAATGCCAGCAAACAAATAATGCTAAAATATAAATTAATAGAACTGCAGTTTGAAATTGTAATATGGCAAAGGGATCCATTTTGAAGCCCTAATTCATGCTACAAAAGACCTCAAGTTAGTTGTACCACATGCATATGCAAGGAATGACAACATAGTGCATATGTCTATTAACAGACATTGCAAATCCATCAGGACACCAGTCACTCATAAAATTTCAACTCAGTATTCTGGGGTCTTACTCTTATTACCTTCCATGGAACTACTATTGATTGATAGCACTAAAGAGACAGAGAAGTTAAGGCTCCCCTTTTAGCTAGATTTGGATTGGAGTCCAAACTTGTCTTTACCTCCTATCTTTAATATTTATGTTGAGAGTTAGCAGTACATTAATTTTGGGAAGACTTACATGATTTTAGATTATTTGCATTATATAATATGAATTATAAATGTACCCATGGTGTCTTTTGAAAGTAAGCTGAATCTTAGTCTGTATGATTGTTGAAGTTTATAGGATTTATTTGCATATTAAAAGCCAAAAAACATCTGCTCTTAGTTACATTGTAGTATCACAGTATGTTAGGCTTTTAAACAGATTGCAAGCACATTTCTATAAAAAATATTGAGAAGAAATTGTAATGAATGTTAGTTTGAAGTTTTTGAAGAAAAATGTTTTATTTTAATCCTTCATGTACATATTTGGTAGTATAATTTGGGAAATAACAAAAATTCACAGTATGCTCACCTTTTTTGAGTTAGTTACAGTTCTTGACAGGATTATTTTGCTGACTAAATTGCATATTCCTTTTTAAGATAATCTTCTGTTGGACTAGTGCTCTCTTATGTGAGAATGTTGTCTTTCCTTAACTATGAATTATTCCCCAGACTTTTTGCTTGGTTTCTTCTTTTCCTTTTCCCTTCATTTTCAAAATCTTCAGGCACTTAAAGGATGCATGTATCAGTTACATGAGATGAAGAACAAATACTAGACATGAGTCAGCACTAAGTGATAAACTCTCTAAATGATAAAGCCAACATTAAACACAAATGAGGAAACATTCATACTATGGTTCTGATTAAAGAGAGATTGAAACAGGTGAGATGTGCTGGAAAATGAGTCAGTGGAAGTGTCTTCAGGTAGTTAAAGCTTTCAAAAATTGGACCATTTCTTTACATATCAGATTACAGAATTAGGAACTTTCATCAAGCTATCAGTTTAAAGTTTATCTTTGCATGCTAGTGTGGGCTGTCAGCACACCTCAAAATCATCCTTGACGTGAAGTTCATCTGGAACACTGTGCTCCAAGTTTTCTCCCTGATCAGAAATAATAGATACATTTGTCAGCCTTCCAATGGTGTTTGTATCTGGAAATAATGTTCCATGGCCTATAGTGGGAATGCTGGTAGCCAGGGTCAAAACTTTAGCTCCTCAGATGAGTGTTGAAAGTTAAGTACCTGTGATAAGGCTGGATGGAGCTAGGAGTACCAAAAACCTTCAGTTGCTTGAGCATTTCCATCTTCCTGTGCAGCATTTCATTTAAAGTGTTGATCTGCCACTTCCATTACCTAAAATATCATGAAGATCCATCTTTGTAAAAAAGCCTATTTGTGCAGTAGTAGACTACACATGAGCAAAAGGCAGACATCTCTCAAGCTATCTTTGCAGTGATTATTGTTTATGCAAAGCATATTGCTGAAATGAGCTACACGTTCATTTTAGGATTATCTATCTGGTTTGTAAGAGCAAACAAAATGCAAAACATTGACTTCTCAGAGTAATTGTGTCTATCGGTTTTCTCTGTATGTCTAAAACTATAAAAATGGTTTTACAGAGAGTAGTTGGTGTGTGTTAATATGAACAATTAAGGTTGAGATAAGAAGATTGAATTTGTAGCTTATCATCAGATACAAATTCCAAGATGCGCTGAAGTTTTGGCACCAGGCAGCCTGAAACATTAAGAATAATTGTCTAATTTACTACAGAATTCATCTGAGCTGAATTCCCTAGCGGAGACTCAGTTTAAAGTAACTATTTTTCTCTAGGCTCTTCATAAAAGGTCAACATTGAACATAAAGCTGAAAAGACTGCAAACTCCTCATGGTATGGTATTGTTTGTTGTTTTAGTGCCATCCGTGACACTGGATATTTTGACAGTTCAGAACAAATAATAACAGTGATGAATGGGAAATACTCTTAATACTCATGCTCTTTGCTGACCAGTTATGTGACAGCTGGTGATTCTGCTGCTAGAAGGTGTAGAAAGCAATTATTCTTTGAGACTTAGTTATAATAAAGAGTACAAAAGGGCATGCTGGGGCTACTCAGTGTCTATGTATAGCTGAAAAGGGTAATTATAACAATTTTAAAGTTCTGAGTGAACTAGGTAGTAAACAAAGCGATCAGATACAGAAAACGCTTTTACTATAAAATCATTACTTCGAACACTAATACAGTCGCAGCTTTCTTTGGTCTGTATAATCTAAATGGAATGATTACAATACTACTACTAAAGGAATTTAATATAAATTGAGTTTGTATACTGCTGTTTAATTAAACCATGATAGCATGTTCATTTGTCATGGACACAAGTAAATCTCAATTGTTTTAGTTAGCTAGTTTGGAATCTCTGTAAAAGTACCTGGGAAAAAGAATGTCATTGCAGCCACTGCCTTCTGACTGGCTGTGAGATATGTGCTGAAATAGGTGTAGATATATATGTAATGATCATCTTCTTATCCTGGAAGCACATACTGATTGACCTCTTGAATGGAGAGTGAGACATCATGAAAACAATGTTAAAAACATAGGCTGGGATGAACTTAAAAAAAACGTAAATCAAGTTTGTGTTTGTTTGATTTGCTTCTAGGTTTCTGGAAGTTGCATTAACTTTTAAGGCAATAACATGAATGCTTGTAACTGTCAATACAGCTTGCACTACTGAACATGCATACTTTCTTGCCAGAGAAGGAGATTGTGATGTGAGTAAGGACAGATGTGATTCCCCTAAGGATCTTCCTGCTGTTCACCACTGCAAGAGTACTCTGTAATTGCAGAACTATCTGCAGAAACACTCTTAAGAAAATTTAGAATAATATACTTTGGCAGAAAAGCCAATACTCAAAACTCAGTGATAGCCCATGTACCTAACTCTTGAGATGTTCATGCTGGAAGTATGAAAGTCTATTGATAGTAGTGTATGTTCTAAAACAAAGTCATAGTACAGAATCTGAAAGAGTTGTATTTAAAGGTAAAAAATGTGATGTACTTAAGATAGATATTCTCCATTTGAGCTAAAGAAATCAACAATTAGAATCATAGAATCACTCAGGTTGGAAAAGACCTTCAAGATCATCAAGTCCAACCGCAACCTAGCCATACTACCCTAACTCTTAACAACTCACCGCTAAATCATGTCCCTGAGCACCACGTCCAAATGGTTTTTAATCACATCCAGGGATGGTGACTCAATCACCTCCCTGGGGAGCCTGTTCCAGTGTTTAACAACCCTTTCTGTAAAGAAGTTTTTCCTGATATCCAACCTAAACCTCCCCTGGTGCAACTTGTGGCCATTTCCCCTTGTCCTGTCACCTGTCACCAGTGAGAAGAGACCAGCCCCACTCTCACTGCAATCACCTTTCAGGTATTTGAAGAGAGCAATAAGGTCTCCCCTCAGTCTCCTCTTCCCCAGACTAAACAGCTCGTTCCTTTAGTCTCTCCTCGTAGGGCATATTCTCCAAGCCCTTCACAAGCCTTGTTGCCCTTCTTTGGACCTGCTCCAGCACCTGTATGTCCTTTCTGTATTGAGGTGTCCTCTCCTTGAGGTGGGGCCTCACCAATGCCGAGTACAGGGGCAGGATTACTTCCCTAGTCCTGCTCACTTGTATCAATTGTGTACGTGTTTTCATGTATCTTGGGAAATCAAGAAGATGTTTATTAATTTAATTATTATAGATGTTTTTTAACACTAACTTGGTAAAGTTTTGACTATTAACAGGCTTGTCTAAATTGAATTTTCCAGATTCACTACTTAAAACATTCAACTCTTAGGTTTACAGAGTATCATTTCATTTGAAATAGAGGTTAGTTTTATAATAAAATTATTGTGGTGGCTCCTGGAGATCTTTGAATATTATCATGACAGCCACTGCAAGTATGATATGTAATTGTCTAAAGGAGTTACAATGTCACAGTCTTTTCCTTGCCTGGTAGTAAAAAAGTGTTTATATTGCATTTCAAATAATGTTTGTGGACTTTCATTGTAGTTCAGAATTTCTCAATGTATACATACAGCTTAATCATCTCAACCCCACTGAAATTCTTGAGGCTCAACCATTGACTTCTCTAGTCTTTGGATGAAGCAGATATCCACTTTGTTGTTTCTTTCCTTCATTGCATTTGAGTTTGCCATGAAAACAAAAGAAGCAGACACCAGAGGCAGTGAAATGGTTGATGAGAATTTCTTTGTGTAAGATCAAGGAGGAAGGCTTTGGGCAAAAGCACTCCCACATCTAAACCTGCCAATACAGAGAAGGAGTAGTAGTCATATGAACATAGGAAAGTGCAGGTAAATGCAGAGAAAAAATAAGTATTGTATTGTTCTTCCTTTGACCAAAACGAGCAGTCATTTTTCAACATCTTTGATTTTACAACTGTAAAAACTGTATACAATCATGATATGTTTTTGTGCATTTCCAGCATAATTCTAAGCCTCTAAAGACCTTTAAAATATACATGGACACTATACACATGAAATTCCCATTATCTATCAAATTTGATCACTAATGTAAGAATTCTAAAACAACAGAGCAGCTGCTAGAAAGATAAGAGATTTTCTGAAGGTGCTGAGGTGTATCTTGAAGTAATATAAAGACACATGCATTTCAGATTTGTCATCACTTCAGGAAGCAGATCATCTTTGTGTTGTTATACTCTGTATCTCATCTGTTCAAAATTGAGTGGAATATTCAGCAGTACCAATCCCATTAAATTTAAGAAGCAGATTATTCCTGACTTGTGCAAAAAAACATGAATTCGTCTGTACCTCTGTGGTAATCTTCTACTGCATTATTTAAAACTCTCTTCCAAGCATTTACACTTGATGTAGGAGAAGAAAGAAGAGATCATTTGTGATAGCAAATCAACTGCCGAAGTTCCAAGAGTACTTTCATCTTTTCTGGAGCCAAAGCAAAATCGTTGGGCAATAGGAATAACTGTGATTGCTCTATTGCTCTATCAAATAGATCATTTTATTTAAGATTATGTTTTTAGGGGGCATTCTTTGAAACCTTCTGACTAAATAAAATGTTACTGTTTGTAGTGCCGGGATATTAGTTTCTAGCATGTTCACAAGATCACAGAATAGTTGAGGTTGAAAAGGAAATTCAAAAGTCATCATACTTTTTTTTTTTGCAGGGTAATAACAATCTAGAGAATAACAAACTTGGGATGTAGCAACACTTTGGAGACATAGATGCACTGTTCAATGTCTTTTTGAGCTGTTTGAATGATTTCAGGCATCGAAGGTGCGTCTATTCAAGAAGACAGAGTCGCTGAAAGATTCTGTTAGTAAGCAAACATAGACTGGAATGGAAAACATTAAGCACGGGGAAAGGCAAAAAGGAAGGTTCAAGTAGTGATTGTACACTGTTGTTATTTTTTCTGCTGTCAGATGTACCATCTGATTTGGTGGTCCTGTTCTGCATATGTGTCCCTCCATCAGACTGTGCAGTGGTGGTGGGCTTATAAGCAAAACTACTCGAATTGCAACCAACACACAGCAGACTAATCCATCTGAAGAACTCCTAATATTAAAATACCACCTCACTGAGATCCTTGAACAGTCTTCGCTGGCCAGGCAATCATCAGCCATGTGAATCTTCTCCTGTGCCTTGCAACGAATCATCACTTTTGCTGTGTTGCTGCCATCCACTTCTGTGTATTTTGCGTTGTTTTCTTTTGCTTTAAACCTTTTCATGTCACTATTTTTCATCTTAAATTCTTGTCTTGACAATGACAGACCATGTTTTTATTTACTTGTATTCCCTGGCTTTTTCTCACATGTATTCCCTCATCTTAACAGCCTTTATCTCAGTAAAGCTGGGCTACACCAAACTAGGCCTTGCATTGTGAGATATCTGAACTTCTGAGCTGAAGGTTTCAAGAGTCCTTTTCAGCCTTCTGTTCACAAAAAGGCTGCTCTGTAGCGAGCAGGTCAGGAACCTCTCAAGAGGAAGATTACCTCCAATTCTGTTATATCTCTCTAAGGCTCTCCTCTTCAGGAGGATGTCAAGGTTTCCGAAGTCTGAATGCGTGTTTACTCTCAAATAACTAAAACATTAATATAATTTAGGATGAGTTTCTTCCATAGGAGATCTGATTTTACTACCTGGCAATTTACTCTTCTCTCATAATTTGACTAATAATTTCATTGTGACACAGATTCAATTATTTTTCTGGAACCTAGCTACATTCAGTGTTTAATAGTTTATTTTTTTTTACTTGTAAAATAAATGATGTTTAAAAAAAAGTATAGAATTTATCTGATACAGTCCTTCTCCAGAAAACACATACTGGATTCTAGTAGATGGCCCTTTTCTTCATCACAAGGATAAATTCTTCTTTCTTTGAAATCATTTTCTAAAACTTTGTAAACATTTGGGTTGGACTAACACAGCTGTAGTGACCAGAATCAATTATTCTACATATTAAATGAGAGCAGATATGAGTTAGTATGGGTTAACTGTGTGTCACTCAGTTTGGACAGATGACATATATATCATAACTACTTGATATTGCTTTTGTATGCCAGCAGTTCCTAATGATTACTACTTGCCATTGATCATATGTTTTCCCCTCCATTATGATGATTTCTCTTCTGTGTGCTCATTTGCCCTTGACATTTGCTTGTTTTCAATTTCACAATTATAAAAAAAATTGAGATTAAAGCACATATTATGTGAACATTACCTTTAATTCTGAAACCATTTTGACCTCAGTGTGGATATCCTTTTATCTACAAGGATCCCAAATATTTTCTTGTTTAAACTTTCTTTGCAGAATTTGACTTAACTCAATTTTCATAAATTTTTCTTCATCCCTACATTTTACATTCTTCAAAATGTGGATTGCTGTGCTTATCAGGTTGTTTCTTTTTTTCTTTTTTTCCCTCTCTGTGTGGGCTACTTGATTACTTTTTTTATTCTTTCCTAAGTGGCCTAGGAGACCTGCTGTGCATAGCCTGTACAAGGCTGTCATAAAGACCTTGGAAACTTGCTGTACAAGTTTGTGAAAATAAAAATAAAATCAACTGAAAATAAATATCCTAGGTAAAAGTGTCTTAAAGTCACAGATCAACTGGTTTATATTAGTATTTATACCAGAGTAAATGTCTATTCATTATGTTTTTTTAAGAAACACAGATTTAAATATCAATATCAAAAATACATATCAAAGAAATCAAAATAACAAAGAAAAAGACAGAAAACTTGCATAAAAAGACATGTATTTTAGTGACTGTCTGCATTTTTCCTCTCTGCTTTTTTTTAATAAGGTAATTACTGAGAAAAAGCATACGTTTCTTGTCATACCTCTATTCCATTTCTTATATTTAGAACACAATTTTTGATAAAGATTCTGCTTGTCAATGTGATTATTTTAGATAGCAAAATCAAAAGGAAATTAATTTTTCAAATATGTACTTCTTCATCCTTTTTTATGTTCCTATATTAATTTTATGTTTTGATTTTAATGAGAGGAGAGATGAGAATGAATTAGGAAGGGATTAAGGTATATTCCATCCGTGACAAAGTAGTTAGTTGTTCTCTAGATGAAACTAAAGCATTTATCTTCTGAGGCCAATTTAGACATGTTCTGTGGGATGTAGTGTTTATTTTCACCTTCACAAATACATTAAGTACTTTGAGTTACTTTCAATTAGAGAAAACTTTGGTTTACCAATTGGTGTTTTCTAGGAGTGCATAATGTATTGACATACTGCAGTGTAAAATCTTTAACTGGCAGAGAGATGGAATAGTTGACCTGTCATCTGGAGTGAGATCACATGGCATGTGCGGGACAACCAGGGGATCAGGCCTAGCCAGAGTGGGTTCATGAAAGGCAGGTCCTGCTTAACCAACCTGATGTCCTTCTATAATCGAGCGACTCACCTGGTGGATAATGGAAAGGCTGTTGACGTAGTCTACCTAGACTTCAGCAAAGCCTTTAACACAGAACTCTCCCATGGTATTCTCCTGGGAAGGCTGGCAGCCAGTGGCTTGAACAGGTACATGCTTTGCTGGGTAAAGAACTGTCTGGAGGCTCTAGCCCAGAGAGTGGTGGTGAATGGAGTTAAATCCAGCTGATGGCTGGTCACAAGTGATGTTCTCCTGGGATCTGTATTGAGGCCTGCCCTCTTTAAATCTTTATTGATGACGTGGATAAGTGCAGCCTCAGTGAGTTTGCAGATGACACCAAGTTGGGAGGAAATACTGACCTGCCTCAGGGTAGGAAGACCCGTCAGAAGGAACTGGACAGGCTGCATTGCTGGGCTGAGGCCAATGGGATGAGGTTCAACAAGACCTAGTGATGGGTCCTGCACTTTGGCCGCAACAACCCCAAGCAATGATACAGATTTGGAGCAGAGTGGCTGGAAGACTGTGTGGAGGAAATGGACCTGGGGGAATTGGTCAACACTCAGCTGATCATGAGCCAGCAGTGTGCCCAGTTAGCCAAGAAGGTCAATGACATCCTGACTTGCATCGGAAATAGTGTTGCTAGCAGGACAAGGGAGGTGATCTTCTCCCTGTACTCAGCTCTGGGTGAGGCCACATCTTGAGTACTGTGTTCAGTTTTGTTCCCCTCACTACAAGAAAGGGATCAAGGCCCTGGAGTATGTCCAGAGAGTATGAGAAGGGCAATAAAGCTGGTGAGGAATCTGGAGCACAAGTCTTGTGAGTAGTGTCCGAGGTAACTGGGATTGTTTAGTCTGTAGAAGAGGAGGCTCAGGGGAGACCTTATCACTCTCTACAACTGCCTGAAAGGCGGTTGTGGTGAGGTGGGGTTCAGCCTCTTCTCCCGCATAACTAGCAATAGGATTAGAGGGAATGGCCTCAAGTTGTGCCAAGGAACATTCAGGTTAGTTATCAGGAAAAATTCATTCTCTGAAAGAATGGTCAGGCACTTGAATGGGCTGCCCAGGGAGCTAGTTAAGTCACTGCCCCTGGAGGTGTTCAAGAAATGTTTATATGTTGTACTAAGGGACATGGTTTAGTGGGGAAATATTGGTGGTAGGTGGACTGTTGGACTGGATGATCTTGGAGGTCTTTTTCAACGTTGGTGATTCTATGATTTTCAACTTAAACACCTCTGACAGTGTGGCTACTGAATACAAAGCAAAGGAACTGAAATACTTGAGCCCTTGCATGATATTTGAAAAATAGACCATTGCAGTGAATATTGGATGTATGAAATTTTCAAGATGATGCTTGTTTGTTATTAAACTGGATGAGGAGGACATTGAGAAACAACTCCTTTGTCCTGTCCAGCAGTATAGGGTTGTTAGGATTATTGAAGACACGGGAAGAGAACTGTGGACTTGGAGCATTAATGCACATGTGTATTGCTTGTGATACCAAGAATGATGTCTACTGCCAACTCGGGAACCAAAGAGTGTGAATATTTCTGTAAAGAGCTAAGAAAATTTATTTACTGAAGATTGCTGAAGGAAGATATGTCCATTTCTTAAGTTTTAATAAATTTGGGTTGATGGGCTAACTGAAAAGATAGCCTTAGGCAAAATTAGTATTCAGGGCATGAGGTTAACTGAGGAAAAGTCAAGTCTAAAACTGAGGCATGTGACTTCATGGTACAAAATTTAACTTTACAGAGAACCATTCTGACAGTGAATCAGGAGCTAGAGGGCTGGTGATATAAGATGATTTTTATAGGTTCTTTTGTGATCAAATATCCTCATGATTATAAAAACTTAGATCTTTTTTAAAGCACATAGCATGGTAGAAGTATTTTCCATGTCTATATAACTTTATAACTTAAAAAAAAATAAAGTGAAAATTAGATACAAAGATAACAAAAGTCCACTTGCAAGGTTCATTAAATCACTGTGTATCTGGACAATTCCAGGTCATTTCACCAGCAGTGCTTACATCAGTATGGCAGGGAGGAATGACTGGTTCTTTCATCTCTTGACAAACATTAAGCACAATTTGCTAATTCACTCATCATCAACTGCCTTCGTTCATCTTAATTATCATTATTTTTCTTTTTAAGAAGCTTGTGCTTAGAGCTACTGTGTGTGAATCTAAGAAGGGGCATGTGAATGAGCAGTGAGAAGGTTGCAGTTGAAGAGATACTAAAAGGGATAAGAATTAAACGTGTATGTATAGAAAAAAAAACAGAGACCCTAGAAACTGGATAAATGATCAGGAAATAAATTGAAATTATGCCACGTGGAAGTGATACTATGAAAATGAACTGTGTATTGAACACTTTTTTCATTATTTTAAAAGCTTTTTGAATCTAGAATGACTTTAAATTAAAATTGATCTATCATAATTATCTAGTCAACTTTGTATAGCAATCATTGAGGAAAGAATAAAAAATACAGTGAAATCAGTTATTTTTTCTTTATTCTGTTTATAATAAAAATTATCTAATGTATTTAGACATTTAGGAACTCCTGATAATACTACCATCTTAATTTTCTTAGGTTAAGAACAAATTTGTTTCCACATGTATTAATTCTATTTTGGAATTTTAGAAAGTGGTTCACAGGAAACTGTATCACTGCAGATGTTCTTGTTGAGAAATGCCAGACCAATGACAATATCCTGGCATCACCAAATGTTAAGTGCTCTTGGTAGGAGAACCTACCAGTTCTTTTATAGATCATAGAATCATAGAATCATAGAATTAGCCAGGTTGGAAAAGACCTACAAGATCATCCAGTCCAACCATCCACCTACCACCAATAACCCCACTAAACCATGTTAAACCTCTCACAGTTAGAACCCTGCATGTAGTTCAGGCATTCTTCACTGACAGGGATCAGACCTGGATTTCCAGTTCCTGCTTTTGGTGTAACATCATTTCTTACTTAATTAGTTTGTAATAGAAAATGTGTGAGTGTTTCGGGGATATCACACTTCCACTACTGATTCTAACTAGGTGCCACATTTTCTGGGCAACATTCTGAAATATCGAATAGTATATAATTGATCAGTTGTCTGTACTGATCGGTAATGCTATTTACATTATTAGCTATATAATTACTATTAAAACAATTTTGCTCTGTTTTTCATGTATTTTGTAGTCAGTAGGTCGCTAAGTTAACTGAATCAGAGAAATACAGTAACTGAATTTTGAGACCATCCATCATCACAGAAAAGGAATCAGAAACAAGCACTGAAAGATTTTAAGGTGCAGTATAGACCTCATATTTCATTAGCAAAGTGGAGATTCATTATCTATTCTCATATCCAGAAGTTTTTGAGCTTTTTTTTTCTTTTTAGTACTTTTCTATATTCCAGTACAAAAAAGACAGGAATCTCCTGGAAAGAGTCCAGCGGAGGACCACAAAGATGATAAAGGGCCTGGAGCATCTCTCTTATGAGGAAAGGCTGAGTGACCTGGGTCTGTTCAGCCTTAAGAAAAGATGACTGAGAGGGGATCTTATTAATGTTCATAAATATCTAAGGTGTGGGAGGCAAAGGGATGATGCCAGATTCTTTTCAGTGGTGCATGGCGATAGGACAAGGGGAAATGGCCACATACTGAAGCATAGGAAGTTCAGCACAAATGTGCGTAGGAAATTCTTCACAGTGAGGGTGATGGAGCACTGGAACAGGCTGCCCAGAGACGTTGTAGAGTTTCATTTTCTGGAGGCATTCAAGACCCACCTGGACGCCTGGCCTGCCTGTGCAACCTGGTCTAGGGAGCCTGCTTTGGCAGGGGGGTTGGACTTGATAATCTCTAGAGGTCTCTTCCAGCCCCTACAATTCTGTGATTCTTTTATTCTGTGACTTCTGTATTTAAAATTTCCTTTTTGTATTCTAAAGAACCTGTACCCCAAACCTCACTAGAAACAGTCTGATTTCTTCTATATAGTAGCTAGGCAACTGGCAACAAGATCTTTTACACAGATTTGTCCCTTTTTTTCCCAATTTTCTGGAAAGTAGAATAAAAGGGGACTGTGCAGCAGGGAGCAAACAGGTATTCTTCCTTTTGGGTTACTGTCATATTAACTTAAAAAGTAAAACGTATACAAAAATTCAAGAGAGAAAGGTTACTTCTAAAGGAAAACACAGAGAGTTTGTCAAAAGTTAGAGAGATTTACAAATTTGGAGGTAAAGTTACCATTGGTAGATTATAGAGGATTTAGAAAAAAAAAAGTGTTAGAAATACACAAGCAAATTTTGTACATAAACATCATAAATATTTCAGGACAATGTATCTTACTGTTATGTTTTCATATAAGTAACTTCGAATATTTGTTCTATCACAGGTACAGGAATGGCTGTGCTTAAACTGTCAGACCCAAAGGGCAATGTCAGGACAACTTGGGGATATGGGCAAGGTGCCACTTCCAAAACTAGGCCCTTCACAACCAGTATCCAAGCCACCTGCGACTCCTCAAAAACAGCCTGTGCCTGCTGTCTCACATTCCCCACAGAAGACTTCCACACCGCCTACTCCAGCAGCCACAAAACCTAAAGAAGAACCAGGCGTTCAGAAGGAAGTTCCAAAACTTCAGCAGGGGAAATTGGAAAAAACATTGTCAGCTGATAAAATCCAGCAAGGAATTCAGAAAGAAGATGCAAAGTCTAAGCAGGGCAAACTTTTCAAGACACCTTCAGCTGATAAAATACAACGTGTCTCCCAGAAGGAAGACTCAAGACTCCAGCAAACAAAACTGACAAAAACACCATCATCTGATAAAATTTTGCATGGAGCTCAGAAGGAGGATGCAAAATTTCAAGAGTCAAAACTGGCCAAAACATCCTCAGCTGATAAAATTTTGCATGGAGTTCAGAAGGAAGACATAAAAGTTCAAGAGGCAAAATTGGCAAAGATACCCTCAGCTGACAAAATTTTACATGGAGTTCAGAAAGAAGACCCAAAACTCCAACAGATGAAAATGGCAAAGGCATTATCAGCTGACAAAATCCAACCTGCAGCTCAGAAAGAGGATCCACAACTTCAGGGAGTTAGATTGTCCAAGGCAGTTTCAGCTGATAAAATTCAACATGGAATTCAGAAAGAAGATCTAAATCTTCAACATGTGAAAACTGAGAAAACTTCAGTGGAGAAAATCCAAGAAGAAGCTCAAAAAGAAGAATTAAAACTTCAGCAAGAGAAGCTGTCAAAGACACTTTCAGAAGATAAAATTCCTGCAACAGTAAGTTCAGATCAAAAGAAACCTTCAAGGAAATTTGAAGAAGATAAAAAACCTGAGCTCCTGGAAAAAAGTACTCCACATCCAGAGGACAAAAAAGAGCAAATTACAGCTGAGACAAAAGACCGTGTTGCTGAACAGAAAGCAGAAGTTGAAGCACCTTGTGATAAACTGCATGAAAAGAAAGAAGAGGATGTTAAGAAAGAGGGTTTGACAACTGGGATTCCACAGATGGTTTCAAAAACTGAAAAAGCGGAGGAAGAAAAAACTCCTGTTCAAGTGTCACGTCTGCCAAGATCTGACCATGTGGAAGCAGTGAGAGAAAAAATGGTAAGTAGCTTTTTCCTCTACATGCTTTTCCCCTTTGCTACAATTTAGAATCCCATCCTGATGGACCCTGTCCTTTACATCTTCCTACTCTTTATTATTACGGATGATTGGATCATCCATATGAGTGGTACAAGATGATTCTCAATGACACAATTACTCTTGTTGAGTAAGAGTTTCACCAGTTAGTCCTGCTCTTTGCTTGCAACTTTCCAATAGTTCTTGCATGATTTTCAGCTTATGTTTCATCAGTTTTCAAATATTTATGATTTATTTAACTGCTTCTGTAGACCCTCAAGGCTTTGGAGTTTAATTGTTGAAATTTGAACATTTTCATAATTCTTAATCCCAAAAGCAAATAATTGATGACAAGCTGCACAGTGTTTTAAACTACCGAAGTATGATACACATTTTAGGAATATTTTGTGATGCCTGAAAATGGTATGTTAAAGTATGCAGCCTTTACATCTTTAAATGTTTCATTTGCCTATCCCATGTTTAAGTAGTGTTTGTGCTGAGCTCTCAAGTCAGATCATTAGATGACTTTATAACAGAATGTACTAGAAGGCTGCATTTCTAAATAAATGCATTTCCTAAATATGAAGTCAATAACAAGTCACTTATCATCTGAAGTGGATAACACAGACAATTTGTTGACAAATGACAAATGATGGTTGATTTTTTTTGTGCGTCAGTACTGAAAATTAGATGCTGAGCATTATATTACTAAAGCAGGAAAAGGTTCAGGAGAAAACTCCAATCTTGCCAAAATTATGTTTTCAAATATAATCAGTAATAAATATAAGATTTTTGTTTCTTTGTTTGATAACCAAGGTATTTGGGCAGAAATTTATTCCGATTTGGAAATCATGCTGTGGAGAGTTCTGTTAAAAATTATTATTTTTAGAAATCATGTTCCCAGTCAGATACATTTCCATCACGTGATGTGTTCATATGATGCCACGGTATCAAGAGGTATGATATCAAATGATTGTACTGAGGGAACGCAAATTTTGTTCTGAGTAACATAGCCAAAATCCTCCCTTCTGGAAGAAACAAGAAAGAGATCTAAGAAAGTGAAATATCAGGTTGATTATTTCATGTTAGGCATGAGGCAGCAGTGCAGGACTTTCCAAGAAGAGCAAGTTAACAAAATGACACTCTGGGGGCATGTTTTTTAGTAACATACATTAGTATCTGAAAACCTAAGAAGTACACTTAATTTTTTGTTTGTTTGTTTTTCTTAAAAGTTCCCTTTTTATGTTTAAAAACTTCTGTAATGAAAAGTTTTCATCACTCTTTTGTCTCAGTCCTATCTGGTCATTTTTGTGTTCTATGAAGATGAGAAAGCACATGACACTCTTGGCAAATCTTAAGATGCGTATATTTGACTACTGTCTCTGATAGCAACAGATCTCTTGCTATATCATGTGGTGCACACGCACCTGCATTTCCCTTTTGTTTCACTTAACTACTCTCACTGCCTTCAAACTTAATCAGAAATTCTTGAGTTAACTCCCTGGATGAAGTTTAGCTTTCTTTTACTTTTGTCATTGGACTTTGAAGCACACTCAGCTGAAGTTTGTAAACATAATAGTCTAATGCATGAAAGGAAATACATAGATATCCTCTTTGAAGTATTTTTAAAATTAGAGCACTAAACATTGAATGAATGAAAGTTGAATAGCTATTTTTACATGTACAAAGACAAAAAAAAGAACTTTTTTTTTTTTTTTTTTTTTTTTTAATTCTCCCTCTCTCCACCCCCCTGTTTTTCCTCCTTGGAAAAATCATTTAAACAAAAAATAAATTCTAAACTTTGAATTCTGAAATTCTGAAGGTAAAGCTGTTGCCTCACCTAGCTTATACTTCAGGAAAATAAGTATTGGTTTTTTTTTAATTTATTGAAGCATCTTAATGTTCACCGTACTTTACTTTGAACATTAGATACAATTCTCCCAGAAAAAGCATGTGACAGAAATGGAGGATGAAATAACAGTTTTGGTATCAACACTGATACTGTTTGGATAGTTAAATGATAATATCTAGATACTGAAGATTATGATATATTTCAGGACAGAATCTTATGAAGGATTTCAGAGAGGTGTATTTTTAAATAACAAAGTAAAGATGCAGCTGACAAATTGTTAATGCCATTTTATATCAAACTCTGTGAAAATGGTGATTAACTAACTCTTGTAGCATCTCAGTGAAATAATTAGTTAACATTATCCTCACTTTTCTTGAAAAGAAAAGTCTACATGCAAACAACACTCGAAAGAATCTTAGAGGATCAAGATCTGTTACAGTAAAGTCAGCCTTGGAAAATATCACACAGACCTCAATTATATTTAGAGATCTGAAATCCTTTGATGTGAATTAAATATTGAAACATTTCTAAAGATTTGGCCTCAAAGTATGATTTAAGGTATCATAAAGATGTTTCTTTCTTCAAACCATTTTTTTCCCCAATAACATTTTAATCTGTAATTTGTTCAAAGAGATATCAAGGAACAAACTGTCTTTGCTGATAATTTGCAGGTATTTTTTCCTAATAAACAGTCCTGTAATTACATGTGCAGTTGCAATTAATTGTCCCAACAAAGATGCCTAGAATTCTTGGACATTTGTGACATATTGATTTGTCAATGTCTAACAGTTTTCTTGGCACTCCCGATTAAAATAAGAATAGTTCATTGTATCTAAATGAACACGTTATGATGGTGTAAGTTGGACATGTTTACAACACATCAGCCACATGATGTAAGTGCTCTTATCATTGCCATCTCATGTTTACTGAAGAATGATCATGTGTTTGGTTAAATACCTGGTTAGAAATTGAGATATTGTAATAAATTGTAAATTGACATTATAATGCTGTTAATTACAAAACATGGATGAGGGAGATGGAGTAAGTGAGAAGAGAATTGTTTGTAGGCAGATTTTTGTGCACAGATAGAATTATTTAATAAAATGTTTTGATAATAGAATTTAAAACAATCAAAAGATTAAACAGTTCACTCAATCAGAGACAAATTGCACATAGATATATTGCTTCTACAAAGAGAATGACCTTTTTAAAATCATGAGTTCGTCTGCACAATAAATTTTATGCAACAGAATGTAATCCATTATTATTCCTTTATTCATCTTACTAAATTATAAATAATTCTAAAACTGACAAGCCTTTTTTTACATCACAGTTTTCTTTTAAAAGAGCTCTAATTTCATATGATAGCCAATTGAACACTTTAAAGCAAGTCAGAATTACCTATTTTCAAATAAGCAAAAACTTCTGTTGTAAAATAGTTTTATGATGTACTGTCACCATCACTGTAGAAATGTCACTGGAATAGTAGGAATACATCCAGCATTAGATCATGTTTGTCATTAGTACAAGTTTAAGAGGTTGCATTTGCTTTTTGCTTTTTTCAAACAGTCGTAGCCAACCTGTAGCTTAGGTAAGTCTTCTTGTTCATTGTGTCTTAAGAGTATTCCTCCACCAATGTTTGTATTAGAACTAAATTTGTCAAGTACTGAAAACTTTACCAACAAAAGTGTTTTTTCCTTATTGATTCAGATACATTTTTCATTCTCTAACAATTTTTAAATTTACATATATTCCTTAGAAACATTGTTTCCTCAACAGTTTGTTGCTTGCCTAAAAATCTTATGTTTGATACAATTTGTTTACAAGTTTGTTGGTATCTTAATGTATGTGATGGCCAATCCTGTCCAAAATAGATTACTGGTCACTGAAGAACAGATAAAGTTAATGACAATATCCTTTATATCAGAATGCCTAAAGAAGGGAAAAAATACACAGAGACCAAAGATTGCTTCTCATAAATTACATGCATATTATCTCAAAACATGATGTGCAAGATAATTTTTGCATCACATATCACAGGACAGACAACTCTACATATAAAAATGATATAAAATTTATTCGTATCATAGTAGCCTTGAAAAGAAAGCTGGATTTTCTTGTCACATTTATTCCTAGGGAAGTCCCTAACTACTGTAGAACTTTTTCTTCTCTTTACTGTACTAATAGCAGTTTTTTTCTGCCATTCAGTATCTTATTATTCATAGCAGTGATGTTATGGCATACACTGGGGTTCAGCAGCAGGGCAGGCAATGGCAGTACTCATTTCCATCTTGTCTTGTTTGGTCATGGAGTAGATACTACACAATGGCCTCCTAGATAATGTTACCATCTCAGATTAGGAGAATGCCTAAGGTTGTTCCATGCCCATTTGCCTGTTTATTTCTGAAGTTAACTACTTATTTAACGCGTTCTGTCTCAGATGCTTTTTAAGTCATTTTATCACTTCATCTCTCTGTGGAATTCTCAGCGACTCACTTTCGCTACTTGGGCACAGTCTGTCCATCAACTCCTAGGGGACCTTCTGAGCTCGAACAATGTTTGAATTTTCTAGAAGCTAATCTAAATTGATGACATGCATAATTGGGTATGTCTTTACAAGTATGGACATATTAGAAAAAAATAACAATAGCTGAAATTGTTATGGGGGCATGATATTTCTAGATGAAAAAATTCTTTGGTTTTAACTGTTTATATATTTTTTAAAAATGTATTCCAATAAATTTTCCTTAAAAAATATTTTTTAATAATGGGAGTAAAGATATAAAGACAAGTTAAAAAAAAAAAAAAAACTTCTAAGTATGCTTCATTTTTTACCTGATAGGAAGGGTACACATGATTCTACCATTATGGGCTGGAGAATATCCAAAAGTACCTTTTTCAGAATAATGAGTTCTGAGGTGTTTAAGTGCTGATGACTGCCCAAAGTTGTTTGGAGTACCATTGGAGTTTTGTCCATGTTTATGTATTAAATACAGCTTTATCACTAGAGTTGTTGTTAGAAATAATTGCTGTCAAACCAAATTTTTAAATACAAGGATTTTTGCTCTGATTTCAGATACTTGGGTTTATTATATTGGGTTCAGTGTTGTTAAGAACAGATGTGGTTTCTATCCAAGGTAATATCTGATTTTGTTAAGAATGTAATAAATCATTTCTCTGAAATGGAGGATACTAAAGAAGATATTGATGAGTAGATTAGTTTAATCTTATTACTAGTGGTTTTAGTGGAGAATTATGTGCACAGTGACATGCCTGAAGGCAATAGGTACTTCAGCTGTAAATTAAATAATGAAAAAAATGGACTACTTTTAAAAAATAAAATAACTGACAGTTAACAAATACTTGTTTTATGATATGTTGTCCTTAAATGTTCCTTTAGTGTTAATAAACATTTCAAAATACTTAAAATTGACAGCAACTAAACATGTGTGTGAATGTACCTACCAACTATATTTTTTTTTTGTATTTGTTCCACAGTATTTTCTTTTAAATGCAGCATAATGCCAAGGATGCTGATGAGTCAAAGATTTAAGTAAATTGTAAGGTCCACTTCAGCAATCATTGACTTAGATTAACGAAATTGATAAATAATCATAGCATTATCATAGAACCATAGGATGGCTTAGGTTGAAGGGGACCTTAAAGTTCATCTAATTCCAACTCCCTGCTGTGGGCAGAGTTGCCACTCACTAGATCAGGTTGCCCAGCGTGCTATCCAACCTGGCCTTGAATGCTTCCAGAGATGCTGCATCCACGTCTTCTCTGGGCAACCTGTTCCAGTGCCTCACCACCCTGATAATACCTGACTGCTGTAAGAAATATTGAGATCACATCATATTAAAATCAGGAGACTTGAGATGCTCATTCCCAAATCACTGTTGGAGATAGAGACACTTGTTGGCTCCAGCTAAGATAAGCTGTCATTTGGAGACAGAGCTATTTTGTTAGTTGGATGATGAGATTCTTTCAATATGTAGAATATTTCACAGCTGTGAGAAATTAGGAGTCATTTCACATCCAGGAGAAGGGAATCTGGTGTGAAAATATTTGTTGTAGGATAGTCCTGGTGTTTTGTTATCCAAAGGAGAAACAGGTGCTTGTCATTCAGAGTGATATAAAGGGATCTGAAGCTAGGTTAATGATTAGGGTATTTAATTAGGATTAAGTGGGAAAGTATGGGTTTCAGTGTTCAGGTGCATATGCCTGCTTTGTTTTCTTCCTTATTTCCTTTGATCAGTAACTGTCTGTCTTGCTTTTATCCCCACAATTATGCTTTCCTAGCAACAGCTTACCTCTGTATTACAAGTGTACTGAGAAACTTGTTTTTAATGAGCTGTTCAGAAAATGTTTGTACACATATGGGGGCATTCCAGACCACGTTAACTCATGCTTCAGTACTCTGTGTATTCTTATGTTACAATGTGTAACACTTACTTCAGGAAAATGAGACCAATGGTCCAAAATTTGAGAAGATTCGCGTATTTCTAGGGAACTGTAAAAGATCAAATGAGCGAAGTAAGGAGTAGACCCCAGAAATACTACAGGCTGCTTAGTAAGCTGTATTTATATCTAGAACTCTAGGCAGTTTTGAAGCATAGATAATTAAATATTAATTTAAATTAACCAAGAAATATTTGTCCCGTGCACATTTGAACAAATGATAGACTATCATTAGATAGGATTCTGAAAGCAAGTAACTACTCTATTTGTTTTCTATTTGTATTTAAAATCTTACAACTGATAATATCATTTACTGATGTGGAAAATCAGGGAAAGCATAGTTAAATGTCAGCATTCAAAATCTGAATAAAGCAATATATTATTTTAATGGCTTTGCAAAACAGAATTAGTGTTTAGTCATTTACAATTTAATATAATTTGAGTTAAAATTTTACATCTGGGACTTTAGCTCATCTGTTAGAAAAAACACACATATGTAATTGCTTGGAGACCTAAAGAATTTTTATATAAGTATATACACACGCATATGTATTTATTTTTTTAGGAGAAGGAGGATGACAAATCAGACACATCAAGCTCTCAGCAACAGAAAAGTCCACAAGGTCTGAGTGACACCGGGTATTCTTCTGATGGGATATCAAGTTCACTTGGTGAAATTCCAAGTCATATCCCCAGTGATGAAAAGGACTTAACCAGAGAATCTAGTAAAAAAGACACTATTTCACAAGAAAGTCCACCAAGCCCCTCAGATCTAGCTAAATTGGAAAGTACTGTCCTTTCTATTTTGGAAGCTCAGGCAAGTACACTTGCTGATGAAAAATCTGTGAAAAGGAAAGAACTTCATGAAGCATACAGTGATCAGACAAAGGATCAACATAAAACAAAGCCTTTGCCAGTCACTCCAGAGTCTTACAGTTCTGATGAGGAAGACTTAGAAAGTATTCAAGAAGGTGAAAGAACCATTGCAGCAGATGGCAAAGGAGGTTCTTCCTCCCGAACTGACTACAAGGAAGAAGGTGGAGGAGATGACACACCAGCAAGAAGACAACGCTATGATTCTGTGGAAGACAGCAGTGAGAGTGAAAACTCACCTGTACCAAGGAGAAAGAGAAGAGCTAGTGTTGGTTCATCAAGTAGTGATGAGTACAAACAAGACGACAGTCAGGGATCCGGTGATGAGGAAGACTTCATTAGAAAACAAATTATAGAGATGAGTGCTGATGAAGATGCCTCAGGTTCTGAAGATGATGAATTCATTAGAAATCAACTTAAAGAGATCAGTGTAACTGAAAGCCAAAAGAAAGAAGAAGTGAAAAGCAAAGCCAAAGGAACAGCAGGAAAACACAGGAGAATGGCACGGAAAAGTAGTGCAGGATATGATGAGGATGCAGGAAGACGACATTCGTGGCATGATGATGATGATGAGACTTTTGATGAAAGCCCAGAGCCAAAATACAGGGAAACTAAAAGTCAAGATGGTGAAGAACTTGCTATAAGTGGGGGAGGAGGCCTTCGGCGTTTCAAAACAATAGAATTAAATAGTACAATAACAAGCAAGTATTCTGAGACACCTGAACAACAGAAGGGTATTTTGTATTTTGATGAAGAGCCTGAGCTAGAGATGGAAAGTCTTACGGATTCGCCTGAAGATAGATCTAGAGGAGAAGGATCTTCTAGTTTACATGCTTCTAGTTTCACACCAGGTACGTCGCCTACTTCAGTGTCATCACTTGATGAAGATAGTGACAGCAGTCCTAGTCACAAAAAACTGGGAGGGGAGAGCAAACAGCAGCGCAAAGCTAGACATCGGTCTCATGGTCCTCTTCTTCCAACTATTGAAGATTCTTCAGAAGAAGAAGAACTACGGGAAGAAGAAGAACTGCTAAAGGAACAAGAGAAACAGCGTGAGTTAGAACAGCAACAAAGAAAAAGTTCTAGCAAAAAATCTAAAAAGGACAAGGATGAACTGAGAGCTCAGAGAAGAAGAGAACGTCCAAAGACTCCTCCAAGTAATCTTTCTCCCATTGAAGATGCATCTCCAACAGAAGAATTACGACAGGCAGCAGAAATGGAAGAGCTGCACAGATCTTCCTGTTCAGAGTACTCACCTAGTATTGAATCAGATCCTGAAGGATTTGAAATCAGCCCAGAAAAAATAATAGAAGTACAAAAAGTTTACAAATTGCCTACTGCTGTCTCTCTATACTCACCAACAGATGAAAAACTAATGGGAGTCCTAAAAGAAGAAAGTGGTCAAAAGACACTGAAAAGTGCTGAGGAGGTATACGAGGAAATGATTCATAAGACCCACAAGTCCAAGTCTTTTCAAATTACAAGTGAAAAAGATGAAGTATTTGAAAAAGAATCTTTGTATGGTGGGATGCTAATAGAGGATTATATTTATGAATCTTTAATAGAGGATACTTACAATGGAAGTGTTGATACTAATCTTGCAATGAGACAAGATGAGAGTAATGAATATATACAGCAGAGAGGAAAAGAGAAAAAAATAAGGGCTTCAGAACAGATCTATGATGAACCACAGAAAATTAGTGATCTACAGGAAGACTATTATAGTGTAGAGCCTTTATGTTCAATTGTGCCTCAAGAAGACATTGTTTCTAGCTCTTATATTATTCCAGAAAGTCACGAAATAGTTGTATTAGACAGCACAGTAACTTCCACCACTGAAGAAAAGCAGTTGTTAGATGCAGAAGCTGCTTATGAAGAGCTTATGAAAAGACAAAGAATGCAGCTAACCCCTGGGTCCAGTCCAACACAGCCAACTTCAGATTTTGCTCCTGCATCTGATACGAAGGTGTCTAGTGTTGGAGAAATAGCAGATAGTACATCTTTAACGTCAAGCACCACTTCAGCAATCTCAGATGTATCATCTCTCAGTAGCATAGCACTTTCTATTCCGGATGTTAAAATAACACAGCATTTTACAGCAGAGGAAATAGAAGATGAATACTTAACAGATTATGCCAGAGAAATTCAAGAAATAATTTCTCATGAAACATCGATGTTGACATACTCTGAGATATCAGAAGGTGCTGCATCAATTTTACCTTCTGATACAGCTTCCTTAACATCGTCTACATCTTCTGTTTGTACCACAGACAGTTCATCACCTATAGATAGTGCAACCACAGGTTATGTAGATACAACAGATGCTGTAAGTAAACTAGCAGATTCTGAAGGTGTCAAGATAATAGCCCAAGTTCCCTTTACATCTACAGAAGAGTACTCTGAAGTGAGCATGCCTTATGAATCTGTTGCTGGAGATACTACAAAGCCAACTATAGCCTCAGATATGGATACTGTGCATCAAGCTGCAGTTTGTTTGCCTGAAACTACACCTTCGGTATTCACCACTACAGTTATGAAACCCAAGCAATATACAGCTGATACCATTACTTTTGATATCTCCACAGCAGAAAAGGATGTAGCTAGAAAAATGAAAAGTACAGTAGAGGCTGGCATTGTCAAAATTCATCATGAAGATTCATACAAAGAACTGAGTCTTGATATGACAAGGATTAACTTGACCGGCGCTACATCTGAGCAACCACCCATATGTGTAGCATCAGTTTCAGTTAAAGAGCCTGCATCAGAAACACCTCCTGTACCTACTCCCAGAGTAATAAGTAAGACCAGCATGGTCTCCATGCCTTCCTCAGCTCCTGCTCTAACATCCAAAGTATTTTCACTTTTTAGAAGCTCTTCTTTGGATTCTCCTGCACAGCCTTCTCCGCCCCCACCTCCTCCTCCACCACCTCCTCCTCCTCCACCATTACCTCCACCTATTTTACCCAAACCAGCCATTTATCCCAAAAAGAAGTCACAGATTCAGGCTTCCATGGCAACAGCTCCCACAACAGTACCTTTAGTAACAAGCGTTGCAACACTGGAATCCACAGCTGTATTAAAGAATCATGCGGTACCTATCACAAAAACATACACCCCAACACCACCTCCTGTACCACCCAAGCCGTCCTCCATTCCAGCAGGGCTCGTTTTCAGTCACAGGCCTACTGAAGTAACTAAACCTCCAATTGCTCCTAAACCAGCCATTCCTCCACTCCCAATAGCTGTTCATAAGCCAGCGGAAACGCAGGCCAAACCAATAGGTTTATCATTGACATCAAGTATGACTCTGAATTTGGTCTCTTCAGCTGAATACAAAATAGCATCTCCCACATCCCCTTTGTCTCCACACTCTAACAAATCTTCACCAAGGTTGACAAAACCCTCACAGGAAACCTATGTTGTCATCACATTGCCATCTGAGCCTGGAACTCCCACAGAAGCTATCACTAGTCAGGCTGTTACCAGCTGGCCTTTAGAAGCACCTTCTAAAGAACAGATTTCCCAGCCTTTGCAACCAGTTTTTACTCCATCCATGAAAGCTGTGGAAATTCAAAGTGCAGCAGATCAGAGTATGTATATTACAGGTGCTTTGCAAACTATTCCTATTACAACGCAATCAACTTTTGAAAAATTACCTAGTTCAAAATTAGAAGCAGTAACAACAGAGGTAGCCAAGACCACAGCATCTGTAGTGAAGCACCCAGTGCCCAGTGCTGGTTTAGGTAGTGTTGCTATTACTATACCTCCAGAGCCAATATATATAACAGATCAACCCAGGTATAGAGAGAATGGAAGATTCCATCCTTTGGGTGATGTCATTGATCTTCGCACTTTAACTAAGATGGATATTGAAATGAGAGACAGCTGTATGGATCTGTCTGCTGTTTCCATGGATGCTAGAAGGCAAATGCCAGCAGGTGATACGTCTGGGAGGCCAGTAAGTACTGTTCAACCAGCTATCATAAATCTTAGTACTGCATGTGTTGCAGATCCTTCTCTGTCTATAGTCACTGAGACAGTAACTGTCATGACCTGCACTGCCACTGTAAGCTACTCTGCCAGCACAGACAGCCTTGTGGATCTGGGACATGCAATGACAACTCCACTGCAGCTAACAACATCAAAACATTTTGAGCCTGTGTACAGAGTAACAGGCAGCCAGCCTTTCTCTGTAAGTAGAGATGAAGTGCCAATAAATTTATCCCTAGGTACTTCAACACATGCAGTGACATGGGCTGCTACAAAGCCTGTTACTGTACCACCTGTTAGTGTCACAAATGGTTGGACTGATCTCTCCACTTCTCAGGAGCCAATGGAGATTGGAGCAGTTGACCTTAGCACTACAAAATCTCATAGAACTGTCGTAACAATAGATGAAACTACTTCAGGTATTGTAACTACAGTAATAGAAGATGATGAAAAGCCTGTGGACCTGACTGCAGGAAGAAGAGCCGTCTGCTGTGATATGGTTTATAAACTGCCATTTGGTAGAAGCTGTACAGCACAGCAACCTCCAACTACGCTTCCTGAGGATCGCTTTGGTTATAGGGATGACCACTATCAATATGATCGTTCAGGGTCATATGGCTACCGAGGAATGGGAGGTATGAAACCATCTATGTCTGACACAAATTTATCAGAAGCTGGACTGTTTGCATACAAAAGCAAGAATAGCTTTGATTATCGAGCTGGGGCAACTGATGCAGCAGTAGATCTTACTTCTGGAAGAGTTACTACAGGTCAGTATGACACAGCTGCAGATCTTTCTTTGAAATATGATATTGATGTTCCTCACCTCATTTCAGGATGATTCTTTTTATATATTATTATTTTTCCCCTCCTTCTGTTGTTTTATTTTCTTTTGGACAGTGTAACAAATCATTCTGGATTACACATGTATTTCATTTCTTCATTTTACATATGTGTTTTGCACAGAGGTGCCTGCATGTGCCTGCATGTTCAGAAATGCTGTTTCCTTCACATCTAAAATAGATCAATAACCTGAAGATTTGCATGCGGTTTCCCCTTCCCATTTAATTCATCAAGATGAGATGACTTTCAGAATCCGCAGAGCAGCATTCCTTTGTGGGACTGGACTGTAACTTTGCCCTGTAATTTCAGGTGAGGTTATGGATTACTCAAGCAAGACCACTGGTCCTTACCCAGAGACTCGACAGGTAATTTCTGGCATCGGGATCAGTACACCACAATATTCCCAAGCAAGAATGGTATCATCCCTCAGTTCCCCATTCGGCACTGGAAGTGTTTTAAGATCATCCAATGGTGTTGTTTATTCTTCAGTAGCAACTCCAATCCCATCTACATTTGCCATCACTACGCAACCTGGTTCTATTTTCAGTACAACTGTCAGAGATTTACCTGCTCTCCAAACAATTGACTCAGTGCCCTCATTATCAACTTTGCAACAAAATCAACCACTTCCAAGATCATACAGTTTCTTGACAACAATGGCAGCTGAAAAAGATGCAAGTACTACCCTTGACATTGAGACAGGCTTACCACCTCTTACTCTAGAAACTATTGCCACTGAGCCAACCAACTTAATACCTGCTACAGCATCTGAAGTTTATACAGATGTAATCGAAGATGAGGTTGCTCTTATCATTGCCCCTGAAGAAGGCAAACAGCAGCAGCTTGATTTGGAGCGTGAACTTCTTGAACTCGAGAAAATTAAGCAACAGCGCTTTGCAGAAGAGCTGGAATGGGAACGTCAGGAAATTCAAAGATTTAGGGAACAAGAGAAGTTTATGGTGCAAAAAAAGCTTGAGGAGCTGCAGTCCATGAAACATCATCTCTTATTTCAGCAAGAAGAAGAGCGGCAAGCTCAGTATATGATGAGACAAGAGACATTAGCCCAGCAACAGTTGCAACTTGAACAATTCCAACAACTTCAACAACAGCTCCACCAACAGTTAGAGGAACAAAAAATTCGACAAATATATCAGTATGGGTATGACCCTTCAGGAACTGGCTCTCCACAAACAACCACAGATCAAGCACTTTTGGAAGGACAGTATGCAGCCACAGAAAATGGCCAGTTTTGGCCTACTGATGATGCAACCACTACAGCTTCAGGAGTGCTGGGTATTGAAATTCCACAAAGCCAAACATGGTATACAGTTCAGTCAGATGGCATTACCCAATACATACCTAGGTCTGGCATCCTAAGCTCTGTTTCAGAAATGTCTCTGAAGGATATTGATGTTAGAGAGGAGAAGCAATTGAAAAAGAGGAGTTCTATGCCAAAATTACGTGGTCCCTATGAGGGGCTGGAGGAGACTCTGGAAGAAGAGCCCAGATGCTACAAAAAGATAGTGGACAGTGGAGTGCAAACTGATGATGAAGACGGAGCAGACAGAGGTTACACAAACAGGAGACGGAGAACTAAGAAGAGTGTTGATACAAGTGTCCAGACAGATGATGAAGATCAAGATGAATGGGATCTTTCTAGCAGATCTAGAAGAAAGCCTCGTGTAGGGAAATACAGTGAGAGTACCACAGAGGCAGACAAAGCAAAACAATTCTCCAAAGTATCTAGTATTGCAGTTCAGACAGTAGCAGAGATTTCAGTTCAAACAGAACCTGTAGGAACAATAAGAACACCTTCAATCAGGGCTCGATTGGATGCTAAGGTTGAAATCATAAAACACATTTCAGCTCCAGAAAAGACATATAAAGGAGAAAGTTTGGGATGTCAAACAGAGACAGAGTCAGATAGTCAAAGTCCCCAGTATTTGTCAGCTTCATCCCCTCAGAAAGATAAAAAACGCCCAACACCATTAGAAATAGGCTACTCATCTCACCTTCGTCCAGCTTCCACTCTGCAGGTAGTCCCTTCCCCTCCCAAATCTCCCAAAGTTCTCTATTCACCCATTTCACCTGTTTCACCAAGCAAAGTTATAGAGTCAGCATTTGTACCCTATGAAAAATCCATCACTGATGACATCAGCCCTCAGAAGATGCTACATGCTGACATTGCCAAGGTTCCTCCATCAAGCCCAAAGGCAGCAAAGATGATGCAACGCTCTATGTCTGATCCTAAGCCCCTGAGTCCCACAGCAGAAGACAGTTCCAGAGCTCAGTTTCAATACACTGAGGGTTTCATGGTAAGAAGTATTTGTTTTCTTTTTTTTTTTTTAGTATGCAATTGTACAGCTGACTTTATTATAGCATGAGGGCTGATGCAGTCATTAGCAGTGCCTATGTATGTAGTCCTTTTCTACATCTTGCTGAAAAGTCCCAAGGAATGTCTGTTTAAGTCATTGCTTTGCCTGGAGATAGGGGAACTGAGATCACAGTCTTAGTGAGATTCAGGAAAAATAAACAACAAATATTTGTTCAGAATTTTAATGGCCCTTTATGTTTTAAATAGTAGTTAATTGCCAATAAAATAATTACTAGCAATTCCTAGAAAATGAGAAGCATTTTCTTTTTTAGTAACACAACACCCAGCTCATATGGCATGTCTGTAGTATATTTACGTTGGAATTACTGCATATACCTTCTGAGAGACAGCTGACACCAGATTTGTAATTTCATGATTTAGCTGTCGCTTTTGACCCTTGTGGGTTTTTTTTGCCATTTGTGATTCTGTGGGTAACCTTACGTCCCAATTTGTATGTACATCTTTTACCTCTTCCAAACTGAAGGTTTTCAGACCATAAATAGGTTTTTTTTCGGTTTTGTTTTGGATAGGAAGGATTATCAAGAAGTTATGCAAGTGCTGGAGGCTGTTTCCTATGATGTCAGAGGAAATGTACTGGTTTTAGTTGGGATAGAGACAATTTTGAATAATAAAGGACTGACATTATACATTTTCTATTTCTACAATATTCTTTCTCCTTGAGAAGTAAGATTTCTGATTTGAGAATCAATCCATTGTTAATGAATGAGAGGAAGTAGTATTTGTTAACAAAAAAGCAGTCATAATTTAACATACTCTTGGCTGTCCTTTTGTCTGAGGTCATTCTGTCAGTTGTACGGTCAGTATCTAATTTGTAAGAGCTCTAGGAGAACTGCCATTTGACTTCTGTAATTTTTATGTTCCATTGTCTGTGAATACATAAGTGATTCTGTAGTACAGGCTGAACAGAATAAAGTGGGTTTGTCCTTCTATGTTAGATATTTTGTAGTGACCAGGTTTGTCTGATTGTACCCTCCAAGAACCTCATTGTAACCAGTTTCTACAGTTTAACATATTTGTTCAGATATTAAGTGCTTCCTATGCTATCACTGCTTAAAACCATTATTTGAAGTTTGAAGGGAAAACTGTAGTCATGGCATTGGTTCTCCGTATCAACATCATTCCCTAATGCAGGATCAACAGCGTGAGAAACAGTAACATGAACGCTCCTTTCGTGTAGAACAGCATCTTGAATAATGTTGCTCAGAGGTTAGAAAATGTTGAGTTGTACTCGATATTGGAGAGTAGTTGTAATACTGTAAAATAATTGGCAATGCAGTGAAACTATTATTGAGGACAACTGATTCAGTTCACTTATTTCGTAGATGCATATAGATTGATGGATTAGATTAGATGGATTGTATTCTATATACAATGATGGGTGATGATAAATTCTATAAAGCACTGATTTTTTAAAAGTTTTTTATGTTAGAGTTTGAACACATACAGTATTCATTAATGAAGACATGGAAAGAAAAATCTTGTATTCATTACTTTCCCACATGATTGTTACCATGTTGCCCTGATCCCAAACAGTAATGAACTGTACTGTTCATAATACTAGCAGTCATCAAGCAGAATATAGTCCATGTCTCAAAGTGCTTACGGTTTAGATGAATGAGATGGACATTTTTCTGGAACACGGACTGCAAGTCGACAAATGCAAGGAAAGCAGAAATCTTCCATGTTTGTAAAGTGAACTGCACTGTCTGTGTCTTGTGGCATATGGTGGGGAAACTGCTCTGCAAACCTCCCAAGGCCATCATGGCAGCTTTCAGCTCTAATGTTATGTCAAGCATTAAGTGTGTTTTCCCTTCTCTTTCTGATACAGGCTCTTACGTTCAGTTAGCTTAGGCTGGAGTCAGTTGAAAAATAAGGGAACAGAAGATATACATAACAAAAAGAATAGGTAGGAATATTCAGAAAGTAATCTAATGATATCATCAGCATATGGAAATATGGACGTAATTTGCTTTGGCATTATCTGTGTCAGTTTCAGTTCTCAATTACTCAATCCACTGGTACTGGGAAGGGGGGGATCTTTAGTTTCCAGAAGACTTCCAGTATTCTTTCCAGTATAACTATGAGTTTTTATACCAACTGAGAAACTGGTGTTAGAACTGTAGCATCTCGGAAGTGTGGGAAAGAGTGGACAGTGTTATCTCCTTCTATGCCATAATACTCTTTCTCAGAACTTCCTCCTGATTGTATATACATACTGCCACTGTTGACAAAGTATAAACCTTGTTGATATTTTTTTCAGCTGCAGATTTGTGTTGTTACAACATGCTGTTGTTATACTGAATTTTAAATACAAGATCGTTTGTGGATTATCTTAGTAATTATAGAATGAAAATGTTTCATCAACATTGAAATATTTTTGCACTCCAACAGTTTTTTTTTTTTAATATTTTGCAGTGTCCAGTTGCCATTTGTAAATTCTCTGTTTTCCCTTTTGTGCCTGCTGAGTGGAGAGCACCTAATTGCCTACTTGTAAAAAGGGAAAGGCAGAGGGGATCAGATGCATCATTCAGAACCACAAAGTTCAGTGCAGAAAAACTTGTGAAACAGTTCACTTAGAAGAGGAAGGCAGTGTTGAATGTAAAGAAAGAAGATGGAAATGAAAGACTGATCTTTCCCTGCCTTAGGGGATATTTTTTTGCATGGATGAATATCCCATCACATTTTTAATTGTTCTTGTTTCAGGGTTACGTCTTTGTCTCCATTCAAAAACACTACAGGTGAAAAGGGTGTTCATGTGATGTGGTCATCTACATGTTTCACAGGCATAATGTTGTGGCAGTTTATCAAAAAGGCTTATCCTTATGCAATCAGTTTATTCCTGAGATAGGAATAAAATCAGTCTCGTTTTAAGGATTACAGTAAAATGACACTTTGTCCTCCAGGCAATGCACTTTCATCATTCATATCCTTCTTCCATTAAAAAATATGCTTATTAGAATATTATAGAGATTGAATATAATGATAAAATGGTATCTCTACTTTTTACAACTACTGCTGTAACTTTATGTTCTTTAATGTCCCTTTTGTAGGAAATTATGTTTTATCCAGTCTAGCAGAAGTGAAAGTCTGAGAAATAATCTGTCTGCTAATCATCTAGCGATAAATATCCAGAAAATATTGCTTTCAGCGACAGCACGTTTAATGTCGAGATAACAAGTTACACATTTACATTTTACTTCACTGTTTATAGTGACCATAGCTTCTGTTAACACTAGAATGAACACAGATGGTGTTAATTAATACCAGAGTAGAAGAATTGCTTTGCCTTTTGCTTACTTTAGTAGCTCTTAGAGAGTGCAGTTCTGTGAGTAACCAAGTGTAGCTGTGTCAAGGAAAAATTGTGAGATACAGGTTGCCACTAACAAAAGGACAGTCATGGAAGCCACCCATCTAGAAATGTTTCTATGCAAAGATACCCATTTTTCTCCCTTTGTGGGCTTTGTGCAACTTGAGTTCCCAGTGGTAATGAGCTCCCCAGTGCTATCTTTGAGACTGCCCTGCAGTCCTGCTTGGATATCCACAGTGTGATGTCATAGTGGTGCTTTCCCTGAAGGCATGAAGTCCCTACTAGAACTTAGATTCAAATTAACCCATTCAGCAGCAACAAAAAATTGAGTACCTGACTAGTTTAATAAATAGCTTTACACCAGTGCATTATATAATCAAATCTGACACCAGTCACAGTCAACTTTGGCACTTGTACACATTGCATCTGTGTAATCAAAGATGGAAGTTGTCTGCCTTTTGCCTTTAGATGTAAAATGCCTGCTCAACTAAATTGAAGCAAGTGACAGAAGACCTTGCAGATGAACTGTCATACTTGCACAACATTTACAGCTAAGCAGTGTATAAAGCTTCAGAAGAAGTGTCTGTATTACTGAAACTAATGCAAAGATGCATCTGTCAATGCCCTACTAGCTTCAGGGTATAAATCGTGTCTAAGCATCCATAGTTTGAACAAATTCTGAAGAGAGTTAACACTTTTCTTGAATTTTTCATCAGATGTTAGTTGCTGCAACTATAAGGCATATATAATTCAAATCTATATATTATGGTAAAAAAGGCAACAATTTCAAGAAAAATCCCAAAAGACTATTTAAATAAAAATTGCAGAACTTAATCTATTGCTGTTTTAAGAGCAGAAGTGATTTTTTTAATACTGATTTTAAAAGTATCGGTTTTTTTTTAAATGAAATAACAAAAACAAAGCACATTAATCTCTATTTTGTCTTCTAGAGTATTGCTAATGGATTTTAAAAATACAAAGCAATAAGTCTGAAAGTGTTGGCTCAAATCTACTGCACCTAATAATATAAGTAGGTAGTAAACATAAAAGTGAATTACACTAAATATTGTTCTCTATAATTGCTGTCCTCATTTTAAAATCAATTTAATGGAATTTACCTTATTAACATCTCCCTTTTGTACCGTGACATTTCTGCCTTGTCCATGATACTGTAACTACAACATAATTCCTCATTTTCATCACTAACAACTTTGCTTGGTGGTTTGGATAAATCCTTACTGCATGTCACATTTAGGTGAGCTGTATCTATTTTGAATAGTGATGTTAAAATTTTATATTTGATATCAGTTCATATTTTCAATTACAAGGAACATGTGTTTATCTGTTTTCCTCTTCAGAAATAAAGATTAGGACTTCAGTGATTGGAGATGTCCGTTACTGTGTCAGATGTTCTGTACATCTGGGTACTGGAGAAGGGAAACAAGGTAGTGGCTCCTAGTAGAATTAAAAACTTCCATATATCACATCCATGATGTTTTGCTTGTCTTTTCAGGACTAAAGCGATCACCAGATCAGTATGCTAGTGAAGGATGGTCTGCTTGGGTGAACAAGCAGATAAATGAACAGAGATAAAGAGCAGAGATAGTTGCATGGGCTAGTTTGCGGTTGGACATTTCTGCTTACCTTCATTGGAAGCATGGAATAGGTTCATTTCTTAGTGTCATGCCAGAATTCCAAGTAACGAGATTTCTGCTCTTACTGGAGCCCAGAACATTGGTGTTTCTCTTGGTTTCTTGTTGACTGTTCTTAAAAGTAATTAAAAGGGGTTAGTAGTTGATTATAGCTCTTATGTCCATTTTAGTGTTTCATGATCTCTGCAGTATATGGTCACATGGTTGTAATTGCAAAAGACTTAATTTGGTGACTTAATTTTCTGGTTTGGTCCCACGATCTGGTCCATAAAAAAGGTAGAACATCCTGTTTTCTTTAAAAGTCACCTTTCAATATAACAGCCATTACCTTGTGCAGAAACAGCTGCTATTTGGGCTTAAGGTATAGGAGAGCATTGAGTGAAGAATCATCTTTGGTTGTATGATGGAAGAGTATCCTACATTTAAAGTGCAAGGATTTTTCCTTTCTTTCAGGAAATCTAAGTGGCATCTGTGGGTTGTGGTTTAATGACTATCTTCTTCAGGCACTGGTGGCAACTGATGCTTCATCTTGGCCATGTGTACACCAGTCGTTAGGTGTAGACTGGGAATGGCTTGATTTGCATGGTTCATATGTTTGCATGCCATTTGTCAGGGTCAGCCTGATAGTACATTAAAATATGTAATGACAGATTAAGTCAGTGGGTCTGGTTAAGCGCGCTGCTTCCTACATCACTGAAGAGTGCCCCACAGCTACATATGCGGCTGTTTCATTGCTCATGGACAGATCTTATTTTCAGTTTGAATTCAGGCCAGCAATCCAGAGAAGGTGTAGATATACCCACAGAATTCCTTTTGTTCTTTTGTGCCTCAGTTGGGCTCATGCTAAGTGCAGGGATAAAATATGATCTGGGTTTCTGTGTCATTATAGAATCACAGAATGGTTTGGGTTGGAAGAGACCTTTCAGATCATCTAGTTCCAACCCCGCTGCTATAGGCAGGGACACCTCCCACTAGATCAGGTTGCTCGGAGGCCCATCCAGCCTGGCCTTCAATGCTTCCAGGGAGGGGGCATCCACAACGTCTCTGGGCAACCTGTTCCAGTGTCTCACCACCGTCACAGTAAAGAGTTTATTCCTAATATCTAGCCTAAATCTACCCTCTTCCAGTTTGAAACCATTTCCCCTTGTCCTGTTGCTACATGGCCTTATAAAAAGTCCCTCCTCAGCTTTCTTGTAGGCCCCCTTCAGGTACTGGAGGGCTACTATAACATTCCCCCACAGCTTTCTCTTCTCCAGTCTGAAAAGCCCCAGCTTTCTCAGCCTGTCCCTGAGGGGGAGGTGCTCCAGCCCTCTGATGATCTTTGTGGCCCTCCTCTGGACCCTCTCTCCTATTATCCCTTATATGCCAGTTTTCTCCTCTCTTCCCCTTCCTTCATGTTTTTTTCTGACAAATGGGAGAGATTAATAATTTATTTGATATGCACCATTTGCTTTCTCTCATCCATGGAGGTAATAGAGAGATAGTGTTCTGTTTCTCCTTATCAGTGCTTCAAGGACGTAGAAGAGGCACTCACAGCCTCATCATTCCTATGCTTTTTAACCAAAATCACAGTGCAGTGTGCAGACTCTTGTTCATCACTGGTCAAAATGCATAGCTCATGGTGGTGACTATGTAGAAAAATATTGTTTGGTAGTTGAGAATTTACTCTATCAAATGATGTTGTTGTTCTCTTTGTATCATATAAATAAATATGAGATATTAGTTTCAAAGCGATCTACGTCATTTTCAAAAGATCCGAAATCCCTCATGTGCTTGTTTTGCAAAAGTGACCTAAACGCCTAGAATATTAAATATTACTGACTTTTCTTAATGGGACTTGGGCTCTGTTAGCAGTTGAATTACTTTCAGAAGAGTTTCCTGCTTCACATTCACGTAACTTAATCTCTCTCCCCATCTAGATTTCCTTTAAAAAGTCATCTTTAAAGTAGCAGTGTCAGTTCAGTACAGCAATGCACTGAAGGGGAGCGGGGTGCAAAGGCCACTGGTGCTTGCATTCCCCTGCTCACCACTTTTCTGCATTTCAAAAACATTCACTGGAAACTTGAGTTGAAAAGTTAGGATCTCACTCACATAAAAGACAATTCTTGATCATCATTTATTCTTATGTAAATAGTAAAATATCTACCTTTTTCAACTTCATGATTTCAATAGATTTAAGATTGCTTTCTCCACTGAAGGCTTGAAGTATTTACAGTTTAGAGATCTGTTAACATTTCAAGCTACTGCTTTCTTTGCTGTATTTTAAATCTTTTGGAATAACCTTTCAGTGAATTAAATAAGCCATCTTTTTTTTCCATCTGTCAGATTTTAAAACAGACAAGACTATCTCACATTTGGTCAACATATCATATAAGCTTTGTTTTCTAAAGAGCATTTAACTGGGTCACTCTGAATTGCCTGTTACTTTTAAAGTAGTTGGTTTCATACCTTCTGTATTCAATACAGGGACAGTCATGCATAGCAGAAAATTGTTATGATATTCAATCTTTTTCCCTTTCAAAGGAGACCCTTCATAATCTATTTTAAAGCGTGAGATTTATGGCAGAGTTGACAAAGAGCCTAGGCTTTCTGTCACTTGGACCTTTTCTTACCTGCTGACAGCTCATCCATCTCCCTGTTAACCAGTTCTCATTTACACATTAAAAAAGTACCCATGGCCACAATCTTCAATCTTTTATCTTCTATAAAAGACTAAGAATAATGAAGGTATTGTAATCTCTTTACGCTCATTTCCAGCTGACTTGGTTATCTACCCCCATGGTTCCATTTTAGGAATTCTTTGGGTTTGGGGTGTAGGGAAAGACCAATATGATGTTACCTGCTTTAGAGTAACGAATACTATATATATAGCAGAAAAAGGAAGCATGGAAGAGCGATAGAACAGCGTACGCTGACCATTAAGCTTGAACTTGCTTACCTCTGTTTTGCCTGAAACCCTTCTCTCTGGCCAAGTCTTGGAATGCAGTAGTTTATCTGAATAGAAAGGAGGAGGATACAATTTCTACTAGTGTAATTGCCTGCTTATCTCAGATGGACGGGGACTAACCCAACTGAACTCAAGAGAGTTTCTTTCACATGTTCTGCTGACAAATTTGAGTCGTTGCGTTTTATTCTGTCCATTCTCTTAGAAGCAGTTATGACAATACATACATACATTTCTGAGGCATACATCCTCAGAAACTTTGGCAAAAGACCAGCTTCTATAAAAGCTTCCCTGCAAAGGAAGCACTGAGTGTGCCCTTTTAGAAAGTAATTTGGTACACTAAAATCAGAACAACAGATCACATTAGCTGATGTTAAAGCCTCTACAAGTATACTTCGTGCAGCTGGAGAATCTAACACTGGACTGGATTCAGCCTGTGGTTTGATGTCCAAACAGAGTCAATGGGTTGGGCTGGTTTTCCCTACTGGGATTTGAACACATTTGAGATACTCTTGGAACAGAGATTCTCCAGAGCTTTCTCCAGAAGGTATCCAGTTTGCATGCACAAAATCCTCCCTGCAAACTTTCCCAGTGTGCACTAACTAGAGAAAAACAAGGAATTTGCTCTTGTCAAAGTAGTAGACTAATGCCTTCTCCAAAACTTCATCTCATAACATAATGCAAGCTTTAATTCCAACACTTCTTCCCTTAATATCATTAAGATATTTTTCCCTTAATATCATTAAGATATTTTTAAAAGTTTATTGAATATTGTCTTGATTGGCCAAATGTAATTAAATGTTACTTGGAAGTAATCCGAGAATGGCAAAAAACAGATGATAGCTCATATGTCCTACTTGAAAATATCTGAAAAATACTTCAGTACATCTAAAACTAGTGATCAGATGCTCACTCAGAAAAAGTAAAAATAGGGGAGGATAAAACCAGGCTAGTCTTTAATGTCTAGGCTATAAGCGTGTTAATAGTGAACAATGCATTATTAATGTTATAAATCGTCACTTAGAGCTCTGAAACTTTACATCTTGTCTCTGGAAATACTTGCTAGGTCAGATTCTCTCTTGCCTTATGTGGCCCAAATGCCAGAGCCATTTGGGCTAATAACACCTAATGGTTATTTTTTTAAATTAATAAGGCTTGCTTATGGTAGAACTAAACTTATGAGCTTTTTACCTTGGTCCTCATTCTCAAAATGTTTCTATTTTGACATTGATTTGCTAAATAAATGTTTTTGTGTTAAAAAGTATTTGTTAAAATAAATAACTGTATTTACAATTCCGAATTAATCTGAGATTGTAAGTGTAGGCATGTGGTTTTACATATTGATGCTCAAAAATTCAATGTAAGTATTAGGAAATACTGGCAAAAATAGTTCTTTATACTGCACTTCTTTAATTTCTTACTCTAATATATCATTATTTATTCATAAGCTAATATTTAGCAATTATTATTTTTTAATGGAACTGAACTTTCCATCTGCAAACTGAAGAGAGATATCAGGTTAAATTGGTCACTGTCAAACTGGAAGAGAGCTTTAAGTGGAGCAAACAAGATTTGGCCATAGACTTGACTCTTTAAAAATTTAATTGCAATTTAGATTGTGGAAAAAGCACTCACATATCATTTTCAGATCAATTCGCTACAGGAATCCCAGTCACTCTGGAAAGCAGAATAGCAATTCTAAGCTATTTCTAAAATGAAATTCAGGAATGGTACAGACACTACAGGTAGAAAATTTAAAACACAAACAAAAACAAAAAACAATCCATCAAATATTCATAAATATGACAATACTTGTACTAAAAAATTCAATATTCAGATATGACTTAAAGTATAAAATACTTGGGCCAAAAGCAGAAATGTTCTTGCAAAGTGCATAGAACTTGTCCGCATATAAGATATCTGTTGTAATTGTTGTACCTTACTCAGTGGTTGGTGAGACTGTCGCAGTAATACTACATGCTCTTTATATCAGTACCTTTTAACAGTTGGGGAGAATTAAAAAAATCAGAGTTGAGCAAAAGTGAAAGGACAAAAGATTTAGAAAACAAGGCCTTGGATAAGAGGCTGAAGGAGCTGGCTGTATTGATCTAGAAAACAGAAGACCAAAGCTGGATAAGATAGCAATCTTTCACTGTTAAATATAGCTATAGGTGAAACACCTACTAACCACTCTTCATGTGCAATTGAAGCAGGAAAGGAATTAAGTATGTCTATTTGTTTTATGGGATATTCAGTAGGTAAGAAGAAAAGCTTTCTAACTGCAATAACACAAATACTTTCTAATCAAGTTATTAGCATGGGGCTGTGTTATCTGAATATTGGGAATGACATTAAGGGATAGCATACATAACTGATTACCTTTCCAAGACAGGTATATCTTGAGCAGCGTAAGTAATAGTATTAGCTTTAAAAATTGAATTCAAAAATTAAATACCACTTTGTTTAGTATTCATGGTTCTTGTTACATATTCATATCCACATTATTGCTGTCAGTTTGTATCGATGCAGCATTTTTTTCAGAGTGCTTTTGGAGCTCTTTCTTCAATCTTGGTGGCCTCAGTGCTTCAGTTCTTTATTTACAAGATAGGAAGCTGAGACAAACTAAATACACCCATAATGAAACAGCCTACATGATACCTGCCTTGTTCCTTCTATGCCTTAGCTGAAGTGTCTTTTGTTCTGCATTTAGCATTCCTCTTTTTACATTTTTCTTCATTAATCTAGATAGGCCAAGCATCTTCCTGTATGCATGACAGGAAATATCATCTTTCATGTTAGATATTGATGGTGTAAAATCACACCTAACTTGATCTCTAGATTTGGCAAGTACTTACAGTCCCTGCACTTAGAATGAAGCTCCAAGACAGGTATTAGAAGTAGCTAGTTTGCTCAGTGCTGTGATGCCTAATTCAGCCATTTAGAAACTCTAAATAGATAAGTAGGACTGAAACACTGTCATAGGATATGGCTTAGACACATCTGTGAAGCACTGATGCAGAGCCTGAAATTTCTTCCTTGATTCTCCTTCTCTCCTTCTGTGTGAGACTATGGATGAAGCCTGCCTTTTGGCTCTCCTCCTCCAGAACTTCTTGCATGCTCACAGACTGAATTTGGATCTAGGCTCAGTTTCTGTTCACATTTCCCATCTGTCCATGTCTTCTCTCTAATCTCCTTCTGAAACCCTACTTCTGCTTCCCTGCCAGTCCCTCTCTGACACCTTCTCTTATCCTATCTGAGTGGTTCCTGCTGAAGTACAGCTTTCATTCTGTTACCTTACTCATTTGGCAGGCTGTTGGCTATTGCCAAATGCTGCTCAAGCACTGAGTGTGCTGGTGCTCTTACACTGGTTGGCAAGTCTATTCCCTGGTCTAGGACCCTGAGATGAGCTAGCCATTAACTGAAAGTAAAGACAGTTTGAAAATAAGTAGTATAGAGGAAGGATCTGAAGAGTATTAAATGCTGGGGACTTCCTCAGTATGTGTGAGATAAGATATTTAACTGTGCTGATTTCTGCAAATCTGGACAACTGCTTGATTTAGACAGCCAAAAGTGAAAAGACAATCAAGAAAGGTGATAGACAAGGTGAATCAGAATGAGAGTTACCTCCCTAAAATTTAGGCCTAATATAGAGAAACTTGATGTTTATTTTCAAGTCCTGTATAGTATTTATTAAACATAGTGCCTCAGGAAATCATAATGCAGCATGTAAGTAGTATTTATTTGATAAGCTTATGGAGCACGTTTTCTATATCCTCTTGCATAGTTGTGATTTTGCTGTATATATCAGAGAATCATGGAATGATTTGGGTTGGAAGGGACCTTTAGGATCATCTAGTTACAACTCCTCTGCTATAGGCAGAGGCACCTCCCACTAGACCAGGTTGCCCAAAGTCCCATCTGGCCTGGCCTTGAACGCCTTCAGGGACAGGGGATCCACAATCTCTCTGGGCATGTATCGATGGTACAAAGAGTAACAGTGAAATAAGCTGATACTTCTTGTCTGAGTTAAAGAGCCAATGACTGTCTTTTTCAGAAATTTTACTGTCTGGTTAATCACTTACATCATACTGGTGCTCCTTTTATGATACCAAAGTTGGAATCCGTAGCAGAAATATTACAGCCTTGTAAAAAGAGTGGAAAGGAAGGAAAGAATCACCAACTTTGTTCTTTGCTCATTTGATCAGTGGTATAGTAGTGTGGAGAGTTTTATAGTAATGCTTCCAGATATTTCTTTAGGCAATAAAAGTTGTTCTTTTGTCAGCAGTACTGTAGGCTGCTCAGAGTCCTTATGTTCTTACAGCCTGTTTGAACATTACCTGTCAGAGAACTGTAACGTAGGCAGTTACCTCCTTGTTCCATTTTTTGATCATTTGGCCCAAGAGCTCATGGAAGACAAGAAAAACTTGTGACAAGTTACAGAAATAACATTGTTTTACTTCATATATCTGTTACTAACAGTAACTTAACTTAAAATTGTTCCTTTTCGTATATACATATACACATATATATAAATAAAAGCAAAGTGGCTTTTCTGAAGGATATTTTATAGACATGACTAACAGTACCTTTCATCTCAACAACACTACAGTTACAGAACGCTTGCCTACACTGAAGCTTTTATTTGATAAAAAATAAATAGTGCAGTCCCTACTGTTTTACACCTTCCACAGCATCTTGGCAAGAAACCCATAAGGATGTGATTGCCTGTACTGAGTTTTGAAAACATTAAATAGCCAAGCTCCTCAGCTATCACATTGACTGGGAAAAAGATCACCAACTCATCAGAATGGGAGCAGTGTGTTGAGATAATATAGACCCACCTCCACCTCAAAGTTGGGCTAGTTTTGAAGTTAGGTTGGATAGCCAGAGGTATTGTCCTGTTGAATTTTGAAAATCTCTGCAGATTTCACTGGATCTTTGGGCAGCCTGTTCTGGGACTTCATTGCTGCCATGGCAAAGAATTCTTGATTTCCCTTGTGCAACTTGTGATTTCTGTCCTTCAGTGTGCATCTCTTAGAAGGATGTAAGTCTGCATTCAGTGTGTGAACTGAATACTGGAATAGTTAAAATTTGCACAAGTAAAAAAGAAAAGAGGCATTTATAATAGGAAAAAGAAGAAAAGTCATAGTTTGCCAGCTGCCTATGGAGCAAAAGTGAAAATGAGCCCATGGCAGGTGGCAAGCTGAAAATTTTTCAAATTTTCATTTTATTTAAAAAAAATAATAATGGCTTGTTTTTTTCTTTTGTTTTAATCTTATTGGAAGTATTTTTGAAACAAAAAAGTTTTTAGTAATTGAAAAAAAATTTGTTTGTCTGAATTGTTCTAGAAATATTTTTCCTTTCTCAGAATCTGCCTGAACATGGTCCTTACAACCTCCTGTAGCTGAGCCTGCTTGAGACAGGGGATTGGACCAGAAGACCTCCAGTGGTCTCTTCCAAACTCAATCATTCTGTAATTCTGTGATTCTGTGACAATATATTCAATAATTGTTGGAAAGTGACAGGCAGTGATAATCACCTCTGTTTCCTTCAAAGTCCTGAAGGAGTTTGATATATGGAATAGCTTTGAATGTATGTTTTGAACTAGAGATACTGACAGAATAGCTGAGACCTAGACGTCTCCTTCTGCATCAGTTTTTTATTCTATTTTCACCAGTCACTAGTAACTTACTTTGACAGGTATCTTACCCATATTGATGCATTACGCTACACAGACATGCAGTGAGCAATAAAGGAGAAAACAAGGTGGAACAAGAAAGGTCTCCTGGTCACAAAGCATAGAGAGTTGAAATAAAGTATGTTTTAATGTCATTATACTAAATAGTCAATAATTATGTAATAGGGAGAAACATGCAAATGGCTTAAGATAGCAGTGTACTTCTAAATGTCTATCTGAAAGTCACTGCCATCAACTGTGAGTTTTTACTGAAAGACATAGTACAAATAATTTATTCTTAGACTCCCAAACATTTTTAAAGAAATGCATTATAATTATTTTTTTCCTGCAGTTCCGAGTGTTCAGAACTTGGTTTGGAAATTTAGTGCAGAACTGATAAAGAGCAATTTGAAATCAATAATTTATAGTTTCTCCTGAGCTGGTCATACAGCATGAACAGGCTGAAGAACAAGTTGAACGCTCTCTGTCTTTCTGTTTTTGCTGTTATGTTTCTACACACTTGTTCTACACACAATTGTTCAAAAATTGGAACAATTTTGTGAGAATAGACTCTGCAGCACAATTTCATGTCAGTGTCTATCTCCTTCAGCGTTTTGTCTATGACAGTGACTAATCCATATATTTTCAGAAAAGAGAAAGTAGCTTCTGAGGTTAGGTGTTACTGTCCTCTTGTATAGAACTTGGTTTGCCCACAGAGACATAATATCACAGGTACAGTTTGGAAGGATGCAGTGGCCATAAGTAAATATTAACTGATAGCAATTGGGTGTGATTGGCAAACAGTAATGCTGAGGTGGAACTAGCTCTGTCCTGGAACTGTGTAATTGTTTCAGGAAGAACACAATGAGCAAAACCTCCTAGCAGAAATGTATTTAAGTCTCTAGCTTGCACACCAGAAATGCAGTGTGATGGTTTGTGATACACGTTAAGAGTGTGGTACTCTTCTTATATGAACATACCCTTTGCCTTCTTTTTTTTTTTTTTGTAGCTCTTTGCAGCAGACTTTCTCACACTGTATGTCTCCAAAGCATAAAACAGCATCTTTCAAATAAATAAGTGGGTTCCAAATCACTTAGATCACTTTGGGGCTAGTATGAGAATTTACACAAAGAAAGTCCATAAGTTTTGTGTATAAACACAATATATTTTACAATACATGGATTGCATTACCCACGTATGTGACCCTTGTATATTTTTCCAACATTCTTTCAGAACTGCTGCATAGAAAACCTGTGCTGTAATACAACTCCATGAGTAATAGGAAATTTCTCTTTGATGGGGCAGGCTGATCATATGCTCAGGCCCAGATCTATGATCATACAAGAAAGTAACAGCGTTCTCTCCCCTTCACAATCTCTTTTTTATGTCTTACAAAGAGCCGAGGTTTGCTTTTTATAAGAGACCCTTGTGCCAATGGATCATTCATCATGACATGGTTTTGAGTTTGAATTGCTCTACAATTTATGAAACATTATGTCATTATGTTACTTTGTGCTAAAATTTATTGGATATGTGTTCCCTTTTCTAATTCTTGATCATCTTACCTCTCTGAAATTATTACTATGTTACAGCATTGTGGTTCTATTTCATGAATATATAACCTATAAAATACTTGAAGAGGGAATTAGCATTGTGGTGGAGAAGCAGCACAGTTTTAAAATGTTGACTATGGTCAGATACAAAGTCATTGAGTGTTTTCCAGAAGGAGAGGAGAGCAGATAAAGAGAAATATTTCATCACAACTTTCTGCTTATATGTAAATTGGTGTTCAAAAAGCATGATAAAGAATTGTACACTAATATGCAGAGCTCGTAGATAATGCATGGTAAGGTAAATGGCGTTGATGATTCATCAGTCAAGATAATCATCATCACTATTCAGCCAGCCTGGCTCCTGTCTGCTATATGTACAGTGAGGTACTAGAATGATTACTGTGCATTCAGATTCCATAATAGAGATCTGAGAATTAAAGCAATGTTTCCTGCTGAAATACTGAAGCAGCTAGTTCTGTAAATATTACAGATTCTGTCACGCTTATAGAAGTATTCTTTATTTTTGCTAATGTACTTATCAAGGATCAATTAACATAAATACTGTCATCAGAAAATAATGTGAAAACCAGACTAGGTTCCTGCCTCAGTGATTTAGAAATGAATTAACAGCAGTCTTAATAATGGGAGATGACTTGATGATGAGAAGAACACACACAATAAAAAACAGATTAAGTTCTACCAGAAAAAAAAAAAACACATTTTTCTATGGGATCTTGAGACAACCCAGCTGGTTTAACTTCTGTTTCTCCTTTTCTTTTTTGATTGAAATATAAGTTTAGTAACTGCAAATAGCACATCTTTCACATTAACTTCTATTTTTCTGCTGCCTTTTTTTTTTAACTACATTACTATAAGCTCACCAGATTTCTATCTTCCTGTCCTGTTTGTAACAGGAAAGAAGAAGGTCATAGTTCTAAATATTGATATTAAAATAGTAGAAAGAAAATTCATTAAATGTCACGGTTTTCTTCTTCCTGGTCCCTGCACGAGCTGAATATCACATTGACAATAGGCTGTTGACTGAATTTATCCAAAAATTAAACACTTGCTTTTATTAAAATTAATCTAGATTTCAGTGTTAGTCTTATAAACCATTTATAATAATTCCTAAAACAATCAGCTTTAAAAATATATCAGTATATACTTAAAAAGAAAAGATGTATGCTATTCTAAAATCAGAACTTCCTCCCAATTTTATTTGTAATTGTGCTGATCACTGATCAAAAGTGAGTTGTGTGTCTCGACTGGTTTTCTTCAGTGAAGACTTGGTGCTGATGTCCAGTCTAGTTTTAAATAGTATCAAACAGTGACACATTTGCCGCCTCTTTCCCACCTCCATGGACTGAATTCAGTGTAGTATCAACAGAACGCAGAATACATATAGAAGAAATACAGAAAAAAATGTAAATTTCAAAACAATTGTTCCATACCTTTTAATAATCTTTGATTTAAATTAAAAAAAAAAAAGGATATAAATTTAAACAGGTAACATAATGAAAGCTGTTCTTCTTCCATGAAGAGTTCTATTTTGCATCAATATAGCAAGTTTCTTTATAAGTTTATTCTAGTGTTAGTGCTACCTTTGAAAAATGGGCTCTTTGGAGGTTTTGATTGGGGCGTGAGAAGTTAATTTGGTTTTGTTTAACTTGTGTCACTTAGAAATGGTCTTATATCAAACTGGAATATCCATTCTTATCTGAGAATAAGATTAGAGATATGTTTTTTTGTGTGGTCTGGCTAGTACACTTTTTAGAAAAAATGTAACAGAAAATCTGGGCATACTGTGAGTGGTTTTCACACTTCATAAGTGTAGCCATCTGTGACAGATGATCTGTTCGGTGTGTTTGTTGTTAGGTTCGGTTTCATTCATTTGGCTTGGCTGGAAGCTTCTGGAGAGAGATTGCTCCTATCCTGAGAGCATATTTTAGGGGCAATTCTCATGCTTCAGAGAAAGGGAGGTGGAGATAGAGAGGGAAAAATGTTGCAGGCAGAAGTTCAGGAAGGTGCTGAGAAATTGAAGAGAAGTGACATGAATGGGTTCACAAACTGAACTGATGGAGTAAATGACCTGTCCGGCTGAGGCAGAGGAGATTGTGAGGAACTTGCTGCAGACCAGAAAGCTTCTGAGTTGTTGGAATGAGATGAAACCTGGAAACAAGGAGTCAGCAGGAAAGGCGAGTGTCATAAACCATTGTTTACATTCTGCCTGGCCAAATTCTGTTTTAAAATGTTAGATGCAAGTGTTCATGAAATTTAGCGTCTGAGTTTTTTGCCTTTTTTGCATGTCTCTGCTATTTCACAACAAAAGTCTAGTTGAATTAAGGCTCTTGTCATACCGTCTATTACGGATGTAGAAATATAATCATCATTAGCCTTTTTAACCTCACTATCTAATCTGTTACTTAGAATTAGGCGGTGTAAACACACATTTTGGAATGAGGACTTCGGCTTATTTAAGAGTTTTTAGCTTACGATTTAACAGGTTTATCAAATTGTTCTGTGTCAGCTGTACTGAGCTGACTCTTCAACTGTGCTGTTGTTCAGTGGAGTATTGCCGAGTATTTTGGTAGCTATGCCACCACCATGAAGCATTGTTGGTTCTTACAGAACCTGATAAACCTTGCAGAGCTTATATGCTACTGGAGGAGAGTAAGTATGTTTTTCTGCAGTAGAACATGTTGCAGTATTAAATTTTAGGGCACTTCTGGAAAAAGAAGGAAGGAAAATTGATGTAAGTTGTTCACCAGGTGCACAGCAGCGTGGATGAACTCAGGGTTGAGCTGAAAAGACAGAAGGTGTAGCTGTGAGGCATATAGAAAGACCTGCATTATGCAGTCAGGCGCTTGGGGAAGTTGTCTAATCTCTGCTTTACAGCAGGACTCACATGGCCGTTGTCCCCCAGCATGAGCCACATTTCAGAGAAAGTGATTAGTCAGGGCTCTACTCACTCTGTCACCTTTAATCTAGACCAGGGGAGCAAAGCATCAGAAGTGCAGAATGGAATAAACACTGCCTCTACAGTCAGAAGGAACGGAGCCCAAAGCCTCTGACTGCTGAGGTGGTGAGATTCCTGCATGGAGAAAATGATTGAATTTGGCTACAAAGCAGTTGCTGCATGAGGAGGCAAAAGCAGGAATTCAAACTGCAGCAGTTTCTAGGAGTGGAACCGACCTCCTCTGTCTTGGGACAAATACAGGTCATGTCTATGTCACATGAGGTTGTTTCTACAGGCATTATGAGAAACAGGTGTCATTATGGAGAGAGCTGAATTAAAAGTCTGCTTTCTTTCAATTCAGTAGTGTGAAAGACTAGCTCAGATTAGCTCTGTGCCTTATGTCTGCATTTGGGCAGATGCATTACTAGTCTAGCAAAGAAACACGGTCTGTGGAGCAGCATGTGGTCCCATCAGCCACTGTTCATTGGAGGAAGTGAGTAGCATAGAATAGGCAGAAGAAGACAAGATTTTCTCACACCTTCTTTGTTTGTTTGCTTTTCCTTGTAAAACAAGATTAATATTTCCATTGTTTTTGAGAGGGTACATTTTTTTTAAATTACATCTGAAAATTTGCAAAGTAGTCTGATATCAATTGAAAACAGATGGTGTTAATTCAGCATACGCGTATCCTACTGATAAGTATAAACTGTTCTGAATATTTCTCACCAGCACTTTCTGGCCAGGATTCTCTGACTGCAAAGGGAGAGAGTTAAAAGTATGTTCTCACTGACTGGGACTCTTCGCAATCCAGTAAAATTTTCAGTAGATGAGATCTGAGCTTCAAACAAAATTATTCTGACTGAGAGGAATTACATATATTCATTTGTGTGTTACATGATGAGAAACAGTGCATTATTAATTACAATGAGTGAATGAGCCCGTGCAAAAAGATTTATTATACAACTTCATCCTTCCAAGATGAAGATGTGTGGTGCCTTTTTCTAAAGCCACAAATAGCTTCATGATCAGCTAAAGCTGAAATTAGCAATTAATCCTGTGGTACAGTATCCTTTAAAATAACTGAAATAGCAATGGCAGAATCACATCGTCTCTGTATCAGAATGTGCTGCTTAGGTACAGTTCTGTGCCATTAATTAGTTAAATCTGAAAAAAGGGAGTGCTGGAGATAACAGCACATCATGTGCATACAACATTTTTATCTTTATTAAGCACAGGCAGCAAATGGTCCATCTGCCTCACAGACCTTCTGATAACTTTCCACAGGTTAAGCTGGGAAGTTCTGAGTATCTGCAGTTCTGTAGTCCTTTAGATAAAGTGCCCTGCCACTGAAACGATAGGGGAAAAAATAAGTGATGATTAAGAAACACTAATTGTGTTATAGTGTGGTATAGGGCATGATAATATAGCACATAGCCATCATGAGTCTGCAGCCTTTTTCTTGATCTTATTAAGCACTGACTTATAGCAATTCTACTTTTGCCATTACTTTTTCTTCAGGTGGTGAATCTTTCTCTTTTACAACCTGTTATGCAGTGCAGAGTCTTCAGTATACTTTGTACAAAATGTTTTCTCATTTATTTCGTAATCTTTGAGGTTATAGAGGCAGAGTATTTTTCAGAAACCTTCTCTTCAAAAACTTTCATGAGCCATGAGGAAGACAGCATCTAGGTAAATCCATTCATTTTAGATATACTGATGTGTATAATTATAGCACCGTAAGGACCAGGGAGGTGATCATCCCTCTGTACGCATCACAGGTGAGGACACACCTCGAGTGCTGTGCTCTGTTCTGGGTTGCTCACTACAGGAAAGACATCGAGGCCCTGGAGCGTGTCCAGAGAAGGGCAATGAAGTCATTAAGGTTCTGGAGCACAAATCTGATAGGAAGTGGCTGAGGGAGCTGGGATAATTTAATCTGGAGGATGCTCAGAGGAGTCCTTATTGCTCTGTACAACTCCCTGAAAGGAAGTTGTGGCAAGGTGGGAATTGGCCTCTTCTACCAGATAACAGTGATAGAATGAGAGGGAATGGCCTCAAGTTGCACCAGGGAAAATTCAGGGTAGATACTGGGAAAAATTTCATTTTAGACAGAGTGATAATGCATTGGATCAGGCTGCCCAGGGAAGTGGTGAAGTCACTGTCTCTGGGGGTGTTCAGGAAACATGGAGGTGTGGCACTGAGGGACATGGTTTAGTGCGCATGGTGGGGAGGGGTTTGTGGTGGGACTATATGGTCTTAGCGGTCTTTTTCAACCTTAATGATTCTGTGATTCTATATTTAGCATATTTTGGTAAAATCACATAAAAACAAGCATTTTTTAGTCATCAGTAGTATCTCTTACATAGCAGCTATGTTATGTCCTGTACTGTTTTCAAGCACTTTATAGCGAAGTGTGAAATCTGTATTTGTCATTTAGAATGGAAATTCTGGTGATGGTTTTCTCTTATTTTGTAAACAGGATCTATCCCTTCTCTTTTCTCCTTCTCCTCTTCCTTTCTTCCTTCACCTTCTTCTTCTCCTATTTTTTCTTTTTTTTTTCTTTGTCAGAGACTAAAAAGTGGTAAAAAATATTTCACCCATTTGATACATACATTTTGATGCAGAAGCAATGCTCAAATTCGAGAATTTGACTCTGTTAGCTTGACAGGAATCCACTGTCTGAGTCAATTTCCTAGAAACCTTTTCCTCATTCTGAAGTAGCTGAGATAGATGTAATTCCATATGCACTGAATAAAATTGAACAGCAAATTTCTCACATGAGCTTGTATCTCTGAGCAATTTGCAAAGATAAATAATATAGTTACAAAGATAAATGGCAAGGAATAGCAAAGGGAGAAAGAAGATAACTGTTGCCCTTTTGTATAAATTTAATCTTAAGAAGAAAAATACTTTATACACTATTGTATTATATTGAGGGGAGTGGTTAAAGAGACTGCTACAAGCGGAAAAAGCACACTGTATGGATATCATTTGTATATATAAGCTGAGGAGATGAAAACACAGGCTTGTGAATAATCTGTATGTTGTCTATAATCAGTTGAATATACACATATGGAGTATTGTTCCAGTTACAACATTTCATGACAAAGTTTCAAAACATTGAATTTCATTATTCTCACAATCTGATTTTCCACTGATGTATGTTTGTGTATTTAAACTGTTATTCATCATTTTTTACCAGTGTAATTGAGGAATGAGCTGCCCCATTGCCCTTAGAGGCAAAATTGTCAATCCTGTTCCAAATGGATCACAGATAGACTAGTCTGTGGAAAACACAGTCATCTTCCATGCAAATGTTGGAAAACAACGATTATGTGTACTCACGTAAGGTAGATGAATCAGAGGTTTGCATCACTTTGAAAACCACTGTGTAAAGTCCTCATCTGTCTGCAGTTTGCATATCGAATTTTCACTGAATTTCTCCTTTTTCCTCCTGAGATCAAAAGAAGCGTATGTCCTTTTGTGTGTTTAACTGAGGAAAGAAGTTGATATCTCATGTCACATCAGCTGTTAGGAAGTACACTGTGCTGTTCCCCTTGCATTTGAAGTGAAAATGTCAATTTAAAACAATTTCACAGAGAAAACGAAAGGAGCAAGAGGATGGAAAGTACAGAATTGCTCATTTGGAAAATGAGTGACTCTAACTGAAACAAATGATAGAAAAAAACTCTGAAAAAAAATGCATGTTCTTTTGGAATGGACTATTTCTAAAAAAAATATATTGGTTTTGACAGGGAGAAATTTATCACTGCAGAGCCTCCAAAGGAGTGAAGAAAAAAAAAAAGAGAACAAATCAGACTGACTGGCATCTCAGTGCTGCTGTGTGATTTAGGAACTAGTTTTCTGCTTCACTGCTCAGTCCCCAGAGCAAAATACTTCCAGAAAAGAAAAAGATGATAGTTACATTATAGAAGAGCTTTGTCATATTTCTCATGAAACAGGGTATTTTCCTCCTATACACAAGGCCTCAGCTCATCAGACTCTTCTTCCACTCCCACTGTCAGCAAGGTCACATGAGGCCAGGCAATGCAGGTTGGCTGGTAGGGTTTTACTGATAGTCAGACTTGTTTAGAGCCTATATTATTCCACTGTCAGCACTGATAATTAGACTTTTATAAATACACTTTTTAATACATTTTCCTTATTATGCAAAATTTCTCTGTTTCCCTTTACTTGGCTTCCTAACTGTGATTCCTCATGCACTAAAATGTACCCTGTATCAGCCAGTTGAGAGAATTTTCTTAATATTCTTGCTCTATTTGTTACCAAGAGTAACAAACCTCTAGCCATTGATTACGTGGTATCCACATAACAGATATAAAGTCCAAAAGGGCCTACAAAAACTTGAATGAGAAATCTTTGCATTGGACAAGCTACAAAACATTGAAACACTGTCCGATATCACTGTTTGCATTTTGCAAAAAGATGCAGTTAAGGTTTCCATACTGAAAATGAAATAATGTATTACTGCCCTTTCTTAGAATGTCTTTTGAAATTATATTTCATTTGCAGCAATTTTAAACATACCGATAAATTATAGAAAGGTTCTTAATGAATGACAACTGATTTTCATAGATGTTTTGACATAAATTAAATATTTAAAATAATGAATTACCAAAATTTCTAATTGTTCCTGCTGATGTATTATTGATAGTGAATGGCATATATCATAACTATGGGTAGCACACACAAGCCCTTTACAAATGTAAGTGCTTCATTGCAGCTGCAAATCTTATTGGGAGTTATGAATTTTTGAAAGGGTTGTCTTTGGGGAGTTGTTTGATACATGAAAAATCTCAAATGTGAGCATTGAGCACAGAGATAGAGCACAAGTTTCACCTTCCATCCCATTGGTACACATTGATTACCCTTGGTAACCTACATTGGTCCCTACCTAAAGATACCTCTTTTCAGAATGGATGAGTGATTGGCTTTCCTCTGCTGCTTGACAGCTTTTCTAGATAAAAATAATTTATTCTCTGTAGTTTTATTTACCATGTTTTGTGATATTGGCATGCATCTCTTAAACTAGTATTAGCTATAGTTTGCTGAGCAAGTTTATTGATTACATAGTCCTTATTTAAAGATAAAAACTAATATTTGCATTGTTTTCTTGGTAATTAGGGTACAGATAACTTTCTGTGGACATTTTAAGTCTGGTGCAAGTTAACAAATTTAGTAACCTTTACCCTGAAGAGATTTTGTTCCTCTATGGTGTAGAACAGGCTTTCCTCCACACTGTTGAGTCCACAGAAGATTGTGGCAGAGGAGTGGCTTCTGCTGTGACCTGCTTTACCTTTGTTTTTTATAGCATCATGGAGTGTAGGTAGTCTAACATCACTGTCTATTGCAGTATATTTACCTTTTTTCCAGCTCTCCTCCATCGCACTGATGGGAAGTGAGCAAGCAGCTGTGTGGTGCTGAGCTGCCTGCTGGATTAAACCATGACAGTGGGGAAGCTGTAGGCCACCATGAGGCCTCCTCTTCTATTCTCCAGGCTGAACAAACCAAGTGACTTCAGCCACTCCTCATATGTCTTCCCCTGTAGACCCTTCACCATCTCCATAGCCCTCCTTTGGATGCTCTGTAACAGTTTTATGTCTTTCTTACACTGTGTTGCCCAAAATTGCCTGCAGTACTCAAGGTGAGGCTGCACCAGCACAGAGCAGAGTGGTACAATCCCTTCCCTCAACCAGCTAGCAGTGCCGTCAAGCAGCAAAGAAAGGTTTTGCTAAACCTGTTTGTATGCAGCCTTCAGATCACAGGGAGGAACATTTTGAGTTCCTCTCTGTGATCTTGTCATTAAACTGCAGGACTGAGGAATGCATTCTTTTCCAATTTTTGTTTTCAAAACTTTTTTAACATTACAAATTGCTTTGTATTGTTACAGGGATTGTATTGGGAGAGGGGCATCATAGAATCATAGAATGGCTTAGATTGGAAGTGACCTTAAAGATTATTGAGCTCCAACACCGCTGCCATGGGCGAGTTTGTTTCTTTGTCAGTTCTTTGCTGCATAGTACTGAGGACAACATATCTATAGCTTTATCTCAAGCACGAGCTTTGGGGTTATTTCTGCAAGTTCAGCTTCACCTCAGAAGCAGATGTGACTACCATTATATACATCCTAAAGGAAAGTCCCAGAGTAGTTTGAAATTCTCTCTATGTAATTATCAGCAATAAAGTAATACTTGTATAACGTTGTCATGGTAAAACAAGAAGCAGAATAAATTAGTTCTTGAGATTTACAGTCGGCATGCAGAGTAATCATTTGTTAAACATGAGAAGATTTTTAAAAATCAGGGAAGATGACAACAGATGACAAGAAGCAGGTAGCTTAGAATGAGGAAGATGGAAAATATGATAAAATATGGCAGAAAACTTCATGGCTTCTTAAATCAAAGAGCTCGCTAACATCACATGCCTTACATCCAACTTAACATTTAACTAGTAATTGTAAGCCCTAGGAATGCTTGTCTGTTTTTGATGATTTTTTTATATGTTTCTCTAGTAGTCTGATGAAGGTTTATTCTCTCTTTCCTTTGGATACTTTAAACCTAAAATGAGCATAATATTATAAATGTATTACAGTGACCAAAAATACACAGAGAGAGGGCTAGATAGTAGAAATACTCCTTTCTACTTCCAATACTCTTATTTTCTTGTTTCTTAAAGAGATTAGGATTTGGTGTAGATCAGGCCTGAGTTGACTGTTTTCCTTGATTCCTTGCATCAAAGAAAATGCAAAAAATAAATTTAACTACTACTCTAAATTTTTATCTACCAAAATACTGATTTTTAACTTCCTTTACATCTATTAACACAGTTCCCAGGTAACATGTTAATGCAACTGATGATGAAAGTATCTAGGAAGAAAAAAAATAACATTTTATCACAGTATTAAAATCATTTTTTTGTTTTTCAGGTGTAAATCTTGTGAGAATAGTAGCTGAGTACTATAGGTTATCAATACTTTATCGAAAGCAAGCGTTAGGTCTTCCTGTAGTGTTCATCAGTCTGATATGTAAATAAATGTACTCTTTTTATATTGACAAAGATATTAAAAGAAGACACTTTTTTCAATAAAATGCAGTATTAGTTGACATGGGATTTATTCATCAGCAACATAGCTAGCATCCAAAAATAATAATTCTGTAAAGTGTTACAGATCTTTTAATATGTGTGTTATTAATAGCTGTTCCCCAAAACTGGTGGCCATCTGTGATTGCTTCACCATCTGTGATTGCTATATAAATTTAGGAGGGGGGAATAACAGTGGTATTGGACTGAATTTACAATATAAATTAATAGCCAACTAGACCTACTGTAGATTATTAATTTGTCTTTGATTATGACTACACACTGAGCTAGAGAAAATTATATTCTTTGATTTGTTGGCACAACATGGATTTGGGAAATGGACATGGGAAGTTGAAAACAAAATTAAAGTACATTTATTGAAATCTGAAACATGCAAAAGTTGATGGCATTGAGATGAAGAGGATGAAAAGAGATTAAATTGCACTTGAAAAATTAGTGAATGTTTTTCCAAAGATCCATTACAAATGTGGATTATTCTGATTTACTAGGGTTAGCTTAAGGTTAGCAGAAATAGAGGTTGTCAGCTCTCTAAAAACTATTAGACTTTCTTGACAAATAAACTAGGAAAACTGCTTTCTAATTCCTAATTAAAATTATTTCTTTTTATTTCTTATTTGAGTGAAGTAGCATTTATTTCAGAAGAAATTCCATTTTTAATTAATAATAGTTAATGCTTGGTAAAGTGCTGTGCTTGCCTGCAGAGGTGTAAGTGACAAGTTGGTTAATATTCTTTTTATTTCCTTACTTAAACTTCACTGTACTGTTTCTGTATTTTTTGTCAACAAGGCTGCATTCTATAATAGCCGACCTGATTATTCTTGTGTACATGTAGATGCCAATCCTTTATCCTTAACTATGGCAAAATTCATTAGAAGCTATTGGGAAGACAGGGTACAATTTCAAAATCAGTCAAGTTCAATGTCTTATTGTATCGACATTGAATGGGAGCCTAAATTTACTTCAAAACCTTTCTAAAGCACTGGTAATGTAGAGTGCATTGTGGCTTGCATCTAACTAGTTGTGATGCCTGCTTTCCTAGCTGATGGAGAGAGTAGAGACCTCCAAAAGGTATCTCATCAGTATATGGTATGTACTTCTCTTAGAGAAGCATTAATTACCCTCCTACCAGTAACTGTGGGGAGCTCTGCACACCTGGTCTGAAGTAGATTACTGTATTTTGACATTGCTTAAATTTTGAAGTTGTTATGTATGGCAGTGGAGTTGAGGAAAAATGGAAAGGTGGACTGATGGACTGGACTACCTGTTGTACCAAGTATGTTGGCACTAGAAGGTCCTGCTTTGGTGTCTGGATTTTAGTACAAGTTATAACTGCTCAGTATGCGCTCAGTGTCTGGTTCAGAGATTTCTATTACATTGTACAATTATATGTATATATATATATACACATGAATATTTGTATTTGTACATTTATAATTATAAATTCTTTCCATTAAGTGTTAAGTAAAAGGAAGGTGCATAGATCTGCATATACTTCCCTCACCCTAACACATATACATATAATGTATATGTTTAGGTATGTCAAGATAAAAATAAATAACACTTTTAAATTACAGTATTAATTCAATTTCAAGAATATAACTTATATTTTTTAGTGTCAGGTTAAACGAAGCCCTAGCGAGTGTCTCCCCTATTTTGCATTAGATTGCTCATCTTCTTGATCTTCAACAGGCTATTGGAATTTATTTCATCCTGTTTCCTGAAACTTAGGAAGGACACCACATGCTTCCTCTCTGTTACAGTATGTGGCTAAGATAAAATCCATACCATGAAAAAGTTTTAAATTCCTTGTGATCTACTGGCAGTCAAGCCTCCAGAATAGTGATTGAGTCTTGTTTTTTCTATTGCAGACAAAAGGTTCCTCAAGCATCACTCCATCCAGCACTCAGAAGAAGGTGAAGAGGACTCTGCCCAACCCACCTCCAGAGGAAGCAACAGCAGGAACTCAGTCGCCGTATACTTCTGTGGGATCAGTTTCACGCAGAAGGATTTGTAGGACCACCACTATGGCCAGAGCCAAAATTCTTCAGGATATAGACAGAGAATTGGATCTGGTTGAACGAGAATCCGCCAAACTTAGGAAGAAGCAAGCAGAGCTAGATGAGGAGGAAAAAGAAATAGATGCCAAACTGAGGTACTTGGAAATGGGCATTAATAGGAGGAAAGAAGCCTTATTAAAAGAAAGAGAAAAGAGAGAGCGTGCCTATCTCCAAGGAGTAGCAGAAGAACGTGATTATATGTCAGACAGTGAAGTTAATAATACCAGGTCAACCAGAATAGAAACTCAACATGGCTTGGAAAGACCACGTACTGCACCCCAGACAGAATTCAATCAGTTTATGCCACCACAAACCCAGCCCGAAACACAGTTTGCCCCTGCTACAAGCCCATATGCTCAGTATCAATATCCATCTCCTGCCCTGCCTACGCAAGCACCAACGCAGTTTACACAGCAGTCCCATTACCAACAACAGCAGCCTTTGTATCACCAGCAGGTTTCCCCCTATCAGACCCAGACAGCTTTCCAAACAGGAGCTACTATGTCCTTTACTCCACAGGCTCAACCTCCACCAACTCAACAGCCATCCTATCAACTTTCATCACAGATGATGGTGATACAGCCAAAGCCAAGACAAACTCCATTATATTTGGAGCCTAAGATAACAACAAACTATGATGTGATTCGCAATCAGCCTCTCATGATAGCACCAGTTTCAACTGACAATAATTATGCAGTGTCCCAGCTGGGCAGTAAGTATTCTACTTTGGACTTAAGGATAGGACTAGATGAGAGAAACAGTATAGCAAGCAGCCCTATATCAAGCATATCTGCAGATTCATTCTATGCAGATATAGACCACCACCATACACCCCGAAATTATGTGCTGATTGATGATATAGGTGAACTTACTAAAGGAACAGGAGCACTTGGTTCCAGTTTTAGCCTCCATGAAAAAGATCTAACCAAAACAGATCGACTGCTTCGCACAACTGAGGCCAGGAGAGCACAAGAAGTATCAGACTTCCTAGCACCACTGCAGACTTCTTCTAGGTTACATTCCTATGTTAAAGCTGATGAAGACCCAATGGAGGACCCTTATGAGCTAAAACTTCTGAAACATCAGATAAAGCAAGAGTTCCGTAGAGGTGCAGAAAGTCTTGATCACTTGGCTGGCCTGTCACAGTATTACCACCCGGAGGGCAGCTTCAGGCATTTTCCCAAGTCTGAGAAATATAGCATAGGTAGGCTTACCCTTGAGAAACAGGCTGCCAAGCAGCTTCCAGCAGCCCTCCTTTACCAGAAGCAGTCAAAACACAAGAAGGCTTTGATAGACCCCAAACTAACAAAGTTTTCACCTATTCAAGAAAGTAGAGACCTTGAGCCTGACTATTCAACCTACATGACTTCATCAAGCACGTCATCACTCGGGGGAATTACTACTAGGGCAAGGCTTCTTCAGGATGATATCACTTTTGGCCTTAGAAAAAATATCACTGACCAACAAAAATACATGGGGGCACCACTAACTTCATCCATTGGTGCAGGCCTTGGGGCTGCACTAGGTCCAGCAATGAGATCCACATTACAAGATGAAGCAGACAAGTCTTATAGCAGTGGTAGTAGATCTAGGCCCTCATCCAGACCCTCCTCAGTTTATGGGCTTGATTTGTCTTTGAAAAGGGATTCTTCCAGTTCTTCTTTAAGACTGAAAGCCCAAGAAGCTGAACCCCTAGATGTTTCATTTAGCCATGCAGCACCTTCTGGAAGAACTAAACCCACCAGTCTACCTATTAGCCAAAGCAGGGGAAGGATCCCAATTGTAGCACAGAACTCAGAGGAAGAAAGCCCACTAAGTCCCGTTGGCCAACCAATGGGAATGGCAAGAGCGGCAGCTGGACCCTTGCCACCAATATCTGCAGATACCAGGGACCAGTTTGGATCAAGCCATTCATTACCTGAGGTCCAGCAACATATGAGGGAGGAGTCACGGACTCGAGGCTATGATCGAGATATAGCCTTCATCATGGATGACTTCCAGCATGCCATGTCAGACAGTGAAGGTAAATTAGGCCTCAGACTGGTATCTTACTATCACAACGCAAACCCTCATTTCTATGCATGTGTCTAATTTTTGTTATACTGCAGACTCATTCTTTCTGTTCCTTGGTGCATCTTCTATGTATCTACATTTTTTGGAGTTTTTTTTTTTGTTGTTGTTGATATTTTTTATTTTACCCTAACAGCAGTTTCTGGATGGTTTTATGCTACTCTGGCATGCTCACTGTATTGTTGATTTGCATTCCTTTTGATTTTGCTTGTGCATTTTCCTTTTCTCTTGTTGTTATCTACTTTTCTAATGATGGTGTGTAGAATATTCTGTGTACAACGCGTGCCCTACCATCAGTCTTTATGTGGAGCCTTCTCCAGTGACTGTGGATCATTGAACTTATTTGCAATAGTTTTTGTTGGGATTTGGACACAATCTCCTAAATCCTCTAAAAAAAACTCTAGTGATTTTATTTGCATGTAATTTCATTGTAGAATTCAAGAGCCAATAATTCCATTTCCTGATGCACCACTTTTAGATCTACATTTACATATAAATAGTATGTTCGTTAAGTACATATTGTATGTTGGAACCATATAGAACTTAACATGGTAGCAAAATAACATTCTACATATGGTTTGTTGAAAGCATCCTGTCATGTGGACTTCTGTGCATTCAGACTTGTGATGATGTAAGATAATTTGTCATTTGGATGGTGCAAGACAATCACATCTTTCAATAAACTTGCATAAAGTATTTTACTTCTATTGATGGAGTATGCAGTGTAGCTGGTTTTCTATGCACCACATACAATATGTCTGCCAAATAAGCACAAGAGTTTATCTCACTTAGGTTCATGAAAGGAACCTTTCTGATGTATTATAAATGGTGCAATTAAAAATGTTTCTTCTAAATAAGTACAGCAGAATGTTAAAGCTGATGTTAAGTACTGAATAATTGCAAATTATGTACTACTTTTGTTTTAGCCAGTTCAGATTTAATATATTCTAAATTGTTTAAAAATCATAAAGACAGACTGAAAGAAAATGAAATTAATATGTTCAAAATTGTATGCGCTCCCTTAACTTCTTCTTATGTGTATTTACTGCACAATAAAAGAGACTTTGCATGCGCTATATTGTCTGTAAATGGCAATGATTGTCTATAAAGACACATTTGCATGATTATGAAGTAGTATGGTTTATTTTTCAGGTTTATATTAACCTCACTATTCCTTGTTGCATTATTTCCTTTTTACATAAACTGAATCTTTCATAAACATTAGAAAAATGAAATCTATTTGCCTTCCTGGTGCCACAATGTATTGCAACGTTTTGTTCTGTAAATAGTCTCCTCATGAAGTCTGTGTTTCAGAGGAGGTTCAAGACTGCCACCTTTGTTTTTTTTTTTTGTTTTTTTTTAATTTTATCACAGATTTAAGTATTCTCACTATTCTTAGCACACACAGTCCTATAATTAAACCCGAAGTCAATTAAAAGGAATCCCCCAAGTTGCAATTTAAATAAGTAGGTGTTATCATGTCTTGAGTTGACTTGTGACTATTAAGGGTCATTACAGGGTCACATTCTGCAATGCAGAAGGACTTTCCTCCTGAAAAACAAGAATAACCGAACTGCAAAAACTGGATTTGGTGCTTTTCTACCTCGTATAAACAGGTCATAGGGAATTGTCTTTATGCTCTACAGTGCATTCTTTTCTGTTATGTATTTGTACAAGGCATATGTGTTACAGGTTAGGTTGAATCTGTTTTGGTTTTAACTTAACCTCTGTTTAGTTAGACTCTTTCAGAAGCATTCTATCATGATTCGATTGTTCTTTACTAGATTAACATATGTCTGAATATCAGGGCTTCCCATTTCAGCAGTATTGTTCCTAGTTTTCCACAAGCTTTTTTTTTCTTCCCAGAGAACTTCTTGTTGCAGCATTTTCTGTTAAGTGTTGAACAATCAAAACACTTTATGATGTTATTTTCAAATACGCTGTCTAATAACAAGCAGTTTGAATTGCAAATAATTCATGTAACTTGAATGTTAGACACAAAATGTTCCAGAAAATCTATTACAGTTTTTCAAAAAGTCATGGACTTCTTTTCTGAGGACGGCACTTCTCTCTGTAGTGCCCTGACGGTGGGCAGCTACTCTGGTACTCAGGCAGGTTGCACTCAACTTTTTAGCTTTTCATCTTTTCCTTTCTCCCCACCCCTTGCTATCGCATGGTGTTGAAGAGATTTCATTAAAAGAAATTAGCCTAAAGCACAATCCTAGGAAAGCATTTATTGTGCTGATGATTGCCAGAGCTCAACTTTTCATGTCTAAGTACTTTTAAAAATGAACATAAGTAAGGGTATTAATATTAAGCTGCTTGTATTCAGACCAAATTGAGGCATGTCCTTGACTTGATGTTCATTTTTTAGAAGTCATATTCCATAGCAAATATCAGAAAATACAGATAGGTCTGCAAGGCCTGTTTTTCTCTACATAACGTTAATAAACTGTATCTACATGGCTTTAATACATCTTAAGAATGAGTTTCAGCACTTAACTAGTACCTGCACTTCTTCCAGAGATTCCAGTCTTCAAACAGGATAAAAAATTGGCTTTAGTGTCAAAAGAACATAGCATCCAGATATCCCCATTGAAAATAGTGTTCTGAGCTTTTGGAACATTTATTAGTTTCCCTGGCTTTTGAGTGCCACGAAAACTCTGATACAGCAAATAGTTATTTATTAATCCCCAAAGTGCCACAGTTTTAACAAACTATGAGGTATGCTGAAGATGCTAAATTTCAAGAACGCTGAAGCTAGTGTTTGATTAAGGTTAATAGTCTCTGCTGATCAGCTCAGTAGAGAGAAATTGTTCCTTTTCTGACCTCAAGGATTATTCTTCTCTTTTATGTACTGATTTGTCAATTCTGCAGCATAAATGATCACTACAGCACAACCAACCCTTTGTAATTTTTCACCCATGGGATACAGAGTGATTTCATCTGTGAGTGGTTAAGATCAGGGATTTCTCTGAAGAAGTTTCTCAGGTTCCACAGCCTGCAGTCGAATCTCACCTTTTAATGCTGTGTAACTAACAGTACAGGACCTTGTTGACTCCAGCTGGAGTTTTTACATGTGTCCTCTAAGACCATCAATGTTCATCTTGGCTAAGACCATCAGTGAACATGTTGGCTGTTCTCAGGCTTCCAGCTGAAACAAATCTCAACCAATCAAGCCAAAAACAATGTGTATATGTACATATGAGCGTGACATGTCTGTGTCTATGTACACATCCATATTTTTAAAAATTTCATATGAAATACATGCATTTATCTGGTTTTGAGAAGAAAGATTGGTCAGAACTGCAGTATAAAAGTTCTATGTACGTACTAGCTTTTCTGTGGAATAAATCCAGCAGAAGTAATTTCAGGTGAGATAGGAGGAGAAGAAAAATTGTTCTTTTTTTCTGCTCAGCTGATGACATGGATTGCAATAGTCAGCATTAGTGTCTGGGATCAGAAAACTTCACTGGGTTTTTAATACAAGCCCCTGTAAGAGGTTCTGTCATGATGAGTTATACTGGTACATGCAGGCACTAGCCATTTGGCATAAATATGTAAAGCATAAATGATCTGCGTATTAGATTGCCATGGTTTATGGGGAGCAGTTATTCAGTAACTAATTACTCACCATCTAAGATTTAACCTTTAATATTGTTTCTATTTACTGCATATATGCTGATCTAAAGAATATTTTTAAACCATTTGTAATAGATCAAATTTGTGCACAGTTAAGAAGGAAGACTTTTCCCAAGACCTACTGTAATATGGTTGTAATGGATGGTTGTTTTTACCACAAATAGGACATATGTAATAGTACTTTTAAAAAATCATGCATATGTACTCCCATTCATGGAGTAATTGAGTGAAATAGTTGAGAAAAAGCATGACTTTGTTTTCCCATTAAACTTTTTTTCCAGTCATTTACTAAACCAAAGTGATTATGTTTACTTTAACAACTAAATAGGTAGGATATGCACACTACCATTTTTCATTTTACATTCTGTGTCATGATACAATTGCATTCACTCCTGTTACTATAGCAACAACTGACCTTATTTTAGATCTGCATTTTCTAGAATTTTTGCTGAAACAGATATTGTCTGTCTTCTTAATTTTCAACATAATTATTGTTGCAACATAACTTTCAAACTTTCATTGGATTATAATTAGCTGCATATTGGTTTGGTTTACACTGATAGGCCACATAGATGGAAATCTGTAGCAGAATTGTTACTGCACACTTAGGAGCTCATTCTAATCCCAGTGGAGTGAAAGCTATGTTGGTTGACCCCAGAGTCAGTAGGCATAAATCAGTGTATTTGCAAAACTGATTTCACTGAAACAGTGCTATTTCATCCACAGCAAGTATCTAATACAACACATTTTATACGAGTTTAAAACTATTGCAAATATAAGAACTTGTGATTTATTGCATGAAGAACATTCTAGCTAACTTTCCAGACACAAAGAAGGTTTGTACTGCAAAATCAGAGGATGGAATTCAAAATGATAACACCTGAAATGTTTCTGCTTAGAATTAGAAAGATAATAGATTTCTTTTACTTTGTATCTTCTTTGATTTGGGATTACATGATTTAATAAAGCGGGTTCTGTTTACATATATCTAGTTTTAGATGATCTCCAAATTGAAAAAGTTCAGTTTAGGAAGTTAGTTTGGGAAGTAGCAGAAGATGGGTTTTGAGTTGTTTCTTTTCTTTTTGTTTGTTTGTTTTTAAATTAGACTCTTTTTTCATTAAACATTTCAGAAATATGTGGAATCTGCAGTGTATTTCTGAGCTGTTAGAAGGAAAGAAATGGCTATAGCACTCAGCAGTAGGTTTCTTCTGATATTTAATATCCATAGTTTCAACCTAAACAGAATCTTCTCACTCTGTTTTATCACTTACAGCTAAATTATGCCTCGGTTCAATGTCTGAAGTCTCACCTCTTACTTTGCTTTAGCTGCATGGCCAATTAATAACCACTATGCATGTTTGCTATGCACAATGCACATTATTGCCCTTTGCCCAGCACTGGAACAGAACATTTTACCTGTCCTTGGTTTTCAAAGCCTACCATCTCCGTCGTGAAGAAACAGATTGGTTTGACAAGCCCAGGGAATCTCGTTTGGAGAATGGACATGGCCTCGACAGAAGGCTGCCCGAGAAGTTGTCCCACTCTCGACCACCAAGTCAGCACCAAGATCAAATAAGCTGCCAAGTAAGCCATTCCTTTAGTTTGATTAATGTTTGAAAATTTAATCATCATACTTTTCAACAGTGGAGGGACTGTAGGATTAATCAAATTCCAATATTTCAGTTGAAGGGCTGTTGAACCTGTATTTGTCATCAGTACTTGAGGATGGCATTAAAACAGCATTTCTCTGCATTTCAGTATTAATTTTATAGGTTGCCTTTGACTTTCTGAAACATATCTGGATGGAATTAAACTATAAACAGAACTATAAATGCAATAGGTATTGCTAAGAAAATCCATGTTTGGTCTGATTTTACCTTACCAGATTTATTCCATCCAAATTCAACCCCCTTATAGTAGCCTAAGGAAAAGAATTGCTTTTGTCCTGTTGACATTAGCTTGCACTTCAGTTTGTCAATGTAATTCCATTCTCCGATCAAGTATAAAATAAATCAGCAAGAGTTGATCAATCTAATAATTAGAATGCCTCATTCTAAAAATCAAGAAACTATCTTTCTGGTTTTCAAAGTTGATGATTTGAAATCTAGTTCAACTTAGTAAATCACCAAATATCCTCTTGGTATTAATCAAGTTTATAAATTTCATTTGATATCTTTAAGTTCTTTGATTCTTCACTTGGTTATTTCAGCTGTTGCTCTTACTGACCAATTGTGGTTACATTCTTTTCCAAAAGATTTAATGGAAGCAAGAGAAAGTATGGCTTGGCCCATTTATTCTTAAGAGATTACAAGCTTAGTGTGCTATGTTGATTCCACAAATAACACCTGAGCAGGACTGTCCTACTCTCATGCAGCCGTAGGGACTATTTTGGCTGGTAAGCATATTTGACAATAGAATGTAGGTTTTACAAGAATTCTAAGTTTTATGAAGTAAGCATCCAAATATCTTATAATGCAAGCTGTTACTTACTTTTGTTTCTCTTTTGCCTATCTCTAGTTTAGCATATTCACAGATTTATACAGACTAAGTTGTACTGAGCCCTTCTTGTTGAAAAAGGCTTTACAAGATAATCTTTACAAGAAGTCTATTCAAATAGCTCTCGCTATGAACCAGGTTAATTGCAGGATAAAGGATGTTTTAGTCTCCACAGCTCTTGATGTCAGTGGTAACGAAAACAAAACCTACCCAAACACTTTCATCCTCATGAAAAACAGGCATTATTCTCAACATACCCAATAGTATTTGACCACTTCGGCGTGATGACATAAAATTAAAAATTTATTTTGGAAATTAGGTTGGTCAAAGAAGAGAATTACTGATAGGCTGATATGGACATGTACAGTGAGATGTATTTAACTTTTATAAATCCTTGCTTTGTCCTTGGAAATTGTTGCAAGACTTCTTACTCATCAAGGTCTGATCTTTGTTTAAATCGCACTACACTAGGCCCGCTTCAAGGACTTTGATCAAAATTTTGAGGGAGAAGAGTTGAAGGCAGCAGAGAGTTGTTTTCTCAAATTATTTCAATGAGGAGTATTTTTTTTTCCTCTCTGAAGGTACGGTACTATCCCCATGTTTATATGGAAATAGAGATGGTTTAAAAATCTTTTAAAAATCACTTAAAATCTTGCCAAAGGCATTTTAAAAAGTTTTTCTAGTTGGAAATGGGAGAGTGAACATGTTCTGAATAGTTCTTTGTGCTGCTTTTACTATTCTAAGTTCTGTGAATAAAAATGTAAAGCTGCTGCAGAAGAAAAGCAATGTAGAAGAAAGAGCTTTTCAGCAGTGCCCTCTTCATCTCTTGCAGTCCAGGTTAGCTACAGTCATTCACTTAATGACGCAAAACCACCATATTTGCAGAAGTGAGAAATCCCAGTTCTCACCAATTTAGCATCATCTGCATTGTCAAAATGTTGCTCATAAATTGTGTATGTTAAGTATCTGTGGACATTTGAGACAACAACAAAGGAAACTGATCTTCACACACATACAGATATGAAATTACTTTAAGACAAGATAAAAAGTGTCAGAGCCATTTTAAATGTTTCATTCCTGAGCTCCAGATTGAATTCAGAATGAATTCCCCCATGCTGTCTATCTGCTGTATCCACAAGGGCAGTTCTGCACGGAGTTGTCTTGTCCAGCCTTGTGTTCTGGAGCTCCAAATGAAAAACTGATCCTCACCCTGACCATATGAACATGTCCAGCTTCACCTGGAGCTGTCCTGGCTGCAGAAGCTTTCTGGAAATCAGTAGGGATGACTCCCAGTTAACATAGTAATTAAGCCATTGCCCCTCTTTTAATATCCCATACAGAGCACAAACCAGCTGCAGAATGAAGTATTTCCATGAGTAGCATAAATCTGTTTGTCAGATCAGTCAAAGTTTCAAAACACACTTATTCACTGTAAATTTGCCATTTGTATTTTCTTCTTTAAAAAAAAAAAAAAAAAGCTTTACTGATCACAGTCATGTTTGTATTCCAGAAGATTTTGTTTCACACATGCGAAACTCCAGTTTTCTTACCAGATGACATCAGAATTGCTCAATTACATCCCACAGAGCTTGTACAATTAAAGGTAATAAATAAAGCACACCCCCTTGCTTTTGAAGCAAGAATGCAGCAGAGTGACAAGCCTGAACTTCCAGGTTTCTATGGATTTCTTATAACCTAGGAATTAAGCTCACATATACTGGTATTACTAATATTAATATATTTGTTTCTATGGCAACTTCTATAATTCTACGTAGTATTTTTAAATCACATTCTATTGCAGTGCAGTGTACTATCTTAATAGCTGTTTCCCAGTACAGTGATTCTGTACTGCTTACCTGAGGAGGGTTAACATGGTTTAAACCTAATCAATACGTAATCTATTGTAGATTTCTCACTGATCCCCATTGACCCGAACAGTTCACTTGGTCACTGCCAGCTGACGAGCCACTTCTTTTAATCTTCAGATATCACAGCTTCTAGTGATTATTTTTTGTGAAAGTTATTTGTATATCCTGAAATAATATGACTATTTCAAACAGGCTGTGAAGGATCAGTAGGAGGATGTGCCAGGGGAACAAGAGATCATGACAAAGATATGCGCAGTGAGATTATATCAACAGGAGATAAGTGGCTTCTTAATGGGGGGAGTTAAATACATACCTTCCAGTGATCACATGTGATCTTTTAAGCCCTAAATGATTAATAAACTCTTCATAATACCAGTGTATTGTCATCAGTTCATTTTGGCAAGAGTTTTCTAAGCACAAAAATAAAGCTAGGGTTCTCTACATTTAATCTTTGAAATGTCATTCTCCTTCGTCTTATCTTGGCTCTTAGGGCTGTACCATTTCCTTGAAGTAACATGTAACTCATGCATTTTTAGGGGCATTTAATAATATTCTATTTAAATATGATGAAATGTTCCATTTAAAAATGATGAAAAAATGGGCCACAAGGTAAGCAACAGGGTCAAAATGAGGATATTTATGAAAGAGATCCAGAAGACTACCTGTGAACTTCTTTGCCAGATTGTACAAATCCAGAATACTTAGTTTTGACAGTTTTCCAACTCCCAAGGAGATTACATTGAATTTCTAGAAAACTACTTCAGGCTTTGGGGAGTCATATAATTTTTTTTCATATTCAGTGGAAATCTAAGAAGAAATAGGAGTGTAATTGTATGTGTAAGGAATGACCAAGTGCTGGGTCCTGCACTTTGGCCACAACAACCCTAGGCAACGCTACAGGCTTGGGGCAGAGTGGCTGGAAGACTGTGTAGAGGAAACGGACCTGGGGGTGTTGGTCGACACTCAGCTGAGCATGAGCCAGCAGTGTGCCCAGGTGGCCAAGAAGGCCAATGGCATCCTGGCTTGTATCAGAAACAGTGTTGCCAGTAGGAGTAGGGAAGTCATTGTGCCTCTGTACTCAGCCCTGGTAAGGCTGCACCTCGAGTACTGTGTCCAGTTTTGAGCCCCTCACTGCAAGAAAGACATTTGGCCCTGGAGTGTGTTCAGAGGAGGGCGACGAAGCTGGTGAGGCATCTGGAGCACAGGCCTGATGAGGAGCGGCTGAGGGAGCTGGAATTGTTCAGTCTGGAGAAGAGGAGGCTCAGGGGAGACCTTATCGCTCTCTATAACTACCTGAAGGGAGGTTGTAGTGAGCTGGGGATCAGCCTCTTCTCTCTTGTAACTATTGACAGGACAAGGGGGAATGGCCTCAAGTTGCGCCAGGGGAGATTTAGGCTGGACATTAGGAAATACTACTTTTCTGAAAGAGTGGTCAGGCGCTGGAATGAGCTGCCCAGGGAGGTGGCTGAGTCATCGTCCCTGGAGGTGTTCAAGAAACGTTTAGATGTTGTGTTGAGAGACATGGTTTAGTGGGGTTATTGGTAATAGGTGGATGGTTGGACTGGATGATCTTGTAGGTCTTTTCCAACCTAGCTAATTCTATGATTCTATGATTCCATGATTCTCATTAGTGTAATATCAAATGCATTAATTGTTTGCTGCCACCTCATTGTAAGTCAGGATAGAATTTAGCAGGCAGTTGTTCATTTTTCAATCAGCCAGCTCTATTATTCTCATTGCATGATAGAATGGCTTCTATATCAAAATTCAGAGTGCAGTACTGACCTCCATGAAGACGCAAACACTGCTCTCTTTTCATTGCATTCATGAACAGGAACATTGTATTTGTTATGTTTTTCCGAAATACTTCTGTAAAATACCTCATCATCCGAGATCTATCAGTATAGAGAGCTTTATACTGTTCAGGTTTCCAGAGAACTTGGTATCCTTGCTCTGCGCCGAGGAAATACAGCGGCTCAAAGGAGCATGATTGCCTCAGCTGTAGGACTTTCTGGTTCTGGCTATCAGCAGGCTTCTGCACTCATGCAGTTGCCTATGGTATCGAGAAATTAGGACTGATACTCTCTAACTCATCAATTTGAGTATCCTCTATCCCTTGAAGACTGTATTTTGTGAAGGACTACATCCACACATAATGACTGAGGTTCAGCTTATCAGGTTGTCCCAGATTTTGGTGGAAGGAGAGGTGCAGCACTATTAAAAATAGGGCTTACAGTGGCTCTGTTGACTTGCTCCAAAACTCAGTTCATACTTTATAGCTGTTGTTACAAACTTTGCCTGGAATACTAAAATACGTTTAATGCACTTTAGTTCTTCTACTTAAATAAAGCACTAAGGAAGTTTACTCTTCTTAATTGTCCTCATTACCTGATAGAATTAACTTATGTGAGGCTTCCATAGAATTTCTTTATCAGGCAAAGAGTATAAAGACAACAAGGGGAAAATAGATTCTACATTTAAATTGATTTTCTGTAACAGTGGTAGAAAACCTCAGCACATTCATCTGCTCTTCATTCAGTTTTTCAGAAGGTCTTAATACTGACTGATAACATGAAACATGACCAGAGCTAAAATTCCTGGAGGAAATGCTTTATACTCCAGTTTTCATTTAGCTCACTGGGATGGAACCCCCAAGGGCCCTCTGAGTAATGTGCTGAAAAATATGACCTGAGTCCTATGTCAGTTCAAACGGGATGCTAGGGGGAAAGATACGCCGGAGAGTTTAAATGTGCTGAAATCAGAAGAGGAGTGCGTTGTCAGTGCTGACTGACTCACTGCTTGAGTGTACCGGGTGTTCCTGGAATGATGAGGAAAGGATCTCCATGGCAAGGACAAAAGGCATAACGCTGTGGGTTTTGTAGTGAAGGGTGAAGTCACCTTCAGCCCTGTGACCTAAATCTAGGCATGGGGACTTGCACGTCCTCAATTCCTGCACCTTTTCATGATTGTGTGATTGCATTAGAGGCCTCTCTGTCTTCATAGTGATAACAAGTCAACAAGAAGGTCCCAAGGCATATATTCTGGTAACAGAAACCACCCTCAGAAGAAGTTAAAAAAAAAAGATGTGAACAATTGCAAACACTAAGCAACTTGTGTTCTGCAGAGTTTTGAATATATTACATTTCAGATAAATATGGGCACATTTAAAAATGGTTAAAGTGAAACCATCAAAACCAACATAATTGTTATTCCTTGCATACTCTGCTTACAGCAACTCCTGTTTTTTCATATGTATTCTGCCATTTTCAGACACAAAACCATTCTGAAGGCAAGTGCCTAATGTCATGTTCAATTTAAGTACTGATTCCTACCAACAGTAAAAAATAATATGCTACCCTGAATGCTAATAAACTGTAATGCTTTTGTTCATAACTTTATGAATCACTAAGATTTATACTTATCATAAGATTCTGGAAGTGAAAGTAATGAGAAAGTAATATACTAAAGTAGGAGACAGTCCATATTTTCTGATATATTTGTCAGTAAATTATATACAATACGCTGTTGAATATTCTTGGATTATTTTTTATTCAGAAAGCAATTTTGCTAAAGAAAGATAAGATAGAGCAATACCGAATAAATAAATTGTAAGTTGAAGTTTATGAGCTGCAGTGTTCCTCAGTTAAATTTGAATTGCTTCCACCAAGATGGATCCCAGCTAAGCTCCAGTATGTTCATACTGTTTCTCTCAAACTTTATTACTTTGTATTACTTCTTATTTACTGAATTAAAAATAAAATTAGGTACGTTTTTTTAAGACTGTTTACAATATTATGGAAGCTACACATGAGAAAGGCATCATTTTTACAGTTAAATTACACTTGCTGAATTTTAAATAATGTCCCTATCTATTTATATGCATGTACAACTCATGGCACTTCATACACTTTTACTAGCATTTAAACCCTCTGTTCTGGCAGAATTTCAGGGTAAGTCATAAAGTCTGCCTGATCTCAGTTCTGATTTATTCTGGAGTACTTGTCCTCTACCAGATTTCTCTTTTGACTGTGGTAAATTATAGCTGAAACTACAGTATGCTATGGGAGGATTTCATCCTTCTAGATGCAGTGCCATCCACTAGAAAAGAGACTGAATCATGACAAATGATGTATGAACTCCTGCTCACTGTGGGACTGAGCTAAGCAAGTCGTTCGACTTCTCTGTTTCCCCTCCTGTCAATTCCATGTGCTATCCATTAACATCATAAGCTCTCCAGCGCAGAGACTGAGTTTGAAGTGCTTAGTTCAGGAGGAACTTAATCCCTTTAAGTGCTACTTAATCATAAATAATAGTAATAACCACCGGGCAACAGGCTGCTGATACATTCAGACTTCCATGTGTTCATACTGATTGACATTGTCCCAGCAGTTCCATATTCTACCACTGGTCCCATCCCTTTGACACTCAGCCATAAGCAGCCGCAGGCAGCCCTGCTCCCATCGCTCAGCCAGGGCACAGCGCTTGGGCTTGGCAGAGATGTTGGATTCTGCTTTGCTTCTGGACGACTAAAAGTGCAGGCAAAGAGAGTATGTGATGGATGTGAGGCATGTGAGTGCTAAAACACTCTGCAAAGGTATTTTGGTGTGAACACATGGTGATCATCCCTGCTAGATAAGCTGATACATGCCGCTTGGCCCCTTCTGACCCAGGTGGAGTCATCCCAGATGGCTTTTGAACACACATTGCAGAGATACATTACTTTCAGCTTTGACATTTTGCAGTATTAGCCAAGGGGATGCTAGTCATGATTATATAAAAAGTAGTCCTGAAAGTTTCAGGTCAGGCCTTTTAAAAGGCTTTTAAGATTTGATGTGGAAGTACATTAGTTCATTTGTCTTTGATGAAACGAGAGCAGTAACTTATGAGAGTTTGCACATTCACCACCATTTGGTTAGGTCTGTATGAACTGTATTTTATAACAGTTACAGAAATTATATGTCATTTTATTCTCTTCTCATACATCATTTGGACAAAGGATTAATGTTAAGAAAAACTACAGATGACAGAAATCACCTTCCAGTCATTAGGAAATAAAAAGAGAACTAATGCCGTATTGAAACTGAATCTCTTTTTTTTTTTTGGAAGCAAGTATTGATTCCCCTGCAGAAGGATTTTCTCATCTGACAAACATATCTTGAAATTCAGGGGATGTTTGAGTCATGGAGTTGTGATATTTCCCTGGATGAAATAAGTTTATTTGCTTGTTTTTGGTTTAACTGTCTAAAGTTATTGTTACAATTGATGCTATGTTATCTCTTTATGACACGCATATTTGTGCTCCTCAGATAAATGGGAAGCCCCTGCAGTACATTTGCCCTCATGCAAGGCTCAAACTACTGAGAGACCCAAAGGATCACACAGTTTCAGGTAAACAGCAACAACCCTCTATGATACATATTAATTAATTTGAATAGCATGATTCATGAAAAGCATTTGCCTTATTAATTTTTTTTTCCAGTGTTGTATGCAGCAGGAGATTCAGTGGTCATCTTACATTTTGCTATTTGGTTGTAACAGAAAGCAGTGTGGAAAAAAGGTCACAACATCTGTTTGAGATATGTAAGCTATATAGACATTAAAAGCAGAGGGAAAATCTGTTGTAACGTGCATATCAGCAGTCTGCTTTGCTATTGCTTTTTATATAACTATTCTCTGCAGGAGAAGCTTCTGTAACATTCAGCAGGGGAATTAGAAACATGGATAGGCATATGTAGGTACTGAACAGGAACAGAACGGAGAATTTTATTCTTTCTGTGGAGCTGCTGGGACTCTTCTACGGAAAGGGTTATCAGAACAATAAGATTCCATTTTTCTGTGATATCTTCACACAGAGAAATTTCACTCAGGACTTCAGATTTTTTCACTTTTCCATAACTAATGCAAATGTTCATATGAGATTCTGCTTGCAAAGGAGAAGAAAGTGGCAGAAGTTATGTCATTCCCCTCCCAGCTGTGAGCGGGAATGCAGTCTGAGGTTTTTAGTTATCAGGTTGCAAACTGCTGCCAATTACAAATGTTGCAAGGGTAAGGTCTATCTGATGGAGCTTTTGGAATTGCACCCTTTCTCGCATCTGGTATTGACAAAGAATTCAGAGGTTTTTCAATATGCCATTTGTCTCCTTCAGAGGTACGTGCTTTTAAGTGGGTTTGTCGTGAAACCATCAGACTTTCTTTCCATTTAAAGAATTGCAGTAGTGTGTGTCAAACCCTGTTTCTGTGCAGAAGTAATTACCGACTGCCAGCTTTGGTGTTCCCTTGAGCATTAAGTAGAAAGTGGCATGAACTCACTTGAATTGCTAAATATTGTTTACACAAGGTTTCTGGCAGTAAAGTCTTGATCACTCCCACCCCCCGCATCTACCTCATATTTAGAGTGTTACATGAATTTTCTGTATATATTATCAGGCATTTTCTTACTAGTCAGTGTAACACCCACTGATGATTTCGGAATACATCAGGACCCTTTCGCCCACGCAGCACCATTTGAAAGCAGCGTTCAGCTCCTTGGTTTTGTCAGCCTTCCCTCCCTGGGGCCTTGTAGCCAACAGGAGTCTCCTCGTGGAGACTTTTTGCCTTGGGGAGTGATGAGTAATGCTGTGATCCAAGCTGCTCGCTTATGAGAACAAGTGGAATGACAGCCACACAACCTTGTGTAGTTCGTGGTTTAATGTTGCTGAAGGCCTGAGTCTCCTGTGTCAAATTGCTTACACTTACATGTTCCAAATTCCCCACTAGCTGTGCTGCTGGCAACCATGCATCAGGGGAAATACCTTGTAAGTGACAACTGGACAACTGAGGTGTAGAGATTGGCTTCCCACTTACTAATGCTCTGCTCAGCGTGGGATCACACAGGATTGAATATTCCCTCAAGGTTCCATAGCCCATGCTGGAACTGCTCGCTGCTGTAGCTGTGCTGTATTGTATCGCTATGCCAGCTGCAGTCATACTTCTGGTTTGTAATCCAGATAAATCCTTGGAGCCCTGCAGAGACGTGCTTCTGTGTGGTATATATACAGATTTCCCTACAAGTATTAGAAGGCTGAAATGCTGATTCTGCAGAGGAGACCCAAAGGTGAAATAGCGTAGCAGTAGGGAGGAGGTGGACCAGAAGAAATTGTCGTGTTTCTCACTCATTGTACATCTTTTAGGTACTGTAACTCCTTGCCTTCACAACTCCCTCCCTTCCCCTCTCTCAGAGCCCAAGAATTAAAGCAGAAAAGCTCTTTTAATGTGCAGTGTTTTCTGCCGAGCCTTAAACTTTCAAAGTGGGCTCTCCCAGAGCTGCACATGTGGTTTTTATTTGTTTTAAAAATTCAACTTTGATTAACTGGTATCTGCAAACTTCTAGTAGGTGTTTTTATTAGCCAGACAGTGAGGCAGGCTTGGAAACCTATTACACAACAGAACTTTCTTAAAATACTGGTAAATTAAATAATATGTACTCTGGTTCTTCCACAGCTTCCTCATTCCATCAGCTAAGCACAAGTAAGATTTTTGTATATTAATCTAGATACCGTGGTTGGTTAGTTGGCTGATTGGTTTCTTCCTTTTTTTCTTGGTTTCTTCCCTCTCTCTTTTTCTCTGCCCCACTCTTTCTCCATCTCCCTTTTCTCTCCTTCTTCTCTTCCTTTCACCCCTCACCCTTGTTCCTATCAAAAGTACCAAGTGAGATGTTGAATCATTTTCTTTAACTCTTTGCCATATACTTATCGCATATGCATAGGAAGAGTGTACATTAGAAAAAAAACAACAAACTTGATAATGCTCAAGGGTGGAGCCAGATCTGCCCAGAGAACAGCCAGGCACTGTGCAGTTGACAGTGGGAGTCTCTGTTCAAGTATCCTTACAGCTGCATTGGATAAGACTCCCTGAATGGTTGAGTTGCTGAACTCACGGCCAGGACTCGTGGTCCTGTATGCCCACTGCAGGGTGTGTATCATCCCTTCTCTGATTGTCTGACTATGTACAAAGCATCCCCTGTACTAACTGTGCACAGAAGACTGTCCTGTGTGATCTTTTCAGCAAATGCAAGAATAGTTTCTACTGATCATTTAAATGGTGTACATGCAGTTTGGTCAATTTAACAGCAGGAACAGCCTGGAGAGATTCCTGAAACTGCCAGGTTCTCCACTGGGAAAATAGATCAACATTTAAGTACACAAACAGTGTATCTTAAGCAGTGTGTGCTGCGTAAGCACAGCCACAGCATGGGTGTATACCAGTTATACCACAGCCACAACTACAGGACGAAACAAATTTTATCCTTCTCTTACCATTAATAATATGAATTCCAGCCTGCCCATGGATGTCTCCAGGAACGGGGCTCTCTCTAGGCAACCTGGTCCAGTGCCTCACCACCCTTATCATTAAAAACCTTTTCCTTATCTCCAATCTGATATCTCACCACATGCTTACCATAGTGGAGGTTACTGCCTGATACGGGTTTCAGAAATTGTCTCATTATGAATATCAATAGAAAGAGTAATCTCAATTCCTATAAAATTCAGTCTCTCTCATTACATATTCTGTGCACATGAATTCTATTTGCTTTCTTGCTTAATGAAAGGTACAGATGCCTTTGGTGTCTCTTACATAATCTGGCATAATTTTGCACACTGAAACATTTATCATAAATTTTAGCATAGAAATGAGGCGTTTAAGAATGAGAAATTGTGATCGCAAGAGAATAGTAGCTCTGAGTGAAAAATAAAAGTGTACTTGCTAGCTGGCCTCTTTCTGGATGGTTCTTATTTATCTGGCGTATGCCATCATCTAAAACTCTCAGCTCTTCTGTTCAAGGTACGCACTGTCCCTTCCTCAGGCAACACTGATGTGTAGAAAGGAAATGCCAAGGATTTTCTCTGCAAAGACAAATAATTTGCAATATTAAAAAAAAAAAAAAGAACTGGCATCACAGTTCTGCCGAGCTGTCAAAGCAATGATGGCAGTGATCAGTGAATGATAATGTACTTAATGCTCCAGAAACTCACTGTTTGTTTTCACTGAGAATCCCTTGTTTCTTTTGGAACCTTTAGCATAACCAGAATAAGCACTGTTTTATTCTGCCAGCATTTTCTCTTCTTGTTTTCAACACTTCATAGTAACATTTGAAGAAGGCAAGGGAGGGAATGGGTGTTGAAGCCATCAAAGTGTTGCCAGTGCGTTTGGAAATGTTGCGAGGAGAAAAACTTACATTACGTTCTTCCCAACAAAGTAGACAACTCTCAGTAGGTCTGTACAAGTAGTGCATGAAAGTCAAAATAATTCTTGCAAGTTGGTCTCACTTGGGATTCAGTCACTATAATTCTCCCCTTTCTAAATGTGGGATGTTCTGTGTTTCCGAGAAGCAAAATGCACCTGTGGGCAGGCAGGCTCTCCCTGTTCTGGAACTTCCTCTTCAATTCTGAGAAGGAGAAAAAAAGCAGAGAAGAAAATCAGAAAAAGCTGTGAACTTCATAGTAGAGGAAAAAAAAAAAAAAAGAATTAGACTGTGTGCAGAAGATTGTGTCCCTAATCTGCAATTTAGCAGTGATGACAGTGAAATAGGTAATAGGATGACAGGGTAGCTGCAAGGCTGCACACATGTCAGAGATGCCTCATACTCTCACAAGAAGTATTAATTCCTCTACCCAGCACCACATCTCTTAAGCATGCCAGCTCATGGGATTATTCAGAGAGAAAGAGGAGAATTAGAGGTGTTTTTCTGTATCAAATCCAACTGCTACAGTCTCTGAACAAATAACCCAATATGTTTAGAATTCTTTCACCTTTGTATTTAGAGTTCTTTCACCTGCAAGTTCTTACAGCAAAATACTGAAGTGCAGTGAATATATGATGTTTAATCAAGGAAAAAACACATTAAATACAGTCATAGGCCATACTGAACATGGCATAGTAATCATGGATTCAGGGTAAAAGTGTAAAAGTCATCTCTCATCCTCAGATTCTTTTCACAGATGATTGCTTATCCTTTTTCTTTGCTTTAGCATTGTGAAGAACTAAGATAATTCGCATAAAAAATATCCTCCTCCAGCACTCATTTGTCACTGGGGAAGGATCTAATCCCTAATTAACAGCCATAATTCCCTCAAGCACTCTCTCCTTATCAGAGACCTTGCACAAAAGCTAAAATCAATAAACACAAAGAGAAAGAGCTGTTATAGCCAGACTACCATATATTCCATGTCTATGTACCTTTTACTGGAACTAATTTTATTTGAAATGAACTAGTGTGTGTGTTTAAAATACTTTCTGTGAAATGTCTTTGGCAGCTCTGTTTTTTTATGCATTTTTCAGTGTATGAATACCCATTTAAGAAAGTTCAATGAGACCACAAGATGAGTGGAAGTAACTGAGATAGCAGTGTGTCTACTGATAATAAAGGTGCAATTTGCTTTCATAGCTCTAATGCAGAAAAGGGTGCAGAAGTAGATCATTGCAATTACTGAGAGAGTTCTGTTGGACTTCCTGTTTCTCATGGAAAGCCAAAAGGAAAGCAGGCATGTAAGAGTGAGATTGAAAGACGCTGAAATAGCATCTGTCAATCTCTAGCTGCATCTAACACAGCTCAGCACTTTCTGTTAAAGAACTAGAAGAGGAGATACTCAGGGAGGTCTGTCCTTGGTCAGATGACTGTCAAGGACATTAGGACAAAACTGACAGAAATCCTTCTAACAAAAATTAAATACACATACACAGAGATACTGGTTTAAGGTTTCACTTCTCAGGGGAGATATAAATGATGAAGTCTGTGCTCCCACATTTACATACTTGTGAAAAATGTGAATGAGTTTAATTATTACACTAGAACAAGGCAGTTAGGGCAGACAATGCAGATAAATGTTTTACTGTCATCCGTGTCACAAAAAGAGTATTTAAGGGGTTAATTCTACTAAGCAGCTAATTGATTAGTAAATTACTTAATTCATATACCATTTTTCTTCTGCAGTAGGTATTACAAGAAATTTTTATTTCATTTGAGACATCAAATATATATATTACAAATAAGATCTGGTACATCGAGTGTCATTGTGCTGATATTCTAAAAAATCAACCAACCAACAAAGAAAAACAAACTGAAAATCATGTTGTCAACTGCCCCATTTTAAAGTGTAGAAACATTATTTTTCTGTGTTTTGTTTTGTTTTCATTTGATTTATTACCATCCTAAGCTGGTACAACAGAAGTAATGAGACTTCATTACCTAAAGACATGAGTTTAAATCCAAGGCAGATGAGAGATGTTTGGATACAGTTTATAACCTCATTCAGTAGTGTCTGTTGTCATCAGGGAGAGAACATGTGAAATGAACTGTAGGTCTCAACATGTGTCTTAGTGGACAATTCCCTGTTTCCAGATACAAAGCTGGCCCATATCCACAGCTTTATCCACATATCCACAGTTGTAGGAAATGAACTGTCAGATGGTGACTCTGTCCTTCCAGTGGGACTGTATGAGCAGCTGAGCTGTGATACCTCCTCTGAGAATGAACATTAAGCTTCTGTCTGTCCTGCTGCCAGCTTAGGCACTCTTCCAAGCAATGAGTCAAAAGTTAATCTGAAGTTTAACAACAGAGGAATTACAATTCCTTCACTTATTTTCTGTAATTTATATTCATATCATAGCGCTTCTAATGAATCAAATACTCCAAATATATAGTGTCTTTTCCATGGAGAAAAGGAGGAAGGTTGTTTATCACCAAGAATTGAATGGCCACAGGTGTTACTTGTTTTGGAAGAAGGATACTTCAAAGTGAATGAAAACTTCCTCATTCATGGCTGTTATCTATGCAATGCTGTGTCAGTTGATTCCCTTGTTCAGTAGAGCCATTTGGGTGAGATATTCTTTTGATTTTCCTTCAAGAATTGTTGCCCAAAGAGGTTGTGGATGCCCCGTCCCTGGAGGCATTCAAGGCCAGGCTGGACATGGCTATGGGCAGCCTAGTCTAGTGGTTGGCAACCCTGCCCACAGCAACAGGTTTGAAACTCAATGATCTTTAAGGTCTTTTCCAACCCAGGCCATTCTATGATTCATTCTATGATTCATTCTATGATTCTATGACAGTACAGTACAGGCAGTAATATCTTTTCAACAACTTCCTCAAAATGTTGACGTGAGCCGTAAATGTTCCCCATGATATGTGCACTCCCCAAACAGTACCTTTCGTTTAGCCATTACCAACACACATCTGCAAAAATATCACACAGATTTTCTTTGATCTAAGAAGTGTATTAAAAAAAAAAAAGAAATGTTTGATTAGTTACATAAACACTTGTCTATAGTTAGTGTAAGTCTGTAATACTAGGAGATGTTACACAATGTTTGTAATAAAGGATCAGCACACAAAGTTGTAGTTAAGAGAACTTAGGTAGTATATGGTAAATCTTCAAGCCTTTACTTGTTATTTTCCTTAACAAAATATAGATAGTGTCAAACCCTGGAAACCTGCTTACAAAATACTTAAATAAAGCCAAACAGTTTCAAGTTTTGTTCCAAGATGCTAAGATTACTGATAACATTCACCTAGAACTGACCTGTTTTTTGCACTGTAATAAAAAATCACTAATTTGCCAGATTCATAATATACTAATGAAGTTGTGATACTTGAGCAGAGCATCCTTTATGTAACTCTTTCCTATGATGAGAGAGTTGCCTCATATTATATGGGAAATATGAATCAAATTTTTCCCCTTGTTAAGAAGAACATTACAAAAAGCTTAAGCTAAGAGCTAATTCTGTAGAATTAAAAATGTCATGAAAATTGATTTTTTTTTTACCACGAATCCATATATGATTGACTGACATACTGGCTGAACAGATTAAAGGTTGTCTTTTATGGTTCATTTTTTTAAGAATCTTTAATGTTTTGTGAAGCATTACATGTACATGTAGACAGGATGGCTGGACAATGTGATAAGTAAAAAGCTGTTTAGATGGATTTAGATGGCAGTGGTTAATGGGTTGTGCTTTTCCTGGGGGCACATAATGAATCTGCTGGGAATTACGTCATTTAATATTGTTATCAATGATGTGGAGGAGATGATGGAGAAAACTTTCCTAACTTTTAGAGATGATGTTGGATTATGGAAAAATGCCTGAGAGCAGGGCTGCCATTCAGAGCGACCAAGACAGGCAGGAGGAACAGGCCAGTAGGAACCTTGTAAAATTCAACAAGGACAAATACAAATCCAGCCCCTGGGGAGAAGGAACCCCATGCAGTGACACAAGGCAGGGACTGTCTGGCTGGGAAGCAGACCTGCAGAAAAGGCCACTGGGGAAGGTCACTGAAGACAGTAAGCTACACACTGTACACCCTAGCAGCAAAGAAGACTAACAGCATCCAGGGCTGTTACCAGAAACATTTCCCTCTGTTGAACAACTCTACAGATCTCCCTGGACAAGGAGAGGTATAAATTATCACCGCTCATTGACAATTGCAAACCTTTTCAAAATGCATTAAATATTAGAGCAATCTCACTAGGTCAAACACAAGCTTTGTTTAGCACTTTATCATGGCTCTGGCAGATGTGTAAGAGTACAAGACAAGAGTAAGCACAGTACAATGTTCTCATAACTTCCAGAAGCCTAGAAGCCACATTCAGCCAAAGAAGCAGTGAATGCTTCTGTGAATTTAATATAGAACTGCTCTCTTCCTAAAAGCTTCAGTTTATACATTATACTGTAGTCAGTATTTACATACACCTTATTATGTCATATTTATATTAAATCTGTTGCTGTCCCTTAAATAGCAAAGATGATTGGGATGGAAGAGTTTGAAGCATCTCTAATAATGGAGTTCGGCTGTCAGTCAGTGGCATCTGTAGAGCCACTGGTGTCTATCAGTAAACATAGATGAATATCAGTAGCTATAGTTTTTGTATAGCTTTAAAGCTACATAATACCATAAATGGCACTTGAGTAATCTTATTCTGATGTGATAGATCATCCAAAAAGAAAACTTGTATCTTGTTTTTAAAAGATATGATAAGTGGTCCCATCTGCTAAATTGTAAAGTACTTCATGATCCTTCAGGATGATAACCAGTGTACAAAGCATCATGAAGCTGTTTCTCAGCTGATATAAATCAATGTTATGTTATTAAAACTACCAGAATATAGATGAGTTTCATCAGCTCAGGATTTGGCCTCATATATATTTTATGCCTTAATTGCGAATGGCTAAGAGGTACAATAGCTGAGACAATTTAATCATGCTTTTAGGAAACAACTTAATTTGAGTGAACTTAGCTTAGAAAGTGCCAAAACAGTTCTCTTGAGGACAGTCTTGAAAATGTTGTACCTATCTAGACAACCAAGCTTTGATATGGCTCATCATAGTATGTATTCCATAGAATTGCGTAGCAATAATAAGGCAAATAGAAATTTATCCTGGATTTGACCATAAACACTTCTTTTCCTGTTGCTTCCCAAATGTCTGACCTAACTTGTTTATGCTTGCTTTGTAATATTTCCTTTCTGTCTATTCTCTAGACTTTCCAGATTGTTTTATTACAACAGTGATATGTAAACAGTTCACTTTTCTTCACTTTTAAATCAGAACTCTTCAAAGAGAGTTCTTTCTTCTTCATTGTTCTGTGTGGCTGACAGTTCTGTTCATACAGACAGTGGAATGGGGTGTAAAATTGTTCCCATACATGAGGACCTACCAGAACCCTAGTATACGCCTTATCTAGATAAGACTGGAGCAGGAATGGGAAGATAATGTACGCTGTAATGTAAATGAACACAAGAGGAAGATATGTTCAGTCTCTGTTCACGGCCAGATAGAGTTGGAAGACTTCATATTGTTTGTTGTGATTGATTTGTTCTCATTGCTGTAGCATGATATTTTGTCATATTGCAAAATTTTTTGTGCCTAATATCTCTTTGTCATTCCTTATCCTTGTGCATTTTTCTAACGGCTGCCACTGCACCTTATCTCAAAAAAGATCACAATTCATAGAATCATAGAATCACCAAGCTTGGAAAAGACCTACAAGATCATCCAGTCCAATCATCCACCTATCACCAATAGTTCTCACTAAACCATGTCTCTCAACACAACATCTAAACGTTTCTTGAACACCTCCAGGGACGATGACTCAGCCACCTCCCTGGGCAGCCCATTCCAGCGCCTGACCACTCTTTCAGAAAAGTAGTATTTCCTAATGTCCAGCCTAAATCTCCCCTGGCACAACTGGAGGCCATTCCCTCTCGTCCTATCACTAGTTGCACGAGAGAAGAGGCTGACCCCCAGCTCACTACAACCTCCCTTCAGGTAGTTTTAGAGAGCGATAAGGTCTACCATGAGCCTCCTCTTCTCCAGTCTGAGCAATCCCAGCTCCCAGTTGTCCTTCTTTGCTATGATTCAGCTGTCTGGTTTTGAATGTTGTTTTTGAAAGTATTAGAAAGTGATGAAAACCATATTTGGTCTTTTTTAATTTCCTTTGAGGGTATGTCTATGCACTGGATCATGGGCTCAGAACAAAAGACTGAATTTGCATTTTGAAGCTTAAACATATCTTCCATTTCAAATTACGTAGAGACCTGTGTCATTGCCCTCATGGGCATTTTTCAATTCAAGTCCATTTCAATTTTTTCCAGTTTACTTCTGTAAATATTCAACTTCAAGGCACATAGAAATCAAGAGAAATAACTAGTGATTTTCAACTACTGTCTTAAAGGGCATGCCCTTAGACACTAGAAATCCAAATCAATATGTTTATATAGATATAGATAGACATAGATATGTCTTTCTGAAACATTGTACACCTAGAAGTCTGAAATTCTGAAAGCTCTATATCTGGCTGTGACAAGAGTCATATTCCTACTGACTCTCTTACTTAGAGTTTCTTATGCCAGTTTATTCAATCTTATATGAGTTTGTGATCTTGAGGAATATGGGCCTGGTGAAAAAAAAGAAAAAAGCATAGTCAGGACCCTAAATTTCAAGAGAGCAAACTTTTGGCTATTTAAGAAATTATTGAATGAGATCCCCTGGGAAGATGGCTTTTGGGAGAAAGGAGCAGAGCAGAGCTGGTATTGTTTAAGGACACCTTTCTGAGAAGACAAGAGCTCTCCATCGCCAAGTTTAAGCAATCAAGCATAGGAGGCAGAAAACCAGCATGGCTGAGCAAGAAAGGACCAGCTGGTCAAAATGAGGGAAAAGAGGGGCATGTACAGGCAGTAGAAGCAGGGATTTGTGGCCTCGGAAGAATATAGGGATGCAGTCCGGACATGCAGAGAGGGGATCAGGAAAGTACAGACAGAACTGAGAAATAACAAGACTGGATTCTACAGGTACACTGGTCAGAAGAGATAGGAAAAGGAGGGTGAACACCCTCTGATAAATCAAAAGAGAAAACTGGCTACAACAGAGATGGAGAAGGCTGAGGTACTTGATGAGTTCTTTGCCTCAGTCTTCACTGAAAAGCTTCCCATGTCTCTCACATCCCTGAACCTCTTGAAGGGGGTCAGTGGAGCAAAATCTGTCCCACTGTAGGAGAAGAGCAAGTTGAAGACCACTTCATGAGACTGAATGTGTACAAGTCTTTGGGGCTGGACGACATGCATCCCAGTATCCTGAAGGAACTGGCTAATGTGATTGCCAAACCACTCTCCATCATATTTAAAAAGTTGTGGCTATCAGGCAAAGTAAGTGGTGACCTGGAGAAAGAGAAAGATCACTCCTATTTTTAAGAAAAGGAGGAAGGAAGACCCAGCAACTACAGTCCAGTGAGTCTCACCTTTGTACCTGGGAAGGTCACAGAGCGTATACTCCTTGAAAGTGATGTTAAGGCACATGCGAGATGAGGATGTGAACCGAGGGCAGATTGTGTGTGATCAGTCTGCTGGCCTTCTATGACGGATTGACAGCATTGGTGAACAAAGGAAGAGCAACAGATTTTATCTACCTGGACTTCTGCAACGCCATTGACATGGTCCCACACTACATACTTATTTCTAACTTGGAGAGTTATCTATTTGAAGGGTGGACCATCTGATGTATAAAGAATTGGTTAGATGGTCACATTCAGAGGGTTGTGATCAGCAGATATATGTCCAGGTGGAGACCAGTGATGAGTGGTGTCCTCCAGGGGTCTGTCTTGGGATCATTACTCTTTAACATCTTGGTCAGTGTAATGGACAGTGGGAATTGAATGCACCCTCAGCAAGTTTGCATACAGCACTAAGTTGAGTGGTGCAGTTGGTAGAAGGAAGGGATGACCAAAGGGATATGGACAAGCTGGAGAGGTGAGCCCATGTGAATCTAATGAGTTTCAACAAGGCCATGTTGGTCACGGCAATCCCAAACATGTATACAGACTGAGAGAAGAACTTGCTGAGAGCAAACCTGCAGAGATTCACTTGGGGATGCTGGTGGATGAAAAGAAGGCCAGTGGTATCCTGGGCTGCATCAAAAGAAGGGTGGCCAGCAGGGACAGGGAGGTGATAGTCCATCTCAACTCTGCCCTCGTAAGGCCCCATCTGGAGTACTGTGCCCAGACCTGAGGTTCCCAGCACAAGAAAGATATGGAGCTGCTGGAGTGGGTCCAGACGAAGGCCACAGAGATGGAGCACCTCTTATATAAAGACAGGCTGACAGAGCTGGAATTGTTCAACTTTGAGAAGACTCAGGGCAGACCTCACTGTGGCCTTCCAGTACTTGAAAGGAGCTTATAAACAAGAGGGAGACTGACTTTTTATATGAGCAGATAGTGATAGGACAGGGGGGAATTATTTTAAACTAAAAGAGGGGAGATTTTGATGAGATCTTAGGGGAGATTTTTCACTGTAGGGTGATGACGCACTGGCACAGGTTGCCCAGAGAAGTTCTGCATTCCCCATCCATGAAGGTGTTCAAAACCAGGTTGGATGGGGCTCTGGGCAGCCTGGTCTAGTACCTGACTTAGTGCCTGATCTAGTGGGTGGCAACCTTGCCCATAGCAGGGAGTTGGAACTAGGTGATCTTTAAGGTCCCTTCCAACCCAAGCCATTCTATGAAAATCTGTTGCACATTCTAATTGCTTTTTTTGCTTTCTTTGTTCATCGAATTAGACAAATGGTTTCATGCTTTGGAAATTTAGCCCAGAGGAAATACTTGTTTGAGTTAGCTTATGAACATTGTTTGCACAGAGCTTCTGGTTCACATGGCTGCATTCTCAGGCTAGTTCTCAGCAACTGTTCAGTTGCTGTTCCTGTATGGGGCTTACCTAGTAATTAAGCAATATCAATCCCTTTATTTGATACTGGAATTCTGTTTTGTTTTACACAGGAAAAATATCCTTCCCAACTTTTTTTTCACTTCAGTATAAAGCCAGGCGTGCTGCAAGTTACTCAGCATTCCTCTGCGCTCTATTTCTCTTTTTTTTTTAAATTACTTCCCATTTATGTAGGTAGTTATTGACATTTTTTGGAAAGTCACATTTAATCATCACTTAGACACTGAAACAGTTCCAGGAAACATAGGTTGCTTATACAGTAATGGCTGTAGCAAAGCTGTTGGACTAAGTAGTAAAAACATGGTAAGATTTCATGACCTTCCCTGTGAATGGAGCAGCAGCAACAGATGATAGCCAGCAATCTAATCTTTATTATCTCTGGCAAAAAATGATCAAACCATAACTGCAGAACTTATGGTCAGCCTACTCCAGCAAAATGTATTATTATTTTGCGTCAGCTGAGTCATGTTTCTTGTCTTTCTGTGTTGCTACTGTGTCAGGACAAAATAATACAAGGGGATAGTGTTCTGAGGAACACTGAGCTACATGAGTTTAGAATAAATAAGTCAAATTGCATACAAAGTACACAGTGATGGAGATAAGGAAAAAAAAGAATGAGGTATTTTTAAAATACTTCTACAGTGATGCTTGCCAGGTCACCAGTGACAGAATTTGTCAGTTTCAGTTTGTTGATCGCCACTCAAATATACATATGTGAATACAAATTGCTGAAACAGTTTGTGATGTTTCAAAGGATATGAAATGATGAGAAAAATGTCATTTTCAAAGTCATAAAGTAAAATAATTGGGGCAAAACCCTTCTTTTATTAAGCATTTGAAATATTCATTGAAGCTCCTGAATTTATGAATTTTCAACTATATAAATCAATGCCTCATAAGCTAATTGTAATGATTTAGTTTCTGTCTTTCTTTATTGTTTTATGAAATAAATTTAGTTGTATGATCTCTCTTGTTAAACATTAGGATTAGGCTTTTGTTTTGTTCTGTTTTGCTTAGCGTGCTGCATCTTAAGGCTTTAGTAAAGATTAGATGGAAAGGTAGGCTCACAGCCTTGGGATCAGTGAAAACAGTTCCCTTTAATTAGCAGTATTCTAGCTTTGAAGCATCCTAAAAAAGCACTGGATCTTAAATATGCAAAATTCCCTTTGAAGAGATGTGTTCCTGAAGGTATTTTCCATAGAAATCAATAGTCAGTGTTCAGAAAGGTGCTGTCTCTCATTCACAGCACAGACTCCATTTCTGTCAGTTAACATAGCTTATGTCTTATCAAGAAGAAAATACTAGTTCATTAATCTGAAAAGCTAGAATTGAAAGATTAATGTCTGAATATATCAGAATAATCTGAGAGATGAAAATTAAGACTTGAAAAGAAAAGACAGAAAAAGGAGATCTGGAGATTTGAGAAACCACGTTTGATGATACTTTTAAGCTACCTCCATTCAGTTTGATATAGTGGTCAATGTCACTGCAAACAGAAATAGTAAGCTAAATATTTTCAATATATATAGTATACATAAACAAGTCTGAAATCCCTCTTCGCATGAGTCATTATTGCAACATACAAGCAATTCTTTGTCAGCCAGAATGGAACACTTAAAACATGTTGAGCAAACATTAATGCCTTCATTCTGTCTGTAAAGAAAAGAATGTTTTGTAAGTTAAATTATTTCTTCTAGTAGCATTTTTGCAACATAATAGTAATGAAATGCAACTTTCTAGTGCAAACAAACAAATGGAATTCCCCCAATTTGTCCAGCAACAAGAACATTTGAAAACAGACTCACTTGTATGAGTGTCCCTCAGCAAGCATGCTCCTACTTAGTAGAAGTTAGTAGTACATTTGACTCAAAAAACTTTAAAATCACAAGACATTTCAAAGAAGTCTGCAGGAATAAAATGCTTCAAATGTTAGCACTGGAAATAATTTCTTTTGTTGGCAAGAGTATGGGCAAACAGCTTAGATCTGCAAGATCAGAACTATTCTGTCAACCATTATTTTTGTTATCTACGGTAGGTATTCATAGACTTACCCCTGAAACTGAGGGTCATTTCTATGACAAACCACCTCTCTGCTATTATTTTTCAATTAGGATATCAGAGACAAAGGCTGATATAGCGTGTTCTAAGAAAACTCTGAACCTCTAGACTTATTCCCCAATGTGATGAAAAGGATCCATTCCTACTGATATTTTGAAAAGTCCATAGGGTGGTTATGTGGGTTAAAAATGCACACTGTGTGTGCATGTGTGTTGTAGAGTAACAGGGTGGTTAGTTTGGACTTACTGAGTTTAATATTTCACAGTTTGTGACCCTCAGCCCTAGAACATTTTAATGAATCTTACATGTTTGGTCTGAGGTTCTCTGAAAAGTGCTCAGAGCAGTCTATGTGAATTTCTGTGTCTCAAGGATGGATGCTTTTAGAGGGGACCTCATTCACTTTATGAGATGCTTAACTTTTTTAAGACTGTAGTTTTCAATTTTTTTAAAGAACATTTGTCACTTGGTAAAGTGAGTTTTTGCTTTCCCTGTCAGGTAAGGAAACATAAACTTTACTTGTGCTAAATTTCAAATTTTCACAGAAATAAGGTAACTAATTTAAAACAATTATGCATTTTATTCAAATTACACTAAATAATTAATCTCCTCTCCTAAACAAAAACATTATTAGAATTCCCAATAGCACAGTTCCAGAGTGCCTGTATAGCTATTGTTTAAAACACCATATTCTTGCTGTAAATCAAATTATTTGCATTAGACACAGCCAAACAGCAATACGTATAGTTAATTGATTATCATCCACGCTGAGCTTATAATTAAAGGAGTGTTAACTATCATGTTGGATGTAACTTACAGCAGAAATTTAATTATATTACCTTTGCTGTAATGAGCTTGAGTATTTCGGTGAAGTTGCTTTATGCTGATTATATAGATACCTTTGCATTTTTAGTTCAGAGGGTCCCCCTCTGCCTTTCTGATTCTTAATTTGCTGTTAAAACGGCCGTTTACTTGTTGTGTCCAGAGAGGGTCTGACAAAGATTTGTGTTCTTTTCCACTACATTTGCATTACTTAACATTCGCAGAAGTAAAAGCTTACAAGAAACTGACTTTCTTAAAGATAATGGTTAGGTCTTCAAAGTACAAAAAAGAAGACAAACATGAAGGGGGAGGACATATTTGCTAAAATTTTTAACAAAAACTCCAGAGAACTCATTCCGAAATTTCATGCTATGAATTTCATGCTCAGTATTCCCAACTTCAGCGTGACTCTGCTGTGGCCTTTGTTTCCTTTTTGATGAGCTGACTGGGATTCAGAAGAAAATAAAATGGTTATTTGGAAAATGTCTCATGTGCTGTTAAGAGGAAAGCTGAGTCACAAAGGATATAAACCTAGATAAGCTGTGTAGAAAAACAAGTAGAAACGTCTATGTCCCGGAGCTCAATGTGAGTAGCTGCCTTCTAATGTGATATCAGAGCTGAGCTATCGAAACAGTAATAGTACTCCTGGGAAAAACCTAAATCTAAAGAGATGCAGCTTTGCAAAGAAACTGTGTGGTGAACTTGATATATCTGATTAGTTTAATCACTAAGCAGATTTAGGTTATAAATTTAATAATTTGAAAATTAATTAATTAACTATTCCAAGAAAAAAAAGCCTTTATATTCCAGATCAGGTGCAGATCATCTATTGTGAAATTTTCTTTTTCTTCAAAGAATAAATTTGGGGGTTTCTTTTGTATAGTAAGTATTTTTTTAAAGTAACATGAAAGCATGATGTTGCATAAGATTAGCTTTATAAGACTATTTTTAAGCTTTTGTTTCCACTCCTATTTTTTTTTCTCTATATAAGGGAGGTTAGTGATTTGCTTCTCTCTGGCTAAGAAAATCAAGGTGAACGTAATGTTTTAATATCTGTAATTTTTAAAGAAGAGAGAAAATATGTCAGATTTGATAGTGCGTTACCACAAAGTGATTGTAGGCTGTTTTCAATTCTGATAATTTGTACATCTTCTGATGTAAAAGATGTCAATTAAAAGCAAATATTTAAGAAAAATATCGGTGTCTACTAAATATAGGTTGATGTAAATGTACATGCTTTGCAGCAGAATCTCAGTGATCTGTCAGTGTATCTGTGTGATTATAAAAGCTCAGCTACTATAATTTTTCAGCTAAATTGTATTCATGTTTTCGGCACATGATAAAGCTATCCTTTGAATCCACACTTCTCATAGATTTATAGCATTTTAGTACAATTTAATTGATACTGCAAATAAGGTTTGCTTGAAATAGGTTTGCCATGTAAAATGTCATTTCACAGTACAGTAGGGCTGTCAGAAAAAGGTAGGATGCAATTTTCAGTGGATGAATTGTTTGTGTGATGCCAGCGATAACAGTATTTACTCAAGAAAATGTTTTCCTGCACTGAAAGCAAACTGAACTCTCCTACCCAAAGTTAAGTCTTTGAGAATGTAGTGGATGGGACCTTATTCTTCCAATCACAGCCAGAAGTTATTGACGAAAGCCTACTGAAGATTTGTACTTTTTCTTTCCTTCCAGTGAATTATTCATTGCTTCATCTCTGTTTAAAGTTTTCTTTTTCTTTTGATCTCAGGCAATGGACTGGGAATCCGAGTTGTAGGTGGGAAAGAAATTCCGGGAAGCAGTGGAGAAATTGGAGCTTACATTGCCAAGGTCTTGCCTGGAGGCAGTGCAGAGCAGACAGGGAAGCTAATAGAAGGTAAGCTAAATGCATTATCAAAAATTGGAAGCAAGGGAGCATTGGGAGTACAGTAGGATTGTTTATAATATAGTCTCATAATGTTTTACTCTCACATAGCAAATGTTATCTTGTGCAAGGGCAGAGGTGTATCTCAGAGCCCTACTAAACCTCCATCAGTCTTAAAACAGAAAAGGAATCAAAGAAGATCCTTTCATGCCCTTTACAGCCAAAGAGAGTTACCATGGTGAGCAGTATTCTGATACATCTTCCTTAATCTGTGCCAGCATGCTGTCTTCTGCACTGGGGGTAAGACAGTATGGCAAGACTCCAACTGTGTCAGATATTTTATGGACATTTGCTATTTTGAAGATCTTAACACGGCTTGGTCACCTAGGTATCTCTGTTTGGGATCACCTTTCTTAGTCACATCTTTAAAATGTATCACAACTCCAGTTCTGTTCTATTACACTCACTAACTTTTGTGTGTGTGTGTGAAAGTCCCTAAAGTCAGACTTGCCTGAATTAATCTGACCTAATTTTAGTTTTCCAATTTAAAAGAGTCAACATACTATGGAGAAAAAGAAGCATCTACACAAGGGCAATTCATTTCATCTACCATAGACCTCTATTTCAAGAACTGGGAGTGTCTTCCTCATTTATTTGACTTAAAGAAGACTGCATTAAACCTCACAGCTCCCTTTAGGCAACTAATGCTAGGTGAAATAAATGCTGCTTAATTTTTACATTAGTTACATAAATTGTCTTTTCTTTCTATAACTGTTGCCTCGTTCCTTTTTTTTTATAAGAATATAGGTATGCACCTGAGATGGATATTCATCTGTGGACAAAAATATAAAGTGTGTTAATTCATCTAATTATTTGTATTTCTTTAATAAAAGTAGTTATCCAGAAAACAATAACAAAAGAAAAAAGGCAAGCAAGAGGAATAGTTCTCCCAGGCAGAATTCAATTCACATAAATTTCTGAATAGAAAACATGCAACAAAATCATAGATTCATAGAATCATAGAATTAGCTAGGTTGGAAAAGACCTACAAGATCAGCTAGTCCAACCATCCACCTACCAACAACAACCCCACTAAACCATGTCTCCCAACGCTATATCTAAACGTTTCTTGAACATCTCCAGGGACGGTGACTCCACCACCTCCCTGGGCAGCCCGTTCCAGCATCTGACCACTCTTTCAGAAAAGTAGTATTTCCTAACATCCAGCCTAAATCTCCCCTGGCGCAACTTGAAGCCATTCCCCCTCGTCCTGTCACTAGTTAGAAGAGAGAAGAGGCTGACCCCCAGCTCACTACAACCTCCCTTCAGGGAGAGCGATGAGGTCTCCCCTGAGCCTCCTCTTCTCCAGACTGAACAATGCCAGCTCCCTCAGCCGCTCCTCATCAGCCTGTGCTCCAGACCCCTCACCAGCTTCGTCGCTCTCCTCTGAACACGCTCCAGGGCCTCAATGTCTTTCTTGCAGTGAGGGGCCCAAAACTGGACACAGTACTCGAGGTGGGGCCTCACTAGGGCTGAGTACAGAGGGAGAATGACTTCCCTACTCCTACTGGCAACACTATTTCTGATACAAGCCAGGATGCCATTGGCCTTCTTGGCCACCTGGGCACACTGCTGGCTCATGCTCAGCCAAGCGTTGACTAATACCCCTAGGTCCGTTTCCTCCATACAACTTTCCAGCCACTCTGCCCCAAGCCTGTAGCACTGCCTGGGGTTGTTGCGGCCAAAGTGCAGGACCCGGCACTTGGTCTTGTTGAACCTCATCCCGCTGGCTTCAGCCCAGAGATCCAGCCTGTCCAGATCTCTCTGTAGGGCTTCTCTACCCCCAGGCAGATCGACACTTCCTGCCAGCTTGGTGTGGTCTGCAAACTTACTGAGGGTGCTCTCAATGCCCTCATCCAGGTCATCAATAAAGACATTGAAGAGGACAGGCCCCAGCACCGACCCCTGGGGAACACCACTCGTGACCGGTCGCCAGCTGGATTTAACTCCATTAACCACCACTCTCTAGGCCCGGCCCTCTAGCCAGCTCCTTACCCAGCAAAGGGTGTACCTGTCCAAGCCACAGGCTGCCAGTTTCTCCAGGAGAATACTGTGTCGCGATTAAATCAAAAGTCGCGATTAAATTAAAAGTACTTTGCAAATAGAATACCAGAGTAAACAGAGTAAAGAATAGTTCACACATGTTGTATTTATAACAAAACAGTATCATCTGCATTTGTGTTTTCCCTACCACTTTTTTACATCCTTGGTGTGTTTTTTTTTCTCAATATTTTAAAGATTTACATAAAAAAGCACACACGAACCTCTGTCATTGTTAACTTAAATTTAAGGTGAAGGAATGATATATCAACAAACATATATATATTTTTTTCCAACAGAATAGATTTTACCATTCCGATTTAATGTGTAGCATCTTACTTATCAAATGGTAGAAGGATGTTATTTAGAAGGATGGCATGTGAATAGTGAAAGAATTGTTCTTAATTGATTGTCTTTTGAAGCCTGTATTTGTTTTGGCTCCCTCTATAGAACAGAGTGAGCCTCTCATAGCTGCACTAAATCATGCAGTAGCAAGCCAGTAATGAGGAGAATATAGTTATTCAGTATGTCCTAGAGACTGGATGTTTCATGAAAGAGGATGAGCAATTAGCACCTGGAATTTTCTCCAGACTTTTGGTTACTTTCACTGGGAGCTCTTCTGAGAATTGAGGTTTAAAGAACTTCCTCGCCATATGGCTGTTTTTTTAGCAGTGCTGAAGAGCATCTTAGATTTACAGTAACTACTGGAGAAATTCAAACAGGGCAGCTTGCTTTCCCTTCTGTTTACATGATGTATTTTGAAGCTTTATTCATATTTTATAGACAGTAGGACAGTAAAATATTTATTTGTTTCATTCTTCCATCATATAATCAGTTGTGCTTCTGGTCTGGCTTTTATAAACAAAGCATTGTAGACTTGAGGATAGTGGTATAAGTCTGGAGCAACTATCAAAATCACTAGACTTAATTTGTAGAATTTGACCACACAATATCCCAGAATGTTTTACTATTAATGTGTTAGATGTTTTTCCAGTGAGAAAAAGGGCTTTCTGTAGAATGTACTATTAATATAGCATATAAGACAAACACTTCCCCTTACTGTCAGTTACCTCTTAAATCTTGCCTATGTGTCTAATTTACTTTTTACATTATTTTAGGTGGCTATCACAAATCTAGAGAGAATATTTGGCTTCTTTACTTTTGAATATTTTGTTTGTTTTAGTATAAATGTGGCTGATGCACATTTAATTTCTACACTTCAAAAGCTAAAATTCACTGAGGTCTTCAATAATTCTCATACACGTCTGTGCAAATCTAGCCAAATTGCTAATGTTACTAATATTGCTGGTATTGTTGTGTCTGAAAATAGAAGCTAGTCTTCTTATCAAGTTGTTGACTCTCTCTCACTTCACGTACAGAAAACTTTATATGCGATTATCTGTAAATGACAATTCTTTCATATTAGTTATTTGTAGAGTAATCATGAGTCACTTTATCTGCTAAAATGCTGTGTGACTTCAAATTAGTGAACATACCTACTCATCAACTAAACATATAATAATGTCATTACAAGTTAATATCATGACTCATTAGCCTTTCCAAGAACGTGACTCACTGCAAAAAATCCCATCCCATCCCATCCCATCCCATCCCATCCCATCCCATCCCATCCCATCCCATCCCATCCCATCCCATCCCAAATTCTTCTAATTCTCAAATCAGAAAACACTGATCTGAAAATCCTGTCAGTAGAGTAAGGAAGAGGATAGATTTAATGTGGTTATAATGGAAGCAAAGTCTTTCCCACTGTCTGCATGACTTCATCTGTGAAGAAATGACACACTTGAGAATACAGAGAGCATTCTTTCCTTAGGGAATAGTAATCCATAAAATTTTAGCCTATTTAAATTGCTTTGGAGGAGTCTGTTAGTGGTGAAAAGTTTATTTATAGTTCTGACTGGCAAATACCAGTCTTCTTGGTTCTCTCACCTTGAATTACTTTCAGATGTCAAAAATATATCTGATTCATCACTCATTGGCATCACAAAAAACTGGAGGTGGAAGATTCATTCCACTGAGCTCATCAAGTGCAGGAACTATGTGATAGATGTGTCTGTGCTCCCTCTTGTGTTGACAGAAACAGTTCAGTTTTATTCTGACTGGTAAATCTACACAGGAAATGGCATTTCATACTGCCTTTTTCAGAAGCATAAGGAGCATTTTCAGGAGCATTTTTTAGAAACATAAGAAACTAGAGTAAAGAGCAGAAGTAAAATATTAATGTGTGTTACCAACTGTTATAAATTTGCTGGATGCTCTCAGGATTCCAGTGCTCTCATTGGACTGTTTTGACAGCCTGACTGGAAAGCTTAGGCACTTGTGAACCATGGGTGTCTTTGTTCTAAGTTTTCAGTCAGTGAGGCATAATGCCTTTCAATGCTTAAGCTAGCTAACATTCACCATGATGAAGAGAAGAATCCTTGACTTTCTGGTCTTCTGATGATTCTAGGAGACCTCCATGGTCTGAACTTGCTGATGGTGAGCTTGATTTGTGGTACTCTTACTGCCTTTCCTCCAGTCAACAGCAAGCATGATACTGATCACATTTTTGTTAAATTGTCAGAGGCATAATTGGTACAATATAAACAAGTTTTAAATAATATCTTCTCAAACATAAATATAAGAAAATCATATAAAGTGAAGACAAAGCCTCGCATCATCACAATTATTGAGAATTCAGTTTGATTGAATTCAGCATTTTATAATTTAATAAAAATATTCAGGAGACAAGGATATTTTAGAATTCCCCATCTTGAAGTTTGTCCAATTATATTATAAGAAATTCTTCCTGATGTGCGTACATACAGTGAAATATAATACCACCCAGTTTAAGCAGTTACAAAGGTTTGAAGAGAGAAAATGCACTGCGATTTGAGAGTTCTGTGACAGTTAATGGTGTCCTGCCCCTCTGTCCTATCCTTTGACAATTGTTGTGATCTTGATTAATAACTACTCCCATTAGGATACAAGAAATGATATTTCACAAAGCATCATGAAAATCCTCTAAGAAAAGCAAACTGGAGCCTGATGACAGGTACCAAGAGGATGGCAAAGCACATCCAGTGTCTTCAACATCAAAGTCTGCATATAGACAATGAATTAATGTTATGAGACAATATCTTTTAGACTTGGATTCAACGGGGTTGGTTGCCTTCAGTTGTGCTGGAAGTTCCACAAGCCATGACCTGTTCTCCTCTGGACTGAATTTTGAATGGCTGGGTCTTTACTGTGCATATCAGAGTCCTCTCTCATCTTTAGAAATCTGTGCAATCTCAGAACTTCAGAATGCCTTCAGGAAATAAAGCTGAAGTCTCCCCATGTACATTTCTATTCTTGCTCTTTGTCCTTCTTCTACAGAAGGTCTTACATATTCTTACATATTCAAGTGTCAGAGTTTCCTTTTGTAAGACCCTAGATGCACAACTGTCTCTGTCTTTGTAATGGCCTAATATGAGGCCAAAACCATTAGAATCACTACTCAGAGAGAAACTAAGAGCTTTTCCTTGGACTGTGATAGGAGGCCATTGCCATGGCATCAAATTCCCTCTCAGATATTAAGCCAATATAGGGAGAAATAAGTTTTTCACTGCTTGCTCCCATACAGCTTTCCACTCCGGGACTGATGTATGAGGTGAACAGTGTATACCAAATCATCATGCTGTTACTGGCAAAAGAGAGACACATCTAGACCAATGAGGAGTGTTTTGCACCCCGAACAGAGTGAGGGAAAAGAAAGGAGCAAAGAATTACTTGGATTACCTCCATAGACTTCAGAGAGCAGCCCATTTTCTCAGTTTCAGTTCTCTAAAGGAGGGAGAGCCAGAAAGCCCTATCAGAAGTCTGCCATAACCAGAATGCTCTAAAGCTCTCACCCATGGGGCAGACTTTGGCTTACGATATGTATTTAAACAGCTTGAATGGACTTATCCTGTAAGCATCAGGCCCAGGCAGGGAGCCTTTTTCTCCTGCTCAAACCTGGGGCTGAGTGAGGCCTGCTCAAAATCGTAACAGCTCTCTAAGGATGAGGAGAAATCAAAGGCCTCTCCTGCACTACAGAGGAAGTTGCAGGTATGGAAGTTATGGCTAAGTGGCACTGTTTGGCAGAACCGTGGTAGCACTTCTGCTGCAGTGCAGAATCCAGCCCCTGACCACCTCTGCAGATTGCCTGCTTGAGCTCTCAGGGCGGGGGAAGTTGAGAGCAAGTGGGTTGCACAAATTCACAACAAAATGAGTATAGTGAAATTGTCACACTTTTATTTCTTCCTCTGGAGGAGGAAGCAACCCATAGCCTCAGGCATTGCAATAGAATAATGTACAACAAGCAGAAAAGAAACACGCAGGGCTCACTGAGACCCGCGTCTAGTTGGATACAAGTGTCATTACCACAGGTCTTCATTATTTCCAAGAAGACAAATTACTCAAAAAGAATATTGTGGTAAAGAGATGAAGAAGTATAGAGCAGGGCAAAGAGAGAAAATGCTGTGTTAGGTAGTAATCTTTTACTACTAAAAATAAACAGATAAATGAACAAACAAATCTGCAACCAACCAACAAAAAACAAACAAACAAAAAAAAACCACAACACACAAGAATCATTTGACCACTCAGAAGTGTGACTGAAATATGAGATGTGACTAAATATGCAGAAGTATGAAATATTTAGCAACTTTGAGTCTAGGGGAGCCAGGAAGCAAAAGCTGAAAGACAACCAGCTGTTTGTGGTTCATGTACAATTCGTTGAGCGCAAGAACACAATGTGCAGTCTGTGTAAACCACATAAACTGGAAAACATCTTGAGTATTTATGCCACCTGCAATGCTTCCTCTGAGGGAAATGCAAATAAGGCTAAAGATCAGAGACGAGATGGCTAATCTAGGGAGATTATTAACTCTACTTTGGTTGTCTATTATAATTAAGATGATTGGGTATAAGCAATGTCATATTGAGGCTATCGGAATGTTAGCATCACTGTTTAGTCTGCAAAGTATTTTTTGGGTTATGAGTAAAAACATCCAAAAATACAAGCAGCTTTCTTATCCCTCCAGGTACAAGTGCAAATTAGCAAACTTCCAGAAGCTATTTCATCTCAGCCATGCCTCATGGATGTTCTTTTTGTGTGCTTTCAGCTAATAATTTTTCAGTCATAACTTTCCAAGTTTTTTATGCCTTGCAAAAGGCTTATTTTAACACATATTATTTTCTGGCATCAGAAAGAGGTGATATAAATCCTCATGAAAGGACAGTGGGACATGCAACTGGACTGTCTAACAGTCTGTGAAAAGAGCAGAAAAACAATTTTTCTGCAACTTTTTCAAAACACTTTTGGACTAGTTTGGATATCCCCAGGGGCTGAAAAACACCAGACCTAGTTTCCAAGGTTTCCCTTCGCAAAGGAAATAATAATAATATGTAACGTCTGTTCATCTTATTGAAACTATCTCTTGTCATATCATATACATGCTTTGGATATTGCTTGGAAAATGGAGTGTGGCTGGAATGGTCATGGGTACTCAAATAGTTGGAAAACCGGAACAGAAGCAGTAAGTCACTATCCTTCCCCTATTCCTTTTGCCATACCTACCTCTTACTCCTGAATTACAGACGGACTTAAACGTAACACTGACTGGTCTTGGTCATCTGTCAGTAGGAAGGGCAATAGGCAGCAGATCTTAATCATGAGTTTTAAGAGAACGCAGGGAGTGCTGCTCGCTGCTTAGAGAGATAAAATTAGAAACACTGATCAGTGCATTGCAGTGAAGAGATTTCTCAGTCTCCATGAACCTAAGGACAGTGAATAGCCAGCATCACTTCTTGTGTCCCTCTGATAATTACTCTCCTGGCAGAAAGTAGATAACATGACGAAGCTGAAAGATGATGAAATGAAATTTAAAGGAACACAAGAAGGGAAAAAAAGATTTTCAGGAAACTTTGAATCATCTTAAATTAACAGAAAGCCTTCCTGTACTGCACTCCTGCTTTGTAGTTTGACTGCTTTAATTTATAACTGCACTGGAGGAAACAAAAGATTAACTTTTCCTTGTTCTCTCTAAATTAGTTTTAGTGATTTATCGTGTTATCCATGCATATTCTGTGGGGCTAGAAGAGAGAAGTTTGCTTTCAGTTTATTCCACGAGCTTCAGGCTTAGTTGTATATATACGAGCAGTATTGACTTAATCAAAGAAGCTGTGCACAAAATAACAGGTGGTGTCACTGATAGGTTGAAAGCTTTACCCTAAAGCCCCTTAGAAAGGACTTAATCTAAACAAAACCCCTAACTATCCCCCATCAGATATCCACCATAATTTTTTTCTTGCACAGTTGTGCTTCTCTTATCCATGTATTTCATTCTGCCTTGTACTTCTTGTAAATAAGTAATAAACAATTAATGTGTAATGTTGTTCTTGCTACGTGTGGCTTTGGGCATTCAGCATGTAAAAGAAAATTAAATATTTAGAAATTAACTGTTTCTAAAGTGAATGTCCATTCTAAAAGATAAGCTGGTAGAAAGGACACCTCAACTATGGTCATCACTTAGATATTGCAATTAGCCAAACATCTCTTAAAATAAAGGAAGGAAGAAATAAGTCCTTCTCACTCTGGTTTAGCCATTTCATGTGAAGTCCCATGATACAATTCTGTTCTTAATATGGTAGCGAGAATTTTATTTTGCCATTTGAAAATATATGAGAAAGAAAACTCAATCACAATCATCAGAAGGAAAGAATGAGAATTGCTTCTGCACCTGTGTGGAGCTTACAGAAAGAAATAGGGGAGGAAATACTTGCAGTATATTTGGCATGTAATTCTGTGGAGTGCTGAGTACTCTAACACTGTCCATAACTTTATTTACTAAATCTGTTTGAGGCAGTAGAAACACACCTAGAAAAATAATATTTTTTCACATCTCCAATCTAACTTACGGATATTTAGTTTACTCTTATGGTAGCAGAATGCTACAATTGCAATTTGGCACAAAAACTTATTGTATACCTAGAATGTCTGTTATAATGAGCTAAAGTAGGTAATATGAGTTTGTAATTTTTCTGCCCAGATCTGTAATTGATCTAGATTTAATTTCCCTGCAGTAAAAGGTAAACACTGAATATAGCTATTAGACAAGAACTTGAATCAAGGAAGTCCTTCTATAGACTGAACTTTTGTGATCTGGCTTTTTTTGTAAATATAAAATATTTTTCTGTAATCTAAAGGAAAATGTAAAAGAAAACTTACTGGGCACTCATGAATTTTTTAAAGGTCTGAGAATAAAGCATTACATTTATATATATTAGGACCAATAAAGACCAGGCCTCTTGCATTAGACAAGTTACAGTGTTTTCACTCCTACATTTAGCCCTGTTAAACTAGTATAGATAATACTTTCTTTATGATCAAGAGTCTGAAAATATCTTGAGCAATTAATTGTTGTTGAAAATCATTGTTGTAGAAAAGCCCTGTCATATGAATTGCACCAGGAAATTGGATTTGTTATAACAAATGAATAAATTCATCAAAATATCTCTTTAGGGAGTTTCTGCTTAGTCTTAAATAGGAAAGTCTGAGTTATAGAGACAGGCAAAATAGCATGGATGGTTCAAGCAGATAGCAGACCCAGACACAATGTCTAAACATTCCAAAAGTAATGCAGAGAAGAACAAAAACAAAGGTCAGGCTACAAACATACGTCAGAAGATTTATAACAAAAAATATGGAAGATTACTCTTACAAACGTCATTAGTAGAATAAGCAGTTTTCAGTAACATTCTACTAAGATCATATTTGAAAGCACTTCTAGCTCTCATTAAGTACTCACATACAACTATGGAGTTTTAGAAATTAACAGGCACAGTGCTTTTGAGAGCTGCTTATCATCAGGACCTTGATGGATAGTTCATGTTAGGAAGAAAATCCAGGCACTTCTTGGAAAGAGTCTTCATTGCTTCCAAGGAATGTTTCTGATTTGGTCAACACTAGAGAGAAAACACAATGTGCAGAGCCAGCTCTGTGAGAACAGAGGCGGTTCTCATCTGGAGACATAGTTGTAGTTGCTGAGCCCAAGACATTGAGGGGTAAAGTCCCACTGGAGTTATTACACATGGACAGGTGAATGGCATTCTCCAGATCGTGTTATACCTGATACTAGAAAATAACAAAGGCAGACAGGCACATTAAAAGTAGGCCTGTCAGTTTGCATAGCAGTTACTGTGGATGCTAAAAGAGTTTTGAGATTTGACTTGAACATCAAAAATCTCTGGTTGTATTGCTCTGATTCTCATCTTCTGCTGACACAGACAGGCTTCTGTGTTTCTTTTCAAAGGAACCACGTGCTTATAAATGTAAATCCTTCAGTACCTAAACCAAGACTGTGTTGCTTTCCCTGTGGAAACCATCAAAAGCACCCTCCTGTCTCCACCGACTGTATAGGGAAGTAAGGTATTTCTTTTAGGCAAACAGGCTCACTGATAACCTAAAATTTAGATGTTAAGTGCCTACACTGTGCATTCTGGAGCGCATCACATAAAACAAGAAGTCTTTGTTTTTAAGGAGCAGTTACTCTTCGGCATTCCAAGATCGTATGGAGTGGGAAAGACTTTTTCTGTTACAGTGGATTGTGTTGTTTGAGAATGACTTGGATGAAGAAGGTGAAAATACGCTAACTTTGCTTCCTGTTGTGCACACTACTGTGTGCTGAAAGTAGCAGAGTGGGAAGCATTTACTCTAAAGTGATTTTAGTAGGGAAAGGAAAACAGTGAAATCTTCTGTGAGGGCTGTCTTGAAGTACGAGTGACATACAGCAGTGTCTTCATAGACCATTTCACTTGCTCTTGGGTTACAAAAACTGCGTTAAAACATTTAGCAAGTCAATAAAAAAATTGCTGCTGTCACTGAATATCTCAGAGGCAGTGTGTTGGTACTTTGCAAGATGCTGCCCGGTAGTGAAGAGGCCTACAACAAGCATGTTTTCCTGCCAGTGAAACTAGGTATAGCAGCAAGCAGATTTTCTTTAATCACTTGTTCTTTAAAAATATTTTCTAGATAGATGTTTACACATTTGATTCTTCCAAGACTCCAAAAGTCCTCCAATGAGGACTTTTAACAATTATTAACAATTCCCTGTGAGGAAAGGAGGACTACTGAAAATAGGTTTCCCGACAGTAGAATGTTATTTATCTTTAAGATGGGCTTTGCAGGTGGTAATATGTAAGTCTTGGACATAGATTTGAATGGCTGATTGTAGAACTGTGCTTTGGTGTTTTTAAAAATGATGTGATCATATAGATAAGGCCTGAGTTTTCTAAAGTACTGAGTAATAGAGAAGAAATGGAGAAAACAAAATGTTCCCTAAATTGATCAAATTAAGTCCACCGATCTCTGAAGGTACTTAAGAAAAACAAAAACAAACAAGAATACAGAAAGAATCCTCCTCCCTTGAAGACCAAAGCAAAATCAGAAACAAACAAAGAAAAAACTGTGTAAGCAAGCAATTCCAGAATTGTTCCGAGGTTTTCTAATCTGCTTCATCTGGTATCAGCTGCTTTCCAGAGGAGGTGCCAAACTGGGCTGGGCTTTGACCTTATGAGACCTAACAATGATTTTCTTACTCATTGTTAGAAATTCAAGGAGGAAAAGCAATTTTCTGCAATCACTTTTTGCAATATAATACATTTCCAAATAGGAATATTATGTAACTTAACAGAGAAAATGAATGTTTTAAAAGTCAGATTAAAAACATTAAAATCCAATGAGCACTCTCAAAAAAAAATACATAAAGATGTTATTTTAAATTGCTCGAAGCATGTTCTATTCCAAAATCTAATTAGATCATCCATAAAGAAGGTCTGTAAAAAGTTTCCTATGGAAATCTTCGGATTTCTTTGAACGGAAAGGAGCAGGTGATCATATAACTTGACAGAAAACAGATCAAAATGTTGTTCATTAAAAGACAGTACTCTATATTTATTGTTTTAACTTCTATATGTATTTGAGGCTTACCTTTTGAAATTATATGCCTATAACTCCACACTTTTATATGAAAAGGCTGAAAGAAAACACTAAGAGTATAACTTAAAATGCAATTGAAATTGAAGACATTAAATTGTAAATTATCTACATTATAAGTAGCTTAAGTTAGAAATGGTTTAATTGAGAAAAAATATCAAATCTTATTTTTGTTCCAAACAAAAACCTTTTCAGAATTTTTGGTAAAGTATAAAAGTGAATCTCTACGTTTCAATTAAACCTCATTCCAAGTAGTTAATAAGAAATCTTTTTCTAATTTTCAAGTTTCTAATTCCACAAGTGTTTGCTGCAAAAAGATGCCCAAATCCTTTTGCAAAAAAAAAAAAAAAAAAGTAAGCTCTGCTATATTGTTTTTCTATACAGATTCTAGAATATCTGACCCAGAACTTGTTGAAATCTATATTATTTCTCATTGTTTATAATGGGAATATGCATTAGATCTGAAATGAATATAAAACTGTTTGATAACTGATAAGTATAGCAGCAGACATAATTCTATTAAGATTTCTGGGCTTTATAGTACAATTGAAAACTTCCAAAATTACATTATAGGTGCACAGACATGTTCCATGTAATTTTTCAAAATGTTTTTGCTATGTGCTTAAATCTTCTCATTTCTATAAAAATGTAATTAGTTGCTGGATTTGTGTGGTTATGGGGCTAGAGTGGTAACACTAGCAATGTAATTACAAAATACTGGGCTTTAGAATCATGTTTAGCTCAGTAAGGCAGTAATAATCTTGTGGTAATAACCATTTTCTTTTGATAGTGGAGATCAGATGTCACACACGATACGACACAGAGGGAGCATTTCAAGTCAGAGAGTCCTGACATTTCCTTTCCTTGGGTATAACGGCAGAAAGAAACTGGAATATAAAATGTAAAAAAGCTTGAGGGAAAGAGATTTCATACACTGATCTTGATGTCTGGCATACGTGGGCAGCAACTAAGTTCTCCAGGGTCTAAATTCTGAAAGGCTCTGAAGGGACACCGTGTATGTGCAGTGTTTCACACTGCATTTGAAACATGTAAATTTTAACAATATTTCCAGTTTATCACATATAGATCAAGATGGTCTGACTGCTTTTATGTAACAGGCAGGTTCAGTGCCTGCCAAGGGAACAGGAAACCTTGATTCTAGGCCTTTCTCAGCTCAGCTGATGTTCAGCTGCTCCGATACTTCATCTTCTAAGGCAGCATGCGCTTGATGGAGATTACTGTTAAATTCTATTAAAAATGAGTCCAATCTATTCTGAGTTGGATCTTACTCTCCATTTTGCAGATGATCTGTCTTCCAAACCAATAGCTCCACTATTTAGTGTGATAGTTAAGGAACTTGCTGGGAAAGTTCTACATCTTTGCCTTGATTTTTATTCCACTGAAAAACAATTTTTAAAATTTTCAATTATAATTTTCTAATATGATTTTCTATTATTATTGGTTCCCACTTTGTTCATGCATAATTTTGCAGCTGTCACAATGAGGTCAGATACCCTCTGGTCAGTTAAACCCGAGACATCAAATTTTAATATCTAGACTTTCAGCTGTACATTTTCCAGGAAAGGAGAAAGCCTCTAAATTTATTGCAATGATGTGTGCATATGATCAGTTAAATGCTTCAGTAACAAGGAATGGGAAGGAAAGATGAAATCTGCATTGTTTTGCTACTGGTCTATATGAAAGGTTTATAACAGTGCAAGAACCAGAAATCCATTCTGGTCTTAATAAAATGCACGTATATTAAATAAATTAAAATCATAGAATCATTAAGGCTGGAAAAGACCTCCAAGATCATCTAGTCCAAATGTCCATTTACCACCAATATTGCCCATTTACCATGTTTCTTAGTACCACATCTACACATTTCCTTACAACCTCCAGGACAGTGACTCCTCCACCTCCTTGGACAGCCTTTTCCAGAGCTTGACCACTATTTCAGAGAAGAAATTTTTCCTAATATCCAAACTGAATGACTCCCAGCGCAACTTGAGGCCATTCCCTCTAGTCCTATCACTTGTTATGCAGAAGGTCAACCTCCACCTCACCACAACCTCCTTTCAGATAGTTGTAGAGAGCTTTTTTAGAGAGCCTCCTCTTCTCCAGACTAAACAATCGCAGTTCACTCAGCTGCTCCTCATAAGACTTGTGCTACAGACCCCTCACAGCTTCACTGCCCTTCTCTGGACACACTCCAGGGCCTCAATGTCTTTTTTGTAGTGAGGGCCCAAAACTGAACACAGTACTCAAGGTGCAGTCTCACCAGTGCTGAGTACAGAGGAATGATCACTTCCTTGCTCCTTCTGGCAACACTGTTTCTGATATAAGCCAGGATGCCATTGGCCTTCTTGGCTACCTGGGCACACTGCTGGCTCATGTTCAGCTGAGTGTTGACCATCACTGCCAGATCCTTTTCCTCTACACAGTCTTCCAGCCACTCTGCCCCAAGACTGTAGCATTGCCTGGTCTTACTGTGGCCAAAGTGCAGCACTGGTGCTTGCTTTTGTTGAACTCATCCCATTGGCCTCAGCCCAGTGATCCAGCCTGTCCAAATCCCTCTGTAGGGCCTTCCTACCATCCAGCAGATCAACACTTCCTCCCTTTGCAGACTGTGTTATCTGCAAACTTATTGAGGGTGCTCTCAATCCCCTTGTCCAGGTCATCAATAAAGATACTAAATGGGAACATATGACCAGATTCAAAAGCATTAAAATAATGTTACTGAAGCCCACATTCTTGCACATTTCCCAGTAAATCTATGAAAAATGCCCTGAAATTTATTCCATAGCTTTCAGTTATCTTAATGTCATGGTAGTAATGGGTTCAGAGCTGGACATGATGATCTTAGAGGTCTCTTCCAGCATTAATGTTTCTATGACACATCATCATAGAATCACAGGTACACAGTTAATTATGTGCTGGGTAAAAACATCATGAACAATTTAAGTCTGCTGTTCTTTCAAGGGAATGCTATAACATTTTTACGTTTGCTAAGTAAGCTTCTCAACTGAAAATGAACCAGATATTGCCAGCTGACATGTCTTAACTGAATTAGAGTTGATCTGAACTATATTGCCATTTGTACTAAACTGCACAGTCGCAGGCTGAGAATAATAATTCACTTGAAACAGAGTGCCATATAAAGTTGAAAATGTTTAAGGCTGAACAAGGGAACCAATACATTAAAATATTCACTGGAAAGATATCCTAGATAAAACAGTTATTTTTTCTGCTGATTGTAGCTGTGGCTTTCTCAATATCCCCTCATGATCTATAGCTGTACAGAATGTTATAATGTCATCCCCGGTTAGTAGGCAGTTCTCTGAATCTGACAGTCACAAACATTTCCACTGTGAAGTCTGGTTTTAAGTTGCTCCACTGTAAAATTTCCTGTCTGTTCTTGTGATGTTTAGCATCACTGATTACATGAAAACAGATTAGTAACTAGTCTCTCCTTTGTGCAACATTAACTTAACAAATTGCAATGAGAGATGTAGCACACAGAGCATACATGCTAAACTTTTCTCATTGACAATGTTCAGTTAGTTCTCATGTATGTAAAAGTAAACTGAATGATCTGAAAACAATTCTCTGTATGCTAGGGGATCCACAGGACTAATCTGAGGACTTCATATAAAGCTGAAGTGTTTTTTCTATAGATTTAAATTAGATATTGGGCAAAAATTCATGAATTTTGAACATCCAGAAATGTCTGCTGTGACGCTGGCTTCTCTTATTCAATATTGCCATGCAGCATAGAATTAGAACAAGAATTCTGATACTCCAGGATATTCCAGCCTTTGCTATTGGACATACACTTCCATTTGATAATTTTCCTCTTCAGCACCTCAATTCAATAACAGTTGTAAATTGTTAACTGCCATTTTCCTAGAAATGAATGTTGCAATGTACCAAATGCAGAGGTGCTGAGCAATTTATCTGTCAGCTAACATGACTAGGAAACTAGATCTCAGGGTGCGTTTCTTTATGGTATTATTGTACATATCCCTGTTATTCCCCAAACCACCTAGTTATAAAACATAAAATTTCTTCATCATTTATTTCCTGTGAAACTGTAGAACATTCTGGCTATTGTAGGTAATACTCATTCTAGCTGAATTTTCTTTTAATTAAATCTCTGTGCAGGGTGCAGGTTTTCTCCAATTGATTAGCAATTAGTTAGAGTTTCAAATCCGATTGATTTGAAACTCAAACTGGCCATGCCTAGTAATGCAATTTACCTCCATGTATCATATATCATTTAATGCTAAACCAGGCTGTAAGTTATTGCCAAAAATCATACTGTTAGCTTAATAACTGGCAGAGAGTAACTTCCTGAAATTTCATAGTTGTTTTGTGTTTGCTTTTCCCTTATTTCAGGAAAAAAATAAATCAAAAAATAAATCCATTCAATGGCATTCTAGTGTTAATTTCTTTGACTTGAACTGGAAATAAATTAAAATAATTACCTGGTAGTAATCAAGACTCCTGCAGGAGCCAGTGCTTATTATGCAGCAAGTGATACAATGAGATTTACTAAACTATTTCACTTAGGGTAACTGATTTATGTATTTAGATGTTCAACTTAGCACTAGAAGGGACTCGAAGGTATCACAATGAAGTTGAATTTCTTAGAAGCAGTATTGAAAATACTAAATGTTATTACAGATGAGATTTTTTACTGTAAACTTTGATCTGTCATTTAAATCTGTAAATGTAAGCTGTGATAAATAAAATTAGGAAGCAATTGTGAAAGTATGTCAGTACAGCTCTGGAGTCTGGACTGTTTGGATTCATCGATATGTTATCAATCAACGGACATTATTACTCTGCAATTATGTTGAATCTTAGATTGGTTTTCACAAAAGGACATTCTCATTGATATTGCTATGTGACAAACATCTGCAAATTAAGAAGTATTTTATTAATATGTTTACAATATTTTAATCCTTCTTCCTTTTGGTTGTGAGTAGCCAGTCCAAAATAAAGCATTCAGAGTGACTTTACAGAATGACTAAAAATTTCCATTTAGGTTTGGAATTTGGATCAAACAGTTTGAATAATAACAACTTCTGACCTGAAAAAGATGTGGAAAAAAAACCTGTCTTCTTCCAGACATTACAGAGATAAAGATAAAATATTTTCTGGTTTTTATGATTAAGGTTATTTATAATGCACAGTGATACAAAGTAATGAGTCTACAGTTCCATGTTTACATCTGAATGCTGAGAATAATCCTACTGAAGTATATTAATTATTTGATTTTAAAATATTGCTTTTTGATCTAAAGTGAGTTTTATTCAACTACCCGTGTAATGTTATGCCTTTACCAATAAATTGTAACCATGAGGGATATTTTCCTTGGGACTCATTGCTTCAAATCCCAAAAGATATGCTAATAACTGAGAAATATTAAATCTTAGAAAGTCAGTACTGCCTTAGAGATGATATAAGTAGCTTTTTGGGTGAGAAAGAGCTGTACAATTTTGCATCAGTGGTGCTTGTATCATAGTTGTTCCTTAGTCTTTGGAATTGTAAAGGATATTGTGTCTGTTGTTGTTTTCATAAATCTATTCATAAAAGGCCAACAGGAACACAGAGATAGACATGCATGTCTACAAGAAGAGATTGGCAGTTACAGACAAAGAGAGGGGGTCTGGATTCTTTTACATGCTTACTCGTTCCACCTTGCTGCTCCCTTCCCATCCCAAGCCAGCTCAGGTTGGGATGGAGTATGCCTTGGAACATGCTTCAAATATACATACCCAGATGAGCACGTTTCAGTACCGCACACAGGCCCTGTTGCTCTATGAGGGTTAGGTTTTCAGGAATGCTAGGGGCTCTATTGCTCTTCCGTCTAAGCACTTCTCACCAGAGCCAGGGGAAGATCCCTTACCACATTCTGTGCAGTGGCACCAATTGTGCCCAGCAGTGTTGCTTTAGCAAACTTGTTTATGAACATATATGCTGCTTATATGAGACAGGCCAGATTAGAAAAAGCACAGTCAACTGGGACAGATCTGTGTTGCAGGATTAGGCTGCATTAGCTACGTTATGGCTATACCTTATGACATAAGGTGCGGAAGAGCAGGCAGGGGTGCAGAGGAAATGAGGATGGTTAGTGCTAAAGCAAAGGACTTCTAGATCTGTGTGGAAAGCAATGTGGTAAAAAGCAATCTCTTGTTCTTCATTAGAATCTATTTGAACAGAAAAATTAGATGAGTACCATCTATTTGCCCAAGTGCAATGACAGAGCCATTTAGTAGTGCTGACCATTCATATAAATGAATAGAAAGTTTGACTATTTCTTACTTACTACATCATGTGCTGTACAGAACTCCATGAAATTAACCTTTCAGATGACACAGTAAAAGGAAATGAGTCATTCAAGGCAATGTTCATCAGTATGCGAGCACTGAGCTTGCTAAATTACTTCTGTCATTGAGTGGGTGAAGTGGAATCAATCCATATCATTCATACATTTGCTGCTCATATGCACAGTTTGGAGACTACTAACTAGAAATAAGCACTGATATGTCTAAATTCAGCAAAGTTTCATATCTCGTTTATGGATTATATTTTCCAAATGTATCTGAAGAGACTGATTAGAAGAGACTAAGATGTTCTGAGATGTGTATGAAGGAAAGGGTAAAGGGAAGCAAAATTCTTGGCAATAACTTTCATGACTAGTATTAACAAGGAAGCAGAAGTTGTTTTAATTTTAGACAATACTAAATAAAGGAGAATTTTTCATCTTTTCATTCAAATATCACTGTACTATTCTTGTCAGGCTATTTCAGTGGCAGCAATTCACACAGTGGAAGCTGACCGATTTAGTTGAAAAGTAGGGGTTCTCTTCTGACTCAGAAACCGCAAAGAGTATGAGAAAAGAAAAATACTTCCCACTGTTTAGGAAATAGGAAAGCTCCAAAGAAGGAATGAAAATGCCTTCAAGTGCAACAGTGACCCTTGTTGAGTATGGTGCTGCCAGAATTGTAGACATTATTAAAACAGCATTACAGCAGACTAACAGTTAGTGACACCAGGGCTGAAGGGTCTGGATCAGACATGGCAGTGAAGCACACTGACAATCTACAGTGTCATTTCAGAAGTCCTGTCTCTGAATGAAGACTAGCTGGGAGAGCACCTGGTAGCTACTAGCAGATAAACACCTCTCTGCTGCCTACACTTTCCATACATACAGAAAAATTTGGTGCCACCTAATGGACAACCCCCAACCTCCTGAATTTCAAGTGTATTAAGCTCTATACAGGGGTGCTTTTGCAAGGGATCTATAAAGGTCTGTCTTAGTTAATAGTTCACACTAAGAATTTCTAATTGGGCATGTGTAACTATATATCTTGGGATATTATGCACATTGTTTAGGAGTGAATACTTACTAATTCCCACAATTGGTAAAAAGATTTCTGCATTTGTTAGCTTTAAATTTAAGAATGGGGAGGATCATTGTACAGCTGCTCTGATTTCATAGAATGGCTAGGGTTGGAAGGGACCTTAAAGAACATCCAGTTCCAACCTCCTGCTATGGACAGGGTTGCAACTCAGCAGATCAGGCTGCTCAGGGCCCATCCAACCTGGCCTTGACCACCTCCAGGGATGGAACATCAACAGCTTCTCTCGGCAGTCTGTGCCAGTGCCTCACCACCTTCTGAGTTCTGACATCTGTTGTTTGGTCTCCATAAACATTCAGCAAGCATCAGTGAATGTCAGTGGGTGCTATTTTTTCCACATGGAGAAATTCCACGGTTTGGTCAGACTGCCCCTCTGCTGCCATCTGATGCACTGCGACAAAATGTAACAGAACATTGATGGGAAGGCTCAACTTCTACTCCCATACCACCAACATTCACCTCTGATGTTGTGGGCCAACATCATAATATAGGAGGCATTACCTTTGGAGCAATCTCCATTGTTTAACTCCACCCAACTCCTTATCCTATCACTATCTGCCCATGTTAAATATCTGTGGCCCTCCTGTTCATAAGGTCCCTTTAAGTACTAGAAGGCCAAAATGAGGTCTCCCAGAGCCTTCTCATCTCCAAACTGAACAAGCCCAGCTTCCTCACTCTTTCTTCACGGGAGAGGTGCTCCAGCTCTCTGATCATCCTCATGCACCTCCTCTGGACCTGTTCCAACAACTCCGAATCTTTCTTATGCTGGAGGCCCCAGACCTGGACACTGTATTCTAGATGAAGCATTATAACACATTAAAATAAATCATTGTACTCAAGTGCTCTGATGTGTTTGCAGGTGAAATTTAATGTCAAATTGAGACAGATTATACAGAAATTTGCTGCTATAGTTCCATGAACAGAAATGTAAGTCTCAGTAGAAATTAAGACCATGTCAACAAAGTATTGCTTTAGCCAGCAGAGTTTATATCAGCATGTTTACATTTTGAAAATACATTAGCAAAAGGGAGCTGGACTACACCACTACTATATAAAAATTGGTATAATGAACAACAGTGCAAACAATTGTTATTCCTGAAAAAACCATTAGTGATGATGTGATTATGTGCTATGTACTTCTAAAAGCAGAACAGGTATTCAGGCAGACATCAAAAAAGTATAAGAATGTCTGTATGTGATCAGACTAGCAATTGTAGCATGTCCCAGAAATATGAGATTAAACACATATGTCTAATTATATAGATCATAGAATCATAGAATCACCAAGGTTGGAAAAGACCTCCAAGATCACCCAGTCCAACTGTCCACCTACCACCAATATTTCTCCACTAAACTGTGTCACTTAATATGACATCTACACATTTCTTGAATGCCTCCAGGGATGGTGACATCCTGGGCAGCCCGTTCCAGAGCCTTACCGCTATTTCAGAGAAGAAATTTTTCCTAACATCCTATTGCTAGATATGCGGGATTAGAGGTCAATTCTTACCTCGCCACAGCCTCCCTTCAGGTAGTTGTAGAGAGCTATAAGGTCACCCCTTGAGCCTCCTTTTCTCCAGACTGAACAATCACAGTTTCCTCAGCTGCTCTTCATAAGACCTGTGCTCCAGACCCTTCATCAGCTTCACTGGCCTTCTCTGAAGAGGCTCCAAGGACTCAATGTCTTTCTTGTAGCAAGTGGCCCAAAACTGAACACAGTACTTGAGGTGCGGTCTCACCAGAGCTGAGTACAGAGGGATGATCACCTCCCTGCTTCTTCTCACAACACTCTTTCTCATACAAGCCAGGATGCCACTTGCCCTCTTGGCTACGTGGGCAGACATATAGATATATATGACCTCCATATGTATATGACCTATAGATACATATGTATATGCATTTGTGTGTATGCACGTGTGCTTGTAAACACACATACAGTTGTAGTCATAAATGTGACCGTGACATAGAATATATAACACGGGAACTCCTTCTACGAGTGTACAACACAGTATCTTCTACTTATTAACCCATAGGGATCCTTTACTGCATACCCATGTCTAAGTCTGCCCTCATACTTCAAGCATAATGATATTCCATGAATTGCATGGTATGCAATGCTGTATCTCCTGTATCCCTAGCCAGACTGTGAGCAACAGGATTAGAATTACAATTTAGACATCATGCCCAGTTCTCAACTGCCACTGAAATCAGCAGAACAAGTACGATCATTCTTAGTTTGGTGAAATTCAAAGCTGTAAAAGTGCAGGCTTTATAGAGATGCGATGTGAATGAAACAAGTTTCCATTTGCAGTTCATATTTATAGTTATTTGGGACACACTGTGTGTTCAGTTCTTTTCATTTGTCTGTGAAGAAAGAGGTATAGAGTATGATTTAGGAGTGATCCCTCAGCTCTCCAGGGAATTGACAAAAAAGAAATACAATTAGCAATTATACTTCTGTTGCCTCTGAGCTATTGGAATGAACTGGGAAAAGTGATTGGACTATTTATTTCAAATTATGTTTTACATATATATATATACATATAGATACATACATATGTATACACATATATATATGTATATATACATATTCAAGGCAATATTTATTACCATCTGTAAAAGAAATCAAATCAGATTAATGTGGATCATTAATTTTAGAGAAAGTAATTATTAGCTTTGATGAAGATAGAGAAATTCCTTTGAAATGCTGATGAGTTTTTAGCAATTCCTTGGATACTTTTTACCTAAGGAGAATTACTCAGACTCTTTCATCTTTAAAGCATACAGTATCATTTGTACTTTACTCTTGTTATCTTTAGTATGTGGGTAGGATTTATAGTTTCAGTTAGCACTTTTTACTGCTTGCTTATATATTTCTTACCTTATTTACATCTATTCTTACATATCTGATTCACAGTGTTTCACAATTATAATTGTTCATTTTTGAGAATATGTCATTTTTGCTAAAATTGCTCTAGAAGAAAGTAAATATATAATACCACATCTGTTTTTCCTTCTTTCACCTGGGAAAGAATATTTAGTAGTTTGAAATAAAAAGGCACACATGATTATTTTGCTTCGTTTGTTTGAAACAATTTTAATATATCAGACCTGGGAAAAAGACTTCAACCTGTACAATATGTTTGATGAAATGAAAGCAGTCTTCAAAATGAAATGATCAAACTCATTTGTGTTTGTTGATCTATTGTACACATTTGAGTTTGACTCTACAGAGTTGAAATGTCAATTTAACACTTTCATTTGTCCATTTAAAAAAGCCTGGTATCTTGCTTGTTACATGCTTTTCAAGGAGAATAGGCCATTGCAGTAGCTAGCAAGGCTAAGGGCAGATGCAGTGCTGAGAATTCATTAACAGTTCTGCATCTGTATGTGGGTTTGATGAGTAATTACGTCATCCAAGCATGGAGAAATATGGACCAGAGGTTGCTCTAGGACTATGGTATGGTTGCTAGATTAAGACTGTCAAAATATCATAACAGACAGCTTTTTACTGCTGTTGCTTCAGGACACAGTTGCCTGTATCTGCAGTGGTGGAACAGGAGGATGGGCATTTGCACCCACTCCCTTGGTGCCACCTAGGCTGTGGGTGCATCCTTCCAGCTCCTCTCCTGTCCCTATCCACCTACATCTTCATCTCACAATTTCTAATCCTTTGGCCCAAGAAACCTTAAACCGGCTCTTGTAGGCTGTATTATTCTGTAAAATCTTTAACATACATTGGTACTTGGGCAGAAAAGCTCCAAAGTGAGTTCTCGAGGCTTGTAAATGAGTTCTTAAACTGCCAGCAGTTTTGCTTGTTGCCAAGCACAAGCAGGGCCTTCTCATTCTCAAATAACAGCTTCTCCCTTTCTTTCTCTAGAAGGCCACGGATAGGATAATATTCCTATACATACAGATATCAGTAAGAACACATGTTATCATACCCCTGATTTGTTTGTCTTCCTGTGTATATAGTCAATTCAGTGTGTTAATGATGATCATAAGAAACACACAAATATGCAGAGCCTGGCTGATAAGAGATCATTTGTTTTGGTGTGGACAATGAGAAGAAATGGAAGCTGCTGCTAATCAGTATGCATTTCAATGCTAGTATGAATTTGCCATTATCTTTATGCATTTAAAATAAATAAATAAATACCTCAGATTGCTGAAGCTAGAAAGCAACGAATGCAAATGTGACTAATTGTTCTGACTGCTTTATCCTTAGTTGCCCTCTAACATACCTGCCCACCCCCTGGATATAGGGCTGTGTCGAAGACCATAGGAGAGCAGAGGCCTTACTCTGCACAGTTATCTCATGCTCACCTGCTCCCAGCCACCATCACATTCACCAGGTTTCACCTTCCCTTCCAGTCCCTGCTGCTCAAGAAGGTCAGGCAGGATATCACGTTATCCTTCTGTGCCACTGCTTGTGGCTCCCTACCTCAGGCATCCCTAGATTTCCCGGGAACTAGTCTGCATCCATCTCCTAGATCTCCATGGTCTTCCCACTTTCCAGATCTCTCATCTATCTGGGAGCTTTTCCTCCTTCTTTCCAGAGAACCCTCTTCTTTCCAAGGATTGTTCTTTTTGAGAGAGCTTCTTTTCTGCATCCTCTGTTCTTTCTGGGCCCACTAGTCTCTGGTTTCCATAATCAAAATAAGCCTGAATGCAGTCGCACAGCACATGATCAGTCCAATACGTAATTTCTTCTTATTAACTGGAGGATTCTGGAAGGTTCACTTCTTTTTCATCCAGGTGTTAGCTATATTTCAAAAGAGGCCATATTGGTTGCGGTTAGCAAGCACCAGGCTTCTGCTTGAGAGTTCAGAAGTTCAATTTTAAATATTCATACATCCCTCACGTGGACCCAATTATCTTCTTCCTATTAACAATTGAAGCTATTTTTTCCTGTGATAATACTAAGCACTTCTTCTAATTCTGTTAGAACAAATAGAAAAAGAAAAATGCATTTTTATATAAGCTCCCTCCAAGAACCTGCAGCTGTATGGAATTTGCTATTGAAATTATATTTGCAGAGTTTCAATGGAGAAGAAATACATATATCTGGCAAAATGTACACCTTATGTCTCCTGGGAATAACGTCAGTCGAGCATTTGAATCAGAGTTTTTCAGCAATAGAAAGACCCACCAGTATAGAATAGTCAAATAGAAAAATTCTTGCATTACTTTTATTACTTTATTACTTTTCTGCAGCTTCTCTCCTATCCCTATCTGGTATAGAATTGATCAGTTCATCTTCACATTGTTTTTTGCTTTTGCCTAGATAGTTTTTCATATCAAGTTCTTCTTCTCATATCAAGCTTTGACTTGAGCTCTGAAAGTTCATTATAATAGAAAGAAAAACTTATTATAATATAAATAACAGTTACAGTAAAAGCAATAAGGTTCATTTTTAAAATCTTATGTGAGTACTCATGAAAGTTGATTAGGTACTTAGTTGCTAGATAATCACATCCCATCTTGAAAGTGCAGTATAACTTCAGTAATTGTGCATTCAAATTTCTTTTAGATATCCCTGCAGAGAATGGCATAACCATGGACCTAATCCTGCAACATTTATTCACAAGGCTATTTCCTCCTTCATGCATGAATTTTGAATTTATTACAACAGTCCTTATTTGTGAGAATAATGCTACTTCCTTGGGCAATTCCCACAGATCAAATTTGTGCAGATATGTGGAAAAAATAATTACTTCACGTGACAGGTACAAGTATATTGGACATATGTAGGCATCAGAGGATTTGCATTTTAAGGTAGATAAAAGACTAATTAAAAAGGTAAAAAAAAAAAGTTATTTCAGTTGTTTGTCATGGACCAATCTCAATGATAGGATTACACTGTGAGATGTATGGCAATTGTTATTGAAGATGAATCCCCTTTCTCTGAAGGGTGCCCTGAGGGATGTAATTTATCTCGTTCCGAATAGATGTCAGCTGAGATGAAGCATCCTAAGAGGAGCTTGCCTTCTAGACAGCTACCAAGACAAGATGCTTACCTTTAAACATCTCAAAATTGGCTTTTTGACTATAAGCCCAAAGTGAGGTAAAACTGAAAGGATTTTTTTTTTTAATGTTTAACAGCTCTTTCCTGCCTACTTCATGTTCTTTCTTTATTATTTTAAATATTCTCAAAATTGAATGAAAACAAAGTAATGTTTTCATGCATTTTCACCTTTGGTTCAGTTTATCTATTGTTAACCAGCCAATATATAAACAAATATGCTCCATATACTTTCTACTCTGATCCTGCAACACAGAATGATCTGTATGTCAGGAATTTGTACAAATATAAAGATAAGCTCTACAAGAGAAGCTGAGCAAATGTTGATTTAAATCAAATTGTTCCAGTAGTTAGAATTCTGCTGTTCTGATAACTCTACAGAGGGAAGATATTTTGCTGTCTCATAAGAAATCAAGAGTTTCTTTGTCTCTGGGAATATGTTAGTGTTCTCCATAGCAGAACCAATACCTCTTGTTAAGAAGCTAGTGTAGAACATATCTTTTCCTTCATTAGTCAAGTAGCACATCTAGTCAAGTTTATCCAGAGGTATTTATTTATTTGATTAAATACTAGAGCACCCATTTCCACCTCAGAATATTCCTTATAAAACTCAAAAGCATCTGTTGATTCTATAATTTAAAACCTGCTTTCTACCCTCGCACTTCTGCAATACCAAATATCTGCTGTTGCTGATAAAAAATTCCATGAAATGATGGAAAACATGAGAATCAAACAAAAAGAAGCCTCCTTTTTTTTTTGAAGAAAGAAACATAGCAAACTTGACATCACTCCCATATTTTGCTATAGCTGCGCTCCTTCACTTGTGCCTACATCCATGTTAGCATAAAAACTGAAGTTGGCTTTCTAATGAAATCAACTTTTCTTCCTGAAAAAAGTGGGTGATAAAATTGTTTTAGTTTCAAATTATATATTATATCAAATTAAAAATTTAAGATTGAAAGAACTTTTTGAAATTAAAAAAGGGGGAAAAAGATAAAAAATTATTTCAATTTTATTTTCTAGCTATAAAATGCTACACATTGTAAATGAGTCTTTAAATTGTTTCCATTATTATGAATCTGCCTATCTGAAAACTCAATACATGACTAAAAAAGATAGCTCATCTTGAATTAGAACATGAACATACTGATCACAAGATAATATCAAGGATTATGACTATGGCATTATGAAGAGTATTACTTCCCAAATAATTCTAATGCATATGCAATAACAAAATGGATATAAGCAAGAGCTAAGAACTGCATAGCTCTGGTCAGCAGTTTGTATTCAGTTTCCTTATTTTTCAGGTTAGATGACTCTAAAAAATGAGATAAGAGCAAGTAAGTTTTATTTTATATTTCAATAATCACATAGTGTCAAAAATATAAAATTACCCACAGGGTATAGGGGATGATTATTTGACAGAGTGACTCCTATTAGAACACATCAAGTAAAGATCTCATTCTATCCTTTATGACAGAGTGGTATTTTAAGGTCTTCAGTCATTCTCATTAAGAAAGCTCGACTTCTTACTCAAACGGTGGTATTTGCTCACTGTGAGTCACAAAAAACTTTCTGTTCTTGTTGACACCTTAAGTGTCATTGCCATCCAGTGCATAACAATTGCCTTTGCACATTCCTAGCACTATTTGAGTGTTTAAATGATGGCACTAATTAAATTATTTTCTGGACTGGACTTTAGTTCCATTGTGGTAACATTGGAGCATACCAGGCTGCATTAAGGGAGGGTGCAGATCTGTATGAGGAGTCTTTGCCTTTGGGGATCCCCAACAAAAGTAGCAGGTTGGGATCCTCAGTTGGAAGTAACTTGCAGGCTTGGCACTGGAATTTGCACTCACTCTGTCCTGCTTGTCAGCGTAGCTGATATTAAGGCTTTTCTTTAAGATCAGTGTTCTTTCTCTGTGGTGCTAACTAAACCCATTCTCTCATACCCATATTCTCCTAAGCACCAGAATGTGTGTATAGGTGATTTGTCCAAGGGATGGTAGCTACTGAGTCTTCATCTTCCAGGTTCTTAAGTTTGTTACCATGTGATGTTTTTTGAGATGCCTTTTGTACACTTTTAGAAGTTCATAGATATTATGATCTTTCATTTCTCTCTTTGGCCAATAACTCCCATCCCCCTCCATACCTTTGAGTCACTGAACAACTTTGCTGGGTTATTCACTCTCCTTTTTTCAAACTTATCTTGGGATCTTATGGCTTCATTCCTGTTCTTTGTGTTTCTCTCTCTTTGTGGCTTCAGGCTGCACTTTGTTTTAATCAGTTCTTTCCTATAGCGGGTTCTATCTTGCCCATTTTAGGTTGCTTTCTTTTTCCTGAGCAAGGTTCTGAGAAGCTACAGGTAAATGCACTGGGATCTTGATGACCTGCAAACCAGTGTGCCATGAACCTCCTTCTCCTTTCTCCACCATTCATTCTGGGAGTCCTTCATGAACAAATTCCCATTTGTATTTCTGTTTCTTATTACATAGCTATGTATGATGAGACCTTTATCTGGATCAAGTACCTATCTCAGCTCAGTTTTTCTAGACACTTCAGTGGCACCTGAGGTACCGCAGAATACTATTTATCTTCTTTGATGTAGCAAAGACAGCTGGTCTGAGTCCAGTCTGTCCTATGTTCTTTTTTTAGTCGGAGATATTTTGGTTGAAGAAGGAGAAGCTATGGAGAAAAGACAGCAGACAGGACAGAGTGTCATGTATGAATATTCCATTGGCATACATACAGACGGGTGCTACTGGGACTGGAGTCTGGGTCAGACTTGGATCCGTGTTGATAAACTTGCTAAAGGGAAGATTGGACTGTATCTTAGCAGCAGCCAGTGGGCTTCTCCCTGCATAAGATTTAAGTTCACTCCTCTTCTGTAGAAGATGAAGTATTTCAGCTTTTATTTATGTATTTGAAAGCACAAAAGAAATTTTAAAACTAATAAATTATGCCAGTTTTCTTTTAATGTAAACTGTTGTGCTTGGCTTCTAATTGTTCTGACAATAGGACAGTGTTTTATATAAATTTTGTTTTACTTGTTTGCTATAGTAATTTATATCCTTAAGGAGACTAGAAAATGTAGAGAGTGACTTTTCAGACACACATTGTAACTTCCGCAACAATTGTATGCTTGCATCTCATCACATTTCCCTCTCGTCTCTTCAAAAGAAAACTTCAAAACCAAATCTCACTGGAGAAAATCCTGTTCTCATTTGCAACCTAGAGAAGCTGAACTATGAGATCTGCATTTTTGTAAATGAGAACTATTTTGTCCTCAAGACATAAAAATGAAAGAACAACAACATCAAAAAAATTGAGTTCTGAATACACCGATCCTGATAAACACAGAGTGCAGACAAGGGTAAACTAGCTGAAATTAATAAATTTCATATGTGAAAATAATGTTATAATGGTATGGAAAAATCACGTTTTTAAAAATATATATATTTACTGGTCATGAAGGAGGCTGTAAAGAGAAACTCCTACAGCATCATTGTTTGTACTGATCTCCAGGTCATGTTGAATTAAACACATTTTAGATTCTACTGTATGTATATTATTACATTATTACTTCTGAAAAAAAAAGATAAAGTCATAATATACTGCTTTTAAAAGAGGATTTTGATTTGTGAACTCAATCTGATAATGAAATGTTTAAGATTTTAGGTTAATGTCCTCAACAGGAAGCTCATCTCTTCGGCAAAATTGTTCTAGTTTTTACATAAGACATTATTGAAGGTGAAGTACATACAGTTTACTCTATAGTTTCTGTGAACAATATGTTTTGGAAAACATTTTTTTCTTCTGAAACAAAAACTGATTATTACAGTGCACCACAGCATTTTTTTCAGTATCATATAAGTGATCATCTATTTATAATTTTGGCCTGTTAAGTTTGAAGGTAAGTAAGTAGTGGTGAAAGTGCTATTGATTTATCATCTATAGTTATTATCATAGTTATTTTCATAAGCAGTAACTCTGATCTTCATTTAACTTCCCAGGATGTTCAATTCAGGTCATACAAATACATCCACATCATCACTTTTTGCTCTGGCATAGTACAGACTGGCTGTGATCTGCAATATCATGTGCTAATTATATATAAGTCTGAAAGCAGACTATGAATCAGAGAGGTGCTTAGTATTGGGTTAATAACTTTAGCTGTATTGATGTGTGGTGTATTGTTTAGCTGCCTGTAGATGCTAAGTACACCCCCAAATGCAAAGTTGATTTTCTCTGGCTGTACTTTTATCAGTGCTGTTTGACAGTAGCAGAATAGCAGCTATGAGACAGGTAGGTCCATTACTATCATCTCTGTTTGATGAACAGTGCATCCATTATTAACAATTCCAAGTTTTGTCTCTGTAATACTTATTTTAATAATGGAAATTATTCAGCATTGATATGAATGACAAATGGAAGAGGAAGCTAAGGTGTCTACAAAAAAATAATGAGTTTTGGTGTGACTCATGCCTAGCAGCACAGGGAAATACATTAACACATTGACTTTCATCAACCTATTTTTAAACATCAGAAGGGTTTAGAAATAAAAGAAAAATAACTGGAGAAAACAGATCATGAAGTAATTTAGTGTTGAATGTCAGACTGCAGTTGGTACTGCTTTTCCTTGTTCTCTGTGCACATTTAACTTTTATAGAACTTTCTGGGATTTCAAAGTAATGTCTCTGAATCTTAATTCTTCTATGAAATAATAGACACTAACATTCACATTTTAATGACAGAAACAGCTAGCCTAAGAGAGCCCAACTTTCTTTTCCACTGTGGGAATGAGACAGACCAATGACAAATAACAGAAATCAAACTGATGTGGTTATTCTGCATAAGAATAAACCCTACAAACTATGAAGAAGCAGAAGAGAAATCCCAGCAATCTGTGTATAACTATAGTGTAACCAAGACCTGAGGATCTATTCTAATGTCTAGATCATAAATTGCAGTAGGAGAGCAACTCTGAGTCTTATACAAAAGTGAGCTTCTACACATTGTATTGTCTTATTTTTTAGAAGTAATTACTAACTCCTCGTGACACACCACTTCGGAAGCACTTTGGGTATACCAAACAGAAGACCCCGCAATACAATAGTGTAGAAAAAATAACTAAGATTATCTTTATAATAGCATTCATTGTGTTCCAGATGGGAATAAAAGTCAAGAGGTGCTCAGTGGCTCAGTATAGTATATCTCAATTTGGAGCAAATATTTTCAGAGAAATAAAATCTTTGATAATTTTCAGATTCCTTTCAACTTCAAATCTATCCACACTGTCAACTCATCTCTTAAAGAAAGAATCTGAAGAGGGCAGAAAATGTGAAAAATAATGGAAAATGGATGGAAACTGGGATATATATTGTGTCTACCAGTTAGTCAGAAACTCTAATACCGAGACCTCTTCTGTCTGCGTATTTTATTTTTTTGCCCTTTTTTTTTAGGACAGGAATGTTATATTTGCATCCATATTCAGTTAAACAGAAGAGCTTTATCACCCAGGCAGTGGACTGAAAGATGCATTTACTGAGACCACTCAAGCAGAGTGCTTCAAATATATTAATATCCATATATCCTTGTAATATCTGGATGAAGCAAGAAATATTTCTGCCCTTCATCACTATGGAGGAAGCAGACATAAAAAATAAATTACACAAGAATGGCTGAGATAGATGTGGGAAGAGGTCCTATGACCTTTCCAAATCTAGCCCGTTTTTATTTCTAAAAAATTCCTTTTTGTTTTATTATCCAATTAGCTTTAACATCTTTGATACTTTTTTATTTTGCTCAGTTACATTTTTTCAATAACTCATACTGTATAGTCACCTTCTCAAGGCTGACAAAAACCTCTTCAGAAAGCTCTGTCTGAAATCATGGTATCTAAATAATTGATAACTGAAGAGTTCTGCAGAGTAATTGAAAATAACAATGTTCAACAGTGCTTACTATCTTAATGCAAAGCTAAGAACTCACCAGTAGCAGAGAAGGAAGGTAGAAGTAGCTCTTCTGTGTCTCAGATGGCATATTCTGAAGTATTCACATAAAGTATTTGAACCTTTGCTGTATTGTTTCAATGGATAAATCAACCACTTATCTTCTCAATTCTAACAACTTTGCTGAAATTCATTTTAGAGAAAAAGTAGTCATTTACCTACTATTTTCATGCAGCTTATGGTTCTCCTGAAAATTCTCCTGAATATAAAAACACAATATTATAAATAGTACAAGGTTGTAGCTCTGAATCACTCCACAGTCATTTGAGGGAAGCTGTCATTTCTACACACATTCTAAGCTCTGTGTCACTCTTGGTGTACTCAAGTACAGAGGAAATGTTGGTCTATAACTGTTTTACAGCCAGTATCTAATAATCTGTTTTTTTAAAAGAGCACTTGAATCAGTGCTTTGCATTAGTGCAAATCAGGAGTAATGCTAATGGAGTTCATAGAATTAGTATAGGCTGAAAGAGAACCAGCATCTACGTCCATGGAAGGAAGCATTAACAGCCCCAATCACTGAACAGCGTCTTCAGAGAAACAGTCCTCAAGGGTTATTCCATACCATAGAATCGCAGAATCATAGAATGTCTTGGATTGGAAGGGACCTCAAAGATCATCAAGTTCCAACCTCCCTGCCAGAGGCAGGGTTGCCAGCCACTAGATCAAGTACTAGATCAGATTGTCCAGGGCCCTATCCAACCTGGCCTTGAACACCACCAGGGATGGGGCATCCGCAACCTCTCTGGGCAACCTGTTCCAGCACCTCACCATTTTCTCAGAAAAAAATTTCCCCCTGACATCTAAACTAAATCTCTCCTCCTTTAGTTTAATGTGGAAAGCCATAAAGCTGTGGGCAGTTGGCCGGGAACAGCCACTGCTCTAGAGTTGCAGAGCTGTGGTCAGCATGAGTGAGAACTTGCGGTCCTGCTGTGCTGTCATATTGTTGCTGTGCATTGGTCGGCATGTGGCGAGTAATTGCATTGCAACTATATATATATATATATACATAAACAAAAATGCAATGATAACAGTGTTGTTATCCTTTTCCTCAGTATCTTAGTAAATAGTTTTTAGCTCAATCTACAAGTTCTATTTTGTTTCCAGTTCTCTCCTTCATCCCACCCGGGGAGAGTGAGCAAACGGCCATGTGGTGCTGAGCTGCTTCCAGCTTAACCCACAATTATACATATCGAAGGCATCTCTTCATGAAATAGTTCTAGTTTAATATGTTTGCCAATTCACAGCATGAAGATCCTTTTTAGACCCCGAGTCATTTTATTTCCAAAGTGACTACACATGTAAGGTGACATAACCATGACGTCATCTGATCTTCACTGTTAAGAAACAATTCTAGTATCAAAGGTTCTGTATCAGCATGGCAGAGCAAATCAAGTAGTAGGAAATACTTTGAAAAGACCATAGTTCTTAATATTTTTTTTATCAGATCTACATCCTGGATATGTTTTCTTTATCATAATTGAAAGAGGCCTTGCTACTATTATCCCTTTTTTTTTCTTTTTTTTTTTTAAGGAAGAATCTATCTAAAGGAACTACATCAAAGTACCTGTGCCAAGAACTAAAAAAATGGAGAATAATTATTTTTGTTTAAGTTTCTCTTAAATACTGTGATCCATGATACAGGTTTCAATTATATATAACTTCTAGAATTAAATGTAAACCAAGCTAGGAGAGCTAGACTAGACACACAGAGTTTTCAATGATTGAACTAATTTCTGATTGTTTAATATTGTAGACTTTGTCACTTAATATTTCCTCTCTTTGTGAAGAAGAGCTTGAGTAGATACCCACTCAAATAGATGAACATAAAGAGATGCTGAACTACTCATTATTCCCCAATTAGAGCAAATCACTTAATTTGTGGACCTGCACTCCAACCTTTTAAAGGACATCACAGTGCAGATCTGGAATAATACCCCTGGAATTGGCTATTTCTGCTTTCTTTGATACATAAAGTTACAGTTAATATGGAGAAAGCATTAGAACAGTCTATAAACCAAAATTTAACTATTTTACACAGAGTCACAAACTGTTTGAGACCTGAAGGCACATCTGAAGATTATTTCATAGCACCCTGCTCCAAATATGGTCAGTGAAAACAATTTGCTCAGCACTGAGTCTAGTTGGGGTTGGAATACCTCTGAGGATGGAGATTCCACATGTCTGGGAAAACTGCAATTTTCAATTTCAACATATTCAAACCATTAAGATTAAAAAGTGCATATTTTTATACTGACAGATAAACATCAGTGATGAGTTGCATTTTGCATGTTTCCATTTAGCAGCTGTAAAACACTGCACGAGACTTGACAGCAAGCAAAACCAACATCGTCTGTGCTGTTACGCAAGCATTGTTTCTGACATCTGTTCCACATATGATGTTTACAAATCTAAGTAGCCAGCAATTAGCTCAGATATTTAGCACAGGCAGTAAAACTTATCAGAAAATTCCCATTTTCAAGCACGTGGCCCATCCAGCAAGTTTCAGCGCTCCAGCTCCTCATAGTAGGAGACAGGTTTGTTCAGGCTACCTTGAGCTTTTCTGTTGTGTTGCAAGCTCAAGTCTTGTGCTAGGTTTGATCCAATGCTCATCTTTTTCCACATTCTTAAAAGTTTCTTCTGAGATTTTTTTTCTTTTCCCCAAAGTTTCAGATGTTTCCAGGATTAGCAAAGCATGCTGAATGCTCCACGGGGACTGCAGACAATTATTTCAAGTACCTTCCTCCCGAGGCTGATCGAAGATGCTTCTGAATAGTGCCTCCCTCCCTGCTGTTACAGATTTCAAATTTCACCAATACTTAGTTTCCATTTTACAAACTGTCAAATAACTAGTCAAACTGTCAGAAAAAGTAAATCAGTTCTGTGGAGTTTTCAGTTTTTATTGTTATCAGTTAACAAATAATTCGCCTATACCTGGCTGCACAAAAATTTTAAAAAGTTAAAACTTTACTAGATGCTAAAACTGCCTGAAAATCTTGAAGAGCATAAAGCAATTAAATTATTGTAAAGTGTGGTAGTATAATGCAATACATCAGAATTCCACCCTCTCCTTCCTGCAAGGGTTTTGATGAAATACAGGTCCCTTCCTTACTTCCACAGTACAAGCACTCCCCTTCCCTTGGGGAGAAAACTTGTAACTTAGCCACTGAGAGCAGCAACTAGAATGAGTGCAGGGTGTGTTGAGATATTTATGGAGTACTTAAAAATTCATAATGGCTATACTTCCTGTTTTCCTAATTTCTTTGCTGTGAGAGAGGTCAAATACTGGAACAGGCTTCCTTGTGAGGTGTTCAATGTCAGTGTTCAAGAGATGCTTGGATAATGCCCTCATTAATATGCTTTAATTTTTATTTCACCTTTAAGAGGTTAGATGATCTAGATGATCTTTGAAGGTCCCTTCCAACTGAACTACTCTATTCTATTCTGTCAGAGCAGAGATGTATTAAGATTTTGATCTTGTTCCAACTGTGGCCAGTAACAGCTGCATATGAAAGAATATATGAACACAACAGGCATGCAAATGTTTTGTTTACCACTTTCAGTTCAGTATGACTGCAGGGACATTTTGAAAGGGTTGGATTGTGTTAATCCAGCTAAATGTGGCTGTCTCCATGGAAGTTACATGTGTATGAGATCCCCTCTCTGGAATAATCACTTTGTAATCAGTGGAAAATAATAAATTTGTTCTGATTCCAGATTCTAAGTCGGACTACAAAGTAGATACCAACAAGACTGAGTAAATAGTATGTCAGCACACGTAGTGGAGAAGGGCAGAATTCCTGGTGTAAAAAGCTAATCTGTGGGGGCTGATATTGCTAAAAATAAGTTGTAGCTCACCATCAATGCAGGATGTAGCTGTTGCAATTAATTATAGAAAGAATAATGTAATAAGATAAGACTTTGATTATCAGGGCAATTACTAGTTCTTCCTCAGTCAGTAGAGTTGCTATGAAGCAACGTACGTTTTCTCATCTCCCTGCTTGTTTGTTTCTCCTAAGCATAGGTGATTTGAGCATACAATGTTTTGGAAATGTGAACAGTAACGACCAAAGACCAATTACAGAATGTGACTGGTCTTTAGGCAAAAACTTTAATATCACCACACTGTTGTACTCAACATCCAATGCTATACACATTGACAAAAAAAATGAAAATAACTTCAGATCTTTTCTTTCTTGAAGTCTTCTAAAGACAGAGCATGCTGTTATATTTGTATGGCAGAAAACTGGGGAAACTGCATTTATTCATAATTACTGTTGCTTTATTCCAGAGGAACTGAGCTTAATACCAGATCTTCTATAACAAGAAAATGCAAGATCATGCTTTTGAGTGATGGCTGGTAAATGAAAGGGGCTAAATATTAAAAAAGACAAATCTATTTTTGCAGTAAGCAGCCTTCCGAACATTACTTTTTAGTCATTCAGCAGTTTGTATTTCCATAAACTGACTGCTGAGAACAAGATGCTAATTTCCTACCGAGAAAAATTAGAAGCAACTCCGGTATTTCAAATTCTAAATCATGGAATCCTACATAAAAAGCTATAAGATGATGTTATAGTCTTTATTTCTCATGTTCACTGACAAAAAAATTCATCTGCTTTATTCCATAAAAAATTCTCATTACTTTTTTCTTTAACAATAGGATTTCTTATGAGTTTATTTCCACATTTCACTTCATTATTCTTCCCATTTATTATATGCAACAGCACAGGATTTTGACATAAAAATATAATCCAGCTGAAGACTTGGTTGTATCTGTGTAAGTGGTAGCAAGCTAAGTGTTTGTGGTTTTCCTTGCTGTGTGGATGATGTGGTTTTCAACTGTTTGTAACATACTGCTTTTAATGGAATATTAAGAATTCAGTATCTTGTCCCTCTAAGCAATTTTTAGCTCTAGAGCCTGAGGGTTGGATTTTTATGTGCATTATGAGAAGTTAGTCCCTTTGGAACCATCCTTATGACTGGCTATTCAAAATACAAATGCAGCTCTCAAAACCTGAGTCTTAACTACCAGATACTCACCTGTAGTTTGTTGTTTGTAAGCATTTTACAGTAACCAAAAGATCTCTCATCAGAATATACCTCATGATTTATAGAGTGACTGACTCTTCAAATACTAAGTGTTAAACTTCCTTATAGTGCTTGCTTGCTCTATACTGAGTCTCCTGGCTCAGTCATGGAACACTTAGAAGACAAAAAAGTTTCAATCAGTATTCAGTTATTTCAGCTTGTTTATTTTAGCTCTTTTCCTATCTTGCAGAATTAGCTATAGTCAGCGGTTTTGACCCCTTCTTCATAAGAAATTATGTGGAAGTAAAATGCAAATCTGCATATTTGCAGGCTGGTATTTGAAATTTGGGTATGTTTTCATTGAAAACCAGTAAGCTCACTAAGCCTCATCTAATTGTACTTTTTTAAGGGACAAACTAGAGAAAATTAATTTGAATTACGAAATCATATTTACAAATTCAGTCCCATTTTGAGGCTCAGATTCTCTACAGCTATTTGCCATTAATTAATAAGTTATCCATGACTGGACAGGAAATATCTCATCTAAAACGGTATGGCTTCTTGCCGTGTTGGTAGGGTTGCATGATTTTGATATTGCAAAATTTTTTCAATATCATGCAACCCAGACTGCAAAGAGTGCATGTATAGTTTAAGTTAGAAGGGAATTAATCTTCTGACATATTTAAACAGGTAAGTAATAGCTGATGGGACAATAATATTCAACAATCTCATCTGTGTGAACTGAAAAGGCTTTGCTAATGTGTTGTGCCCCTTAAACAACTGTCACTCAATGTCACATCAAATCTTCTTGTCTAAGCAATCTATGTGATGCCTTAGTGAAAATCTGAGTACTTTACCTCATGCTGTTTTTCCATCTTAGGAATGCAGGTTTTGGAATGGAATGGCATCCCCCTGACTGGAAAAACCTATGAAGAAGTACAGAATATTATTATTCAGCAGTGTGGGGAAGCAGAAATATGTGTAAGACTGTGAGTTTTTCCCCATCTTTCTGTTTCCATTTTTTTCTTTGGCTTTTCATGGCTTTTTTTTTTTTTTTTTCAAATTTACAGTTGTTAAGGTGGAACCTTTGTTAGCATGAAGCATCAGTGTAGTAATTAACACAGGAGTTCATTGTGAGTGTGGGCTTGTTCTTTGTTCTGTTAAGTCAAAAGGGATGATAAGTTGAGGTGGTAATTTACAAACAAGGATATCCCCACTTTCAGGCCACAATTTCCTCTCACTGATACACATATAATCCACTGAGTTTACTGGCCATTAGAAAAAAAAAAAGATAAGTTAGCAATAAAAATGATTTTCACTGAAATATGTAGTTTAGATGAAAGTCATTTAAACATTGTAAGAAATGTATAGAATTGCATTCAATCCATTAAAGATTTCACCTTAAAAGAACCTTTTCTTCTCAGCTCTTTAACAGCACTGCAAATATGTATCACCAAAGAAGGGGCCATTCTTGGGAGCTGCTTTCTGTCATGAACCACTATTCATTTATCTACTTAATACGATAAGGAGGGTACCAGGAAAGAGTTTCTTTTGTCTCAGGCTTCTTGTTGCTTTCTTTAGGGACCTGAACATGCTCTCGGATTCCGAGAATCCCCAGCACCTGGAACTGCATGAGCCAGTAAAGGCAGGTGAGCGATAAGGTGTTGCTTCAACGTTTGAGCACCGGTTAGCAGTTGAAATCTGGATTTTATGTAAGCTAAGGTATTAGCATCATAAGCACAGGTGTTGCATCCAAAATCTTGCCAAGGGCAGAAGGAGTATCACAGCTTGTATGAAAAGCATTTTTGGAGTAATTGAAGGTTACAACAGTACATGCATCTACTGTTACTACTACTAACAGCAGACTGTTACTACTATTTCACATCAGTTCAGAATTTTTTAACAGTTTAGCCAAAATTAAGCAAAACACCTTTATCAATAACTCAGTTCAATCCATACTGACACAATCTACACCATCTAAATACCACAAAGGAAATCCCAGTAACAATACTATGGCTAACATTTTTACACAGGGAAGACATCCTGCTAGTTACTCCTTTCTCTGTGGCATAATTGTCCTTCCACTGCTTCTCTGGTCCCTGCAGCTATGCTTTGTCTTCAGAGGCATTACAGAAAGTTGACAGGGTCCAAAGGAATCTGCTGGAAGGTGTGTGATGTTTGTGGTGAGAATGTTGGACTCCTCCTTACCAGGAGATGGATGATGTTGCTCATTCCTTCCTCTTCCTTTCAGAATCTGCTCAGGGCCTTTTAATGTTTTCTAACACGCTTTGTGCCTTGCTTTTCCCATGCTGGTCAGCAGCTCTGCATCACATATGACTTGCCTGGATATTGTACACTTTATATGTAGTAGATACTTGTTCTTTGTTTCTTTCACTGTTCCCAAAATTGATTTTGTCCAGCTCCTGAATTTGCATTAGTGTCAGTATCAGTGAGTTGCTGGTAGCCCTGGGGCCTCAGCTTTCATCCTGTGCCCAGAGCTGCCTCCACTCACATGATGCCTGTACTCCTTTAAGTACAGAAATAGTTATTTCTACATAGATGTTACCCTTTTACATCTTAAAATTATTAAAAATAGGCCTCACAGCACACAATTATGCAAGGTGAAGTGTAACTAAGAGGAATTAAAGTCATAACCACCTCATCATTAGACAATTATTGGTGCACCCAGACATGCTAAAACAAAGTGCTTAGCTAACTGGAACTGTTAGAAGCCTTTGTTACCTTGATACAAAAAACATAGAAACATGATCGTTTATGTTGCCTAAACCTTAGCTGAACAAGATCAGAGATGATAGTAAAGACCTTAAGCCTTTCATGCTTTTGAGAACCTAGAAATCAGGCTGAGCATTTTATCATTTTAACTCTAACTGCTTTAAACATTTGGAACTTATACAGCTTCATTTCCAGAGTAAATTCTGCCCACTCTGCCAGTGGTCGGGGAAGGCAATTACAATCCTGACACCGGGGCTTCATGTAGGGTTTTATCATACAAAGAGATTGGCTTTTCTTCTTCATTTGCTTTCATTTTGTTCTGCTTTGGTTAATTTGCAATGCTGAAGTTTTAAGATGCTTTTCTCTTTAATCTTTGTGCAAATGATCTCAGGAGCAGAATTCTGATTTACTGAATGTCTGACTGATTCAAAAAAAAAGTTGAGGTTATAGCTTGTTGCAGCAAAGTTCAAATACTTGGTGAAACTGGACAAGATCTCAACAGCGAGGCCAGACTTTAGCAGTGTAATTTGCACCAGTATGATCCAGAGTGACCATCCAAGGCTTACTTTTCCTCAGCTAGAGAATAATGTTCTCAGTAAGCTTGAGAGATAGGTAGCACTGGTTGACAGTCTTGAGTAGAAGGATTGGAATTTGTATGTTGATGTTGTGGAGAGATGTCTCTTTTGGATAAATTGCCTTTTGCATCCTCAAAGTCTACAAGCAGTCCCTGTGCCATGGCAAGATGGGTTTGAATATGCTAACAGTTATGAACGCAAAGCTCTCTTATTTTGATCCAGTAGATAAAGCAAAGTCCCCAGGGGTTGATCCCAAGCAGCTGGCTGCAGAGCTCCAAAAGGTTTCCCTACAGCAGGCACCTCTGGTTGCTTCCTCAGGAGTAGAAAAGTCTTCACACGTCCATTCTGGAACCACTTCTGCCACTTCCAGCGCTGTTCCCAGCCCTGGTCAACCTGGTTCTCCCTCAGTCAGCAAAAAAAGACATAGCAGCAAGGTAAGAAACTTGCCAGTCATGCAACAGTAACATTTTGATAACAATAAGGAGTTGCCTCTTCTAGCAAGAGATCACAGCGTGTGTTGAATCCATTTGCGATGACAGTGATGGTTATGACTTTTAAGATACAGAATCTGGAGACAAAGAAAGGAGATTAAGTGATTTATCCAAGGTCATAGAAGACTGGACCGTCTGTGAAAATAGTTTCCTCAAATGTAATCTTATTATTTTAAAACAAAATAATTGCTCTTTTCATTCTCTGTTGTTGTTTCTTCTTAACTGCATCCTGAACAATCCTGAGGTTCCACAAAAGCTGGCATTACTAAGACCACACTTTCCCACTCAGTACTAAATTATGGTTGAAGTTTCACAAGCTATGAATAACCATGGCAATATTAAGCATTTGTCTGAAAACCATAGAAAGTGAAAAATGAATTCACTGCCAAAATGTGTTTTGTCACCAGCTAATTCCTGTGAACTTATTAAGCATAATTTCACATTTTCTTTGCCACATCAGCTGAACTTCTTTCTCCTTGTGCACACACCTTCACACCTGGAAAGGGCAGGATGGGAATCTAGTAGACTTTTTCACAGTCAAAACCAGAAACTAGATCATAAAATCATCTATTACATTTTTGTTGTTGTTTTTTGTCAAAAAGTCCACACCTGAAGGAAGAAATCAATCCCATTGCTTAAGCAATTTGCAAGATAGCTAAAGCTAATTATTCTCCTGGATACTCAACTTCTCACAGTCTTACTATTCCAAGCAAAACTTCACAATGCAAAACACACTTTCTAGATAGGTATTTCTCTGTGCTTTTATTCCTTCTCATGACTGTCAAGATTTTACAAGAACCCCATCCCTAGGGGGTTTCTACTGAATTATTGCTACGTTTGTATTTTGTGTTGCTGAAGCTGTAACTTTGATTTGAACTACAAATGTGTTAGGTGCCATACAAATGAAAAATAGCAACTAGGGCCTTCTCATCTCAGATAGCTATTCAATATGCTCACATTACTTTCATGTGAGGGAAAAACAGAAATCTCTTTCATCCAGTGATATAACAAAATGTGTAAATATATTTATCGATTAGTTTGCATCAGATAGTAATTTTGACTGCTCAGAATTTCCATGGACTTCTTATGAATATAAATCTGGTCTATAACGTACATGTTGAATCCATGTCAAGATTTGGCACACAAACCTTCAGGGATCTGGCAAAATTACCTAATCATCAGGTTCATATTGTACACATCTTTGTGTGAACTAGTTTACCTTATGTTTTATATTTACCAGTGAGAAAAGCAGTCTGAATTAGCAGTTATGAGACTCGACGATTCCTGCAAGTGAAGTAAAGGAAAGTGCAGTGCTCTTAGTGCAGATGTCACTATTGACAGTGAAAGTCCTTTCATTTGGTTAATAAGTAATACTCCTAAATTTACTGAATAGTGTATTAAGGTACATAAATCATTGATACATAGTGTATCCTGGACTCCTCTGTCCACATGAGGAACCTGTTCCCAGCTTTGGCACTGTAGCTGATCACCTGAAGTTAGGGGCATAAATTTCATTTCCTTCTGCACAGAGGATTTAGTAATCTTTTATGAAAATTCAGAAGATTAACAAAAAATATTAAAATTAATGCCTTTATGTAGAGGATGCAAAAGTCAAAACTAATCAGGTAAATGCTTGAAACTTTCTTTGCTTATTTCTGAAAACAATGTTAGGAGGCATTCCATTCCTAACAACCATAACTTGTTGACTTGTGTAGTTTCTGTTAATTGATTGTAGGCCAAGTTTATAATAATGTTGAGCTCTCTTAGAAGAGAATGCTACAGTTCATCTTTTCTAGAACAACTCTCAGCCTTGGGCTTACAGCATTTCCAGGAAGGCTGCAGCACTGATTTACTTTTGCCAAAGTTTCAAGACAGACTAAATATTTACATTGCCTATCTCTTTTGCTACAGATTTTTTTTTTTTTAGCAAGTAAAATCTTTTGTTCAAGATTCTGCACAGAGTATGCACTCCTAAAATGATGTAGGAGTCTCTTTGGTATTCTGTAATGTAGATCTTCTCACATTTAATGCTTTGTCTTATTACAACAGAGTGTGATAGAGCACAACATCAGCACCTGGCATTAACATGAGTTTCACATCATGGTAATGACAACCTTCTCCATCAAGTGTGACAGCACTGCAAAGCAGAGGTTCTTACATATAGTATGACTGTGGATGGGGTGGTATCAAAGGAAACTAGAATGAAATTAGATTAGCAATTAGAGATGAAGTTTAACCTTTTGGAGCCTTGGCAGACTGTATCCTGTGTGGGCCCATTTCATTTATAATATAAACACAAGATCATTCTATGCTGCAGATTACAGGATATAAATGTCCTATAGAAACATTTGATTGTCTTTATGTCTTGAAGAATGCTTGCTTTTCTAAATCTTCAAATCCTACAGCTTCTAGAGAAACCAGCAGTGAAACACTTTTCCTTTTCAAATGAATCCTCTCTGAGGTCCTGTTAAAGAAAGATAATTATTTGCACCTCTGCCTTTAAATCCAGATCCATCTTCAAAGTTGGCCCTAGTCTGAGCTGGGGGCTGGACCAGGTGGCATCCAGGGGACTCTTTCAGCCCAAATTACTCATTTTTTCAATAAAGAAGCACAACCAGGAGGCAAAGTAGAGCATGTAAAATGAACAAAATTAAGGCACCACAAGATGGTACATAAAATTATAGGCAGGGAGCATGAAGTTCACCTCATCTAACTGTAGAGTTTTTGTTGTGTAACTCAAACTGATGCACAGTGATGAGACAATATGACTTCAGTGAATTCCAGATGAAAAACAGGCACTTTTGAATTGCTTTCTGTTGCATTATTGTGTGGCTGGGTTTTTTGTGGTTATAACTGGTCCTCATATCTGAGTGACTGACGAGGTGTCTCTTCATAGCAAATCTGGAAGGGTTAGTGCACCATCATAACTTCAGTGTGGTCTTTTACAAGAAAAGAGTCTCTGTGTTGCCATTATTCAAAACAATTCATGTTCAACACCCTAACAAAATCTGTAAGGATTTTGGGGATGTAAGGAGGTACAAAAGAGGCAGATGGGTTTTACTTTTCTCAGAAACCAAAAGAAGTACTAATGGCACTGAAAAGTGTGCCAGGCTGATGGTCACAATCTGGAAAACAGGAAAAGATGATTTCTAGAATGATCTTCAGAGAGCAATAAGTTTGTCCTTGTTTGCATCTGTTTTCTGCTGCTTCAACCAAAGAAGCAAATGTGGAGAGAATGGAAAAATGTCCAAATCCTGCTACTGATCTAAACAGGACTTTCTTTCTTGACTGATGAATTGACTTACAGATTAGAGGTAGGTCCAGGGTGGATCAGGGACATCAGCATTTATGGAATCATAGAATATCTTGAGTTGGAAGGGATGCATAAAAATCATTGAATCCAACTCCAGGCTGACAAAAAAACAGCATCCAGGGTCCCATCACCAAGAGCAAAATCAACAGCATGGGGCTTAATGCTGAGCTGCAGTGGATGTCCCAGAGAAAAATCCCTGAAACAGGAACAAATCCTACAAAATGACAAATCCCCAAAGGAGAATTATTGGTGTTCAGCGAGGCTTGAACTCTCTGCAGAAGTTCATGGAGATGAGTGAGTGCTTGGCACATCCCAATGAATGCACTCAGCATCTTGCTTGAGGCTTCTCTTTGACTGACTGCTATTTAACAGCAGAGCTTTTTTTTTTCTTTTTTTTTTTTTTTTGAGAGTCCAGGTTTGGAATGAAGTGATGGCATTATTTCCCAACTACCAACAAACAAAAGGGAAGAAAAAGGAAAAAAAAATGTTTTCTGAGGATTTTGTTGCTTTAACAGCAACTTAGAAAAGCTCAGCAATGGAGAGCAGTCAAGCAAGATTATATACCACTGTGAAGAGGAGGGCAATTCAAGTGTAGCTGCATTGATTATCAGAGAACACAGAATAAAGCAAAAAAGATTATATTAATTTGTCTGGAATTATGAAATCCACTTACACACATCACCCAGTTTCTGTGCCATTCTTTCCACTCTGTCTACCCATATCCACCTAAACTAGATGTAAAGTAGTGTAACCTGGATCTGTCAATATAGACATAATTGTGTGCTACTTTACATGACATTTGGTTTCTCTATAGAATCACAGAATCATTAAAATTGGAAAAGACCTCCAAGATCATCCAGTCCAAACATCCACCAACCACCAATATTTCCCCACTAAACCATGTCCCTTAGTACAAAATGTTTCTTGAACACATCCAGGGATGGTGACTCCACCACCTCCTCGGGCATACCATTCTAGTGCTTTACCACTCTTTTTTCCTAATATCCAACTTGAACGTCCTCTCAAGCAACTTGAGACCATTCGCTCTCGTCCTATCACTAGATATGTGAGAGAAGAGGCCGACCCCCACCTTACCACAGCCTCCTCTCCTGCCTAGACTGTAAAGACTCTGGTGTTCAAGTTGTCTGATTCTGTACAGACAAAGTACAGCCTTGATCAGCTTACAAAGGCTGATCAAAATGTTAGGGCTGGACTCTTTAAGTGCTGTTGCAATACTGTAACTGTCAGTATTGAGCACACAGACTGGAAATAATGGAATGGTTTTGAAAAATATGTGTTGAAATTGCAGTATAAACAGCTGTTGAAAGGTTGATTTTGAGAGCCTTTTATTTCCAAAAGGCATATATGTATACATATAATTTCATGCCTCTGTGTTTATTAATGTATTTTAATCCGGCAGCCCACTGAAGCTACGAAGTCTGCTTCTCATCCAATCACTGGAGAAATTCAGGTAAATATGTAATTCTTTTAAGTGTAAATTGTTGTTTACACTGGCTACTTTTCCCTGTTGAATAAATATATTAAAAATCATCTTCATTAAGTGATTTCTCATTTGTAGAATCATAGAATCATAAAATATATTCAGTTGGAAGGGACTCACAAGGATCATCAAATTCAACTCCTGATTCCACACAGGACCACCTAAAATTCAAACCCAGTGTCTGAGAGCATTATTCCCTGAACTCTGGTAGCTCTGGGCTGTGACCACTGCCCTTGAGAGCCTGTTGCACAGCCCAGCCACTCTCTTGATTAAGAACCTTTTCCTAATCTCCAACTTGACCCTCTCCTGACACAGCTTTATGCTATTCAACACATTAAAATGTCACCAAATGAAATAAGGTGTAGGGCAGTGCTAGGTTTTCAATTTTTTCTGTAAAGTTTGCTTGTGAAATACAAATAAAAGTACAAAAAATGCTTTTGTTCCTGAAAGTGCTGAAAATGTAGTGAAATACGTTCTAATCTTTAACCTTCAGACAGTTACTGTGGTTCAATTCGGAAACTGTCAGACTCCACTGGAAGCCCACTGGAGTCCCACAGGACTCTGCTTGCAGTGAAGATTGTAAAGACTTTCTCAGAGTGCAGTGTATTTGTTTCCATGCAATGCCAAGTATGTGATTATCTCTTATGTAAACTGACTTTAGTTTTTTAAAACAGTGGAACTGGGAGCAGCAGAACTAATTTTCTATAGATTTCTGTCTTTTGTTTCCTCTATTCATCCCTGCCTTTTATGTAGAAATGGTCTTTCCATAGTATTAAGACATCCATAGTACCATAGCAACATAACACTAAGGTAGTAAATGTTAAGTACCATAAGACTTGCAGCACTAAGGAATATGAGGGGATTTGGTAAGTCAAGCGGATGGTTGGATTTGGTGATCTTGAAGGTCTTTTCCAACCTAGATGATTCTATGATTCTATTCTATAATTCTGTAAAATCCTCCTTGTACTTGGGCCCCAGGTAGTCAGAATTTGTGTAATTTTTACTGAATAAACTGGCTATTGCTCAGTAGAATATCAAGTGTTCAAATTTTATGTGCTTTTTACTGATTGGAATAGATCAATGTCTGTGTTGTTTTTTATTTTTTAAAAAAAACAATACTGACAGACTGTGAAAGAAACATTTCTTTCAAAATCCGAAGTGATCATCGAGCATCTCATTCTAGTCAGTAAAGAGAGACAGAATCTTCTAATATGGGGAAAGCAAAATGTCTAAAACTCACTTCATGCAAAGGATTTTTGGAGAATTTGAATCATTTAGGACATTAAATTAAAACTAATCTTACTGTGTTTAAATGTGCTCTCTAGCTTCAAATCAATTATGACAAACACCTTGGCAACCTTATCATCCATATTCTTCAAGCCAGAAACCTTGCTCCCAGAGACAATAATGGCTATTCTGATCCCTTTGTTAAAGTTTATCTTCTTCCAGGGAGAGGGTAAGTGCAGGAAAAATTTTAACCTGAACATTCTTTCTTTAAATTTGAGTTTGTTGCTTATCACTAATAAGCAGAACTGAGAGCTTATTGCTATAGAAAGTGAAGGTACAACACCAGGAAAAATCGTGAGTATTTAATGGGAAGCCAGATCCTACTCCCAGGAGGATGTGCAATATGTTGCTAATGACTTCAGGAATGTTAGGATAATTTTTGTAGATTTCATCTATTTTTTTTTTCGTCTTTCCATTTTAAAAATGGAATACAATGAAAAATGTGTATTGTAAGAACAGACTGCTGAAGGGTACTAGATATATAGATTTCAAAGTTCTCATTAGAAATCTCTAATTTGTAGTGAAGTGCGTGAATTTGGGGGCAATAAGTTGGCCTTTGATTCTGTAACACAAAAAAAACCCTATATGTTAAGGTTAAAATTGAATTGTTGCTTTAGCTGAAGACACTGTGACTTTGAAGCAGATTTGCAAATGTACGCAACCACAGTAGCTGATACTGGCTTAAGACTGCAGTATAATATTAGAAGTGATAAATAATAGACAAAGAGCAGTCATTTCATGTGATTTTGTTTATTTATTCATTTATTAAGAGTTAAGATATAGTTTTATAAATTCTGGTAATCTTGTATTTAATGACTATACAAATCTTATATATAACCACTTTTTTCACAAAGCATTGCTTTTTAAAACTCTTTTTATAAATAGGTCATTAATGTTCCTTTAAAAGATGTTTTTCTATATCAGCAATATTATAACTCTTTTTTATGCCCTAAATTTGCAGAATGTCATATGTATGTGTAAGTATATACAGCTATAATAATCCTGCAGACTTAAATGGAGCTACAGATATATCTAAAGTTAAGCTGAAGGACTAAATCTTAGTTTGCAAAGGCAAATTCCTGCAAACATTTCGATTTGTGTAGTCACACTCATCCCAAAAGACTCTTAGGCTGGTACCATTTAACTAAAAATACGTATTTCTGATCTATTCAAAGTAAAAGGAAAGTGCATATTCAGGTCACAGTTCACAATTGGCATATGGGAAAGCACAGCTAAAAGCATAGAAAACATACAAATGGTACAACTAAAGAAATGTGTATTTAGTAGCTGATTCAATCTGTACAGCATTCAATATTGTTCGGTGGCACTGGGCCTAAAACTGTTACTGAGTATAGTAGGAACGGGTCCTAAATTTTGAGGGTGTTTTAATGCACCTAAGTCTTGCCAAATACTTGTCTAATCAATGTTACTGGAAATTTTGCATATTCATTCTACTGTTGTAGAAGTAAGGCTTTGAACTACAGAGATGTTCAACCTGTAGAATTCTAGCTCAGATCCAAACATTAGGTTCAAACTTTGGGCTAAGTTATGAAGACTTTGATTTTTATTAGGGTTTATTACTGTAAAATATGGCAGTGTTACTGTTTTGCATGTATCTTGGGACTTTAGGGAATAATGTAAATGAAGAGGTTCTCAAAAGTGCAAAACTTGCATATGAAAGCAGAAATTCAAACTGCTACTAAATATATTTTATCAGTAGTTCAATCCTTACGCAACTGCTTACTCTTCATAATGCCTGTTTCCTTTGATTCTGACACTAGAAACTACCTCTTATTCACATTTTCTTTCATCTCTGTCTCTTCTTATTTTCTCTCACACTGCTTCCTCTGTGTTCCTAACTATTTAATGCTGGATATGCAGACAAGTCATGGTTGTCCAAAATGCAAGGTAGACTGTACTATCTTTCAATTTTCCTCTTTCACTTCTATATGCAAGCATGATTTTTTGATGAGCCTGTGCACTGAAAAATAGATTTCTCTTGAGTTTTACAATTCATGATTGCTGCATGGCTTTGCTATTTATTCATTCTCTAGTGAATTTCATTTCCAGGTCAGAAGAAACTGGAAACAAGTAATTAATATTCCTTGATACAGTAATATCCTAGGCCCAAATTCTGAGGACAAATAACATTTGCTTTGAAGTCTGGAATAATTTAGTTTAGTCATAGATATCTAAAAATGCATTTTCACTCACTGAAAGTTGTAAAACAATTAATAGTGAACTTGTCTCAAGACTTTGAGTGGTGGAGTGGTGTTATTGTCAAGAGGAACAACATTGTTTGGAAGTGAGATGGAATATTTTTCTCTATATACCTTGCACAGTGTGTATACATTAATGCTAAGCATCAGTCTAGATAATAATCCGGATTAATGCTATTTGAGAACATAAATGGCTATTCGGTGTAATGGAGTTTTTAGTAATTGAATCTACTAATTTGTTCCGGATTTGGAAATATAAAGCAAAATTCTGTTCTCAAGGTACACTAGTATAAACAAAGACTAAATACATAATAATAGTAATTCAGCTTTCATTCTACACTTCTTTAAAAGTAGAAAGCTGGCCCAACAAGTCAACAGATGTTTTTTTTAATAAACATATTTAATAAATATTCTTCTTTTTGGAGAATAAGGACACCAGACATTCCAGAATAATTAGAGGGAAGGACTGCAGAATAGTATTGAGTTTGTAGAGTGAAACTGCTGGTACTAAAAAACCAACATTGATATATATGTGTCAATGAAACACGTGCACATTTTGCATATTTTAATTCAGACCCCCACCAATCTGGTACCATGCACAGTACATATTAGTGGCTGGCCAATTTAAATGAGCCCCTGAAGTGCTTCTTCTGAATTAATCTTCCTTGAAAGGAATCTAGTTCGTTAACTCAGACTGTACTACAATGTGAACAAAAACAGTTCAATCACAAGTCAGAAGTGGGACAATCAGGAGAAAAGCTCAGTACCAAATATTAATGTAAAGATATCATAAGAGTTTAATAGAACAGATAAAGGTCATTGTGTTCTGTTTGGCTTTATCACTGGAAAAGAGCCCTGGACACATTTGTTCTAGCAGCAGATATACGACCTTGCTGTATGGGAAGTTTGAACAGAAGTCAATGAGCAGTTAACTTGCAGAGTGGCAAAAGTAAGTTCATTGCCTTATATCTTCTTGGGTTTTCAAAATATTAAAAGCTTTTCATGTTCTCCTACTGAGCCCTTTTGAGATCTCCATTAAAATTTATATTAAATTAAAATTGGAATGGAAGGAGATCAGACATCAAAGCTCACAGCACTAGATGAATCCATATTCTATTAAAGGTTTCTGTATTGCTTTCTGCATCCTCAGGAAATGTAAAGTACAATAGAAAGCACAGTTAACTCTTTTTTAGAAACAGATTATGCAGGCAATTTTTTTAATTCCTAGCTATTGATAAAAACAATCATGAGGTTGATGCACTTTTATGTTTGTTTCCAGGATGGTTAGAGGCAGATGCAGAGAACAGGATCAATAAGAAATTAGTGTTTCTATCATTAACAGGATATTATTTACCCCATGGCCTTCATTAAATGTTCTAGTGAGATAGGAATCCTGTAATTAGAGACTATAACCTATAAATATAATGGATTCCTGCTACTTTAAAGTGCTAATAAGAGGATGGTCGTAGGAAAAAAAAATCAATGCATTATCACTTTCGTTTATAATCAGAGTACATCATCTATAATGAGAGAAAAAAGCATATGTGCATTTGCTGACTGATGCTTTACACTGAAACAGTTACAGGCAGAGAGAGAACACTGAAGAGTCAGAAGATGTTTTAAAAGACCATGTCAGGAAATATACTATGTGTAGTGAAAAAAAGCCATAGGCTGTCATTGTCCTCTTGCAACCCTGACTTCTTAGAGACTAACAGGGGATGAAATTCTTTTCTTTCTTTTTTTGTGTTTGTGGACTGGTTTTGTTTTGTATTAGAACTGAAAGAAGCAAATGATCATTAATGTAATGTCTCCTTCTTTTGTTCAAATTCAGTGCTGAGTACAAGCGAAGAACTAAGTACGTGCAGAAAAGCCTGAATCCTGAGTGGAATCAGACAGTCATTTATAAAAATATCTCCACGGAGCAGGTGCGTGACTGATAGTACTATTCAGTGCAATTTGTTGTTTTGTTTGTGTGGTCTGCATTGCTTACTGTGAAGGGAGCAGCATTACTGGCAATTTTGTGAACTCGTGTGAAATCTTACCAAATTTGGGTGAAATTTGGAACTATTTCCTTACCTCTTTTAGAGTTCAGAATATCAGTACTTTTTTCTTTTCTTTCTATTCACAAAAATGATCATTTGTGTGGATTAGACTCACAAGCATGTCAAAAGTGCAGATGAGTTAATTCAAAAAATGATAACAGAATACAAGGAATTAATAAAAAGACAAAAGCTGCTGAAGTAGATGCAGAAATCAGCATAATTCTTGGTTCCAAAAGCCATGCCATTTCACAGAAAACACAGATCCTACCATTTTCTTTTTCAAAAATGTTTATGAAGTCTAGAGATACATGTTGACACTTAACAGTAATGTACAGCAGTAGACTTAAAATATGAATCTGTTCAACAAAATTCAGAAGAGATTTCATTTCCTTGCTGGGAAGGAGGTCTGTGGAAATCTTCTCTGTTTCTTGATATCTTCATAACCCTAACTGACCTAAGGGTTTAACTGAGGCAGTATGTGGCACTTCATTCTTCTTTTTCTTTATGTCTCCTTTTAAAGAGAATTTTTACTGCTTGAAGAAGGCACAGTGAGACCTTCTCTCTTTCTCTTTCTCTTTCTCTCTTTCTTCTTTCCTCTTTTTTTTTTCCTTTCTTCTCTTTTCCACATGGCAAAGTCCAAAAGTAGTTTTGCCTTATTAACAATATTTTCACATCATGTTTTGAGCTCACATGTTTAAAGTTAGCACAATCAAACTGCTCTCTGTCATGTAGGAGCACTGTCTCATTTTCTTGTGAGTACATTGCCAGTACATTGCCTACTTGCAGAAACCCACTGTCATATGGAGACTATTTCAGAAAAATCATTTTCAGTAATGCTACCAGTTAAACTCATGATGGAGATCACAACTTTTGGTTTCATTAACTAAATAAAACTGGATGATGTAAGGCAAAACCTTACTTTGCTGTGGTGGTATAATGGTTCCTTTTAAAATCACTAGCCATTCAGTGTTCTTTGCCTTTAGTACATAAATATATCTTTGCAAAACCAAATTTTCCTCCTCTTTGAAACTCATTTCGTATACTGCCTAATAAAGCTCTTTTGATGATTTTTCATTGTCATAATATTTTATAGGACCTTTATTGAACTAAGAGGCTTAGAATAGATATCTGAAAGAAATACAGAATACTGCAAGTTTTCAGCACAGCTTTATTATCATACTAATGTAAAAAATTCTAGTGAAGAAGGGTTGTAGTTACTTGAAAATCTTCTCTATTTTTCCATTTCCACCAAAAATCTGTCAACATCTTTTTTTTTTTTCTTTTCCTGGATCTCTACATTTTTCTCTCTGTCCTTGCGCAGTCATCACTTGTAACAAGAAATGAACATGTCCTCCCAGAATAGCAAAGGTTGAGACAACGCATTTCTGGAAAGTATTTAGGGTATTCCTGTTTTCAAGGACAAAAATGCATATACTCAATATAGCATCTAGTAGGAAATTGTGTAACCCAGGAAACTAAAAGTAGCGTGGAATAGTGGTTTCTCAACTTATTTTTTAGGTTATTTTCACATCGATGCTGTCTTGGAACAGTTAAGAAATTTTATTCAGTCAAGGAAATCAGCTTTACATCTATTCTGCATAGGTTGTTCAAGAGACAACCTTTCCCTTGTTCAACTTTTTGCTTAATTTTGGCAGGTATTCTTAAGAAGACTGTGTTAAAAGTTCTCTAATTAGCTAAGATTTAAAAAGATAAAGATTAAGGAATTACCCTCTATTATTATTTTTATTTAATCTTAGCTGTCCAGTAATATTTTTATCTTCTTAAAGAATACAGTCTAGATGCTAAAAATATTATAATTTCCCTTTGTGTGGGTTTACAAAGATATACAGATTTTAACTCGTTTTCCAAAGAAACTGGATTTGTACAGTTACTCATTTTTCTAAAATTAGCTGGGAGCAGAAGATATTCATAATACATAATAATAAAATGAAATTATTAGTTAACGGCAATATAGAGTGATTAAAAACTGTCTGGGTCTTTGTTACGTTAAACCAAAGGAAAGCGAAAGTTAAGAGGAAATACAAGTCTTCTTCACTTACAGCTTCACAGTCTGACTTCATAGATATCTCATTCCCCGTCTGTCAAGACAAATTAATACATCAACAACTTGCTAGCCTTTTGCCTCAGTATACAACACCAATAATCAGTCTTCTTTTTATTCCCATCAATCAGTCTTCTTCTTCCCATCTGTCCCCAGAGACCCCTGGATGACACTCAGGTCAATCCTTCCAGTAAGGCCAACAACTTTGGATGACAGCTTTTCTCTTTTGAGCTATCTTTCATACAGAGATCTTTAGTGAAAAATGTAGAGGGGAAGACATATGAGGAATGGCTGAAGTCGCTTGTTTTGTTTAGCCTGAGAGGAAGCAATTGTGGATGAGAGGCTGGAAAGTAGCCCTGCAAAAGGGAGTCTGGGGTTTCTGGTTGACAGCAAGTCAAATACGAATCAGTAGTGTGCCCTGGCAAGCCAACCATACCCTTGGATGCACCAGGCACAGCACTGCTAGCCAGTCAAGGAAAGGGATTTTCCCTCTCTGCCATGCTCTGGTGCAGCCTCACCTTGAGTACTACATGCAGTTCGAGACATCACAATATAAGAAGGACATAAACCTTTTAGGGAGCACCCATGGATGGCTATGAATATGTTGAATTATCTGGAGGGCAAGATGTATGAGGAGTGGCTGAGATCACTTAGTTTGCTCCTCCTAGAGAAGAGGAAACTGAGGGAAAGCCTGACGGCAGTCTACAGCTTCCTCATGAGGGGAGCACACAGAGGCAGATGCTGATCTCTTCTCTTTGGCAACAGTGATGAGACCCAAGAAAACAATGTGGAACTGTGTCAGGGAGGTTAGGTATTGTGAAAAGGTTCTAGGTTCCTCACTGAGAGGGTGGTAAGACCCTGAAACAGGTTTTCAAGTGCAGTGGTCACAGCCCAAAGCTCCAGGAGTTCAAAAATAATTTGAACAATGCTCTCAGACATAGGGCTTGGATTTCGGATGGTCCTGTGTGGAGCCAGAAGTTAGACTCAGTGATACTTGTGGATTCCTTCCAATATTCTATGTTTGGTTTTATGATAAAAAAAAAAGACTTGTTTCTAGTTCTAGCCTGTAATAAGAGTGCTTGATACAACTGCCATGTTTAACAAGATCTTCAAATAGTAGGTTTTGATAGCCGTCATTAATGCCTAGCAGTACAACTTGTCCTGCATATCTGGACTACTTGCAGAGTCTCACTGATGACACTGAACTTTCAAAAGTATAAAAGCTAGGTCTTCATAGGTGAAATTGTTTTTATGTATACAAATAATACATAAGAAATCCATATTATAATGCATTTTAGCCAAATGTCCAAGTTCAGAGAACTCAATCCTGATGATGAGAAAAGCTACAAAAATACAGAAATGGGGCTTTGAAAATCAGGCTGGCTCTTGTGGTGGGCACACATTCTGTCACAAATAACTTGTGGGAACCCCTAAAGTGGAGCAAAGCATAGGTCTATTTGTCTTGATAGCAAATAATAGCCCCAAATTATTTCTCTGAGATGAAGGTTGATGGGAAGACAAAACTGCCTGGCTGTCAACTGTGAAAAAAATGGTACAAGGAGGAGATAATAAGAAGAAAACTCCATTCACTTGATCTGAAGTTTATGATGGCAATGGGGTTAATTATTTTTTACTTAAATTGCAGCTGAAAAAGAAAACACTGGAAGTAACTGTCTGGGATTATGATAGATTCTCCTCGAATGACTTCCTTGGTGAAGTAAGTATCTTCCTTCTCTCTGCTCTGACTAGTTAGAAAGCTGATGAACTGCATGTTAGTATCAGTCTTTGGAAATTATTTATGGATTAAATTATGCTATCAAGACATGTTTTAGCGTTTCTGCAACTAACTGTGAAGTGAGTTATTTGGTCTTGCTGATTCAAGCTCTCCTTTTTAACAGTGAAAACAGGTAACATTACTGCCAATGTATAAGCGAAGGCAAAATCTTGTAAGATTTATTCTGAATACACTAGTAATTAATAATAAATAAGATGAGGGATCGTGGGAAGTAGTCTGTCTTTTAAAAGCAAATAAATAAACACAGATGTACAATACAGAATTACAAATAATAACTAGGATGTAAAAGAATAATTAGAAATGCTATTGTTGAAAAGGGTTGTAATTAGAAGCCTAGAAAAATCAATTGCTCAAATTACTGTTCTTATACAGAGTAACTCAGAGTACCTCAGCTTAGTCTGCATTTGAATTTAGCAGAAGTGCACTCAGTTCAGTTCCCAATTGTGTAACTATAAAACTGAGCAATCAGTGTCACTATTTGAACAATTACTAAAATAAATTTATAGGAAGAAGCTACATGATTACTTACTTCCTGTATGCTGCATCAGTTTTCCTGTTAAATTCAGCATTTCATCCAAAAGCAGGGCTTTACTGAATATTTATGTCATTGTTATTTATGACATTCAGAAAATAGATGCTCCAGCATGTACTTCTACAGGAAGATTTAAACTTTTGCCTTCAAATATTTTCCACCTCTAGAATTATTTTATTTATTAAATCATTCAAACTTAAATATGAAAACAATACTTCACAGAAAAATGGAGAAGACTATCCAGTGTATATCAGGAGTATTTTGAAGTCCAGAGGAATAACGCACAGTAACATCAAAATAAGGGATATCCGCATTATGCCCTAAGGAATTTTTAAAGAGCTTGCACAAAAGCACAAGCACAGATGGTACTGAGCATCACAGACTGCTAGAAAGTTGAACAGAGCCATCACCGCTTGCATGCCACTGGATTCAAATGGTGCATCATGGTTCACATCCATGAGAACAAACCCTTTTCTCCTCAAAACAGAGCCACTAGCCTATATTGTCTAGTGGGAACAATTTGTAACTATGTTGTCTTGCAAGCCATTCCTCAAACCATTATCAAAAAACCATACTAGAGAGGATGCTAAGTAGTTAATTTGTTCAGATTATTTATAGATTTAAGCAGGGACTAAAGCAGCTCATAAACAACTTATGAAGCTGAAAGAAAAAATGGAAAGAAAAAAAGCTTCTAACCTTGTAGAAAAAAAAATTAGATGTGAAGAAACTGCATTCCATACCAAGATCTTGCTGAAACGTATTACTGTATGGACAGCAATATACTAATAAATGTGGGTTTCCAACCACAGCTGGTTTACATCAGGCTAGTTTAGATTGTGAGCAAAGTCCTGAATCTGTCAGCACACGGCTTTATACTCTGAGCTGCTTATATTTGATTGTGGCTTCTGCTAACACAATTGCAGATGCCTCTGCTGTACACCATCATTAATAGATCAGATATAGGCTGTATGTTGTGTTTTGGTTCATTTATAGGTATTGATCGACTTGTCCAGTGTCTCTCAGCTTGACAACACTCCTCGGTGGTACCCTTTGAAAGAACAGAGTGAGAACATTGATCACGGGAAATCTCATTCCGGACAGAATAGCCAGCAATCTCCAAAACCATCTGTCATCAAGAGCAGGAGTCATGGAATCTTCCCAGACCCTTCCAAGGGTAGGAATAACTCAGTGCACCTGATTTGAATTTTTTTCCCAGGTGACAGGAAAACATGCTATTTCTAAGTTCTAATGGAAAAATAAAGATACTGCTATGAAGTTTGTATACACTTGTATACACTTGTATACACTTATATTAAAAACTTATTTCTCTCTCTGGTCAATTCACTGGAGACCTGTGCTAATGCTTAATTTGGCCCAATCAGTGCTAGCAAGCTCAGAGTATTTGTGTCATTAAAACAGCAACCTTTAAGCTATATGGTCTTTTTACATCTGCTATAGATTCTGTGACTGTTTTCTTTTTTTTCTGGTAACTTCGACCAAATTCAATACATCTTTAGCTTTCTATTTTTCATATTCTTTAAATATTCCATGACATTTCATCTTCTAACAATGCCACATTAATATTTTATGGAATAACTATTATGCTATAATAACGCATATGCGTTTCTAGTCAATAATGGGCTGTGGTATACCTAAATTACAGTGGAAATCAGTGGAGCTGATATAGTAGAATTTTACTAGTGCTTACAAAAGGAGAATTGATCTCAGTGTCTCCTGCTCCAAGAAATTTATCTCTTTTTTTTTTTTTAATACTAAGTACTCAGTGGCCAGTTGCCCTCTTAAAGAAACATCTGCAATATCAGTGCAATTGCAATCCCAAATACAATCCAGACGAGTGCCTCTGAGGGATAAGACTGCTCCATCTCCTTTCTACTTCAATGCAATGTTTTGCTGGCAATTGGTGTCTGTGTAAGATCTACATCCAAATCAGAAGTTAGTGCAGAAGGTATTAGACCAATCATTTGGCAGGAGAGAGAGAAAAATTGCTTGTGTTACCTAAGATTTGATTACCAGCATAAGAGATACTGGTTATTCTGCACATACTAGAGAAGTAGAAAGCAAGAAACAAATCAGGCTTTAGTCTATCCGTAATCCCCAGAGTGGACCAGTTCAGGAAGCATAATTAACAGATGTTAGAAATCTAGTAATAAATGAATTATTCCCTGGGCAATGGTGAGGAAGTAGAAATTGGTTCTTAATAAGAGTTTCCTAATCACAGTATGTCCTGAAACACTGAATAGTGTTGCACAGCTTAATTTTTATTCCTTGTTCTAGAATGTAGCTAGAAAGGCAAACTGAGAGAAAGAAAATGAGTTTGTTTTTAATAAATGCAACAGTTGTGCTTCTCCATTTCCTCGGTAGACATGCAGGTTCCCACCATTGAGAAATCCCACAGCAGTCCAGGGAGCTCCAAATCTTCTTCTGAAGGACACCTACGCTCTCATGGGCCATCCCGCAGCCAAAGCAAAACCAGTGTCACTCAAACCCACCTTGAAGACGCTGGGGCAGCCATCGCTGCTGCTGAAGCAGCTGTCCAACAGCTTCGCCTTCAACCAAGTAAAAGACGCAAATAAATTCCTCAGCATGGCAGCTTAATGTTCATCTGTTGCCTTTTTCCCTGCTGTCTTTCCCTCTTGGCTATTTTTTTCTGTTCTTGGCACACTGTGCTCACTCTTTTCAATGTCTTTCTTTATGTGCCCGTGTGTGAATACATATAATTACAATATACTCTTGTATTTAGATGTTTTTTATTTATTTATTTTAATTTATATAGACTGCAGTGAAACTGGCTGTTTCTCCATCACTTCCTTCACTCATGGTCCATGATGTTCCATATTTGTGCATGATTCACAGAGAGTTCCATTGTGTGATGATGTTTTGATGTCACTAAATAAATACCAGTGAAGTAACCAAAACCTGCAGAGATGCAGTTGCCAGTTTTGCAAGTTCCACACCAGTACTGAGAACACTCTAACAATAAGATATACCTATGAGTACTAATCAAGAAGGGAAGTACCATATACAAAAGATTTAAAGTTGGGAAAAAAAGTTTTTTAACAGCATAACTAAGATACCAATTTTTGAAACATGAATGAAAATATGTAACAGTTTTTGGAAAGGAAATGTAAGGCAACCTTCTTTATCTCTCACATAAAGCCATGTTAGTGATGAGCAGAACAGCAATACAAAAAAATATTAAGCACACAATTAACAAGTAGTTTTTGACAGAGTTAACATGTTATCAAAGTTGGAATTCAGAGCTAAGTCAGTTGTCATCATTCACGTTTTCTACGAATTTTTCTGCTACACATTGATTAATGGGTCAGGATGGGTTTTATCTGGCATCTTTAAGTAGATTAATAAATTAGAACTTTCCTATTTAAGAGGATAGCTCTCCAGAGCTGTCATACCAGCATCTGTTTGTTAGTTGAGGATTTAACTGATAGCAAATCAAACTCTATGACTCTGGATTCATTGTGTTTGTCTTCAGGATTTATTGATATGCCATAAAATTACCATGGTGTCATGCAAAAACTAGGGGGAAATGATTTCCCTTGCCTTCACCATCATTAATAAAAGAAACAGCCAGTTTTAGTACTCTTTAATGCTGTGCATGTGGTGTCTCTTTGGTGTTTGAAAACACTACTTATTTAAATACAGAAAAAAAACACTTCTGTTTGCATGAATAACATTTAAGCTGGTTCCATCTGAGGATACATACTCTGGGTTTCCATTTCACCCACACTGCCACAGCAGCACATAAAAGCGGTCAATCTAATCATGCCAGGAAGCAGCACAGACACAGCATAGCAGGAGTCCTCCCTATTCAAAGAACTCAGTCTGACAATCTGCCTCCACCAGCCAATGACAACAAAGACCAAAGCCAACTAGCCCTCAGGAAAGTGATGTCTGATGGACCAGTCAAGCCTGAAGGAGGTGAGCAGAAGGGCATGGTTAAGAAACAAAGCACATCCCAAATCCTTCTTGCCATGTCTACTAATTCATTGCAATATTTAATTATTTATTTTATCCTTCCGTTAAGTGCTGTAAATGTTAACATGAATCAAGAACTCTGCTTGATTTTTCCACATCAGCACATAATTATGTAACAAAAAAAACTATGCTAAGAAATGTTACAAAACAAAAAACATATATGCTTCCATTCCACTGGAGGACTTCTCTTGAAAAATTGTATAGCTTTGCTCATGTTGTCGGCTAATGAGAGCATGCAATCAAGTTAGTCTGTTTAAGCATGATTAAACATACCTTATGACAAAAAACTAATTGCACATTTTGTTCCTGGAATTCTAATTGGGACGTTAACAATTGCTTTTTTTTCTCACCCAGTATTGTTATGCCATAGGCATGAATAATTTTTTAAACCACCAGTGGAAAGGAAAGTTTGATCCATGTATAGTTCAATCTTTTGACAACTCTCCAATCAGTCTCTTAAATGACTTTACACCCATAGACATCTGTTCATCAAATCTAAATGCTACATATCGTCAACTTAACCGTTCATCACAAATAAAGAGCCAGAATCTCAGCTGATTCAAATTGATACTGTTCTATTGACTTCTGGAGCATTTTGGTTATTTCCAAGGAATCTGAGGGATTATCCAAATAAACTCAGAGATTGGACTCCCAGATCTTCTCTTGTGTGTATTCCCTTTCCAACCTCACATGAATCATTGAAGATTTTTTTGTTAACCCTATTATACACCATGGGCAATAAAGTACAGCTTAGAATGTAAGAAAGAAAGAGAGCATGATATTTCAAATGATACATACTAAACATGAGTCATTAAGATATATAGTGTGAGGGAGAAATAGCTAATTAACAAGGGTAAATTTAATTAATAATTTTAAACATTGTATTTAGAAACAATGAGTTTATCTTCTCTGAAAGCTTTAAGAAAACTTCTTTAAAAATATATTCCTACACTCATGCACGTGGCCAGACTCTACAGCTCAGCTTCTGACACTCAGTTCAGGCAGAGGCTAGAGTAGATCATGACACTAGTTCAGGTACCGTAACTGAAAGATCCATCCTATTCCTGGAATGTCTACCATAGAAATCTAAATAACTCGTGATCTTTTACAGTATCATGTTTGTAGACACTTGTCATAAAGACTTACAGTCTAACAATGTCTTTTGGCAGAGAGAAATAATGCTAAACCCTTTTCCTTATGATACAAGGTTGAACCAAGGTTCGCATACACTTTTGGGGTAAAGAAAGATCCAGGCTATTGGCTTTAATTGCTATGGTTATGTTAGCATCTTTACTTTCAAAACTGTGAAAAGGATATGTATCAATACATATTTGGCTGAGAGCAATATTAGAAGCATATTACAGAGTCCTAGGAATAAGGGCCATAATTTATATCAATTATATATTAATGAGGTTGGAGTTACTATAAGAAGACATGGTACTTTTGTCTTTTTACTTCTGGCAAACGCAGGTAATGCACAATGGCCTTCACAAATTTGACAAATTTGGTTTCAGACCTGTGAGAAGTTTGGGCTTCTTCTTACTGTTCGAAAACTAGTTTGTTCTAATTTATTCATGTAAGGTGGGCTAGAAATTACAGTTTTGAGGGTATTACAATTTTGATCAGTTATCTTCAGTTTCGTGGAGTATTTAAGTTAAACCAGGAAAGATTATGAGCTTAAATGGAAAGGGCACCAGGACTTTAACTCAAATCAGTTTTCAGCATTCTTTGAGGGAAGAAGAGGAGGTGAAGGAAAGAGATTTTTTGTCTAATTCAACAATTCTAAAAGTTGAGACAATTGTAAATAATGAATATTAGGGCATCATCAGTTTCAAGTCCGTTCCTCCAGGTATGCTGCATGGTTGTGCTACCCACCCCCATCACGATCTATTTTGTTGGCATCATTATTTTATGAAATGGATCAGTTGACTTACCAAGTTAGTAAGGATTGATTTTGCACTTTTTGTCACTAAATGTCAAAGCCCTGTCTTAATAAAGCCATTACAGATAATGTAGAACATTATTATTATTATCACATCAGTTTATCTGAATTTGTCGGAGAACAGCACCTTTTAAAACAGCTGTTTGTTTTTTCAGGCCAAGTATACAATGTGGTAGCAAAATAGTGATATTTCCACAACTGTGATGGGAAGAAATCTACTCTGTTGCATGTTGATCTGTCCTTCCACACATAACTTAAGAGAACCCTTAGAAGAAGTTTCTTCTTTTAACTCAGTGTATTTTTTGCCTTGCATTGGATTACCTCTTAAGCAAAACCAAACAAAAAGAACCCTCAGAATGCCTCAGGGAAATCATTCTCTACTTCTGGACCTATGACCTTTCCCATCAAATATATTTTGTTAGTTAACAAGTTGATTGTATGTCTGATGAGAAGCAAAAAGGAAATCATGAACAAAAACATCACTTACAGTACTGTGAATGAGGAGGATGTACATCACTTTAAGCTTATTAGACTGAACTATTTATTTATTTTAAACAGTAAAAAGTATATTTTAATTGATCTGTTTTAAAATTAAGGTGAAGCTACAACAGAAGACTTTGTTCAGCACATTTGTAAAAGCCAACATTCAACTACAGCATTTAATTAAAAATATACTCTGAAGTATAGCGTCCTTGTTGCCTGTAAGAGATAAGAGTGCAATCTGCAACTAAACAAATTGCACAATATACATTCCCCTCACACCCTTCAGAAAGGAACAATAACATTTCAGAGCAAGACCTTTGAAGGCAGAAGCAGCAAGGGATCCAAGCCAGAGGGAGACAGAAGTGCCTGGGTTTAAGTTAATCTGAATTCACTTCTATGAAAAATTTGAATCACAGCCAATTATACATTCACATAAAATTAAACACATTCCTTTCAACATAAGCTGTGTATTAGGGTTTATCCACCAGATTAGTCAGTTTTTGAGATAGTACAAATCAACCAATCATCTGCTTTTATGTCAATAATTTATCCCACAGAAGGATCTTGCCTGTTATGTGGAAATTTATAGGTAGGTCACTTATGTTTAAAGAATAATAAATGATTGTAGAGTTCTCCAGATAATTAAACAATTGCAAATATTATGATTATAATTACTGGTTCTCTGCATATATGCATATATAAAATGCAGGTGCATCTGCAACAGTTATTTCCTGATTTTATGTAGAAAGCCTTTTCTAAGACAGTTAATAGTTAAAAAGAGATAAACTACATGGTTTAGTTTTAATAACTTCCAATAAGGCAAGTGAGAAGGAGAATGAATGGTGTAATTTCCCTTCAGCAACAGAAGTAAATTTAACAAATGAAGTATAAAGGTGCACCAACTCCACTTCACTATAGTTGAAAGTACACAAATGGCCATTTTTAGAGTATGCAGTTTCATAGGTAGTTTTGGTATCCACACAGATGTTCTATATATCTGCCTAATGGGTAGAATTCAATGGGATGTCTGTTTTTATTTGCAGAGGAAGATGTGTTAGTTTTGCCCCAAAAGATACTATTTACATTGTTTAAATTTATTACTTTAAGATATCAAATGGTCAGTGGAAGAAAATATTTTAAAACCAAATAAGAGAATTTCTAGAAGACTACTCTGATTCTTCCTAGGATCATTGGAGCACAATAAATCAGTATTTGAATAGCTAAGTTGATGGTCTAAACCTGAATATCATTGTACACAAGTGATTTTTTTTCTACTTATTCAAACAGACACTCATGAGAGATAAGCTGAGTCAATACCCTCTTGCTTGAACATCCCTATCGTGGTAGATGACAAAAGAGATCAATGCTTTTAGCTGCTTTACTGTGTACCTCTTGTGTTGTTTGGCACATGTAAAACAAATACCAGGAGAAAGTACTGCTCTGCTCCTGACCTGAATTAGCAAATGTTCAAGATCTAATGAAAATACATTGTATTTCAGTTAAAGATCCAAACATACCTATTGATAACAGAAAGATATCACAAGGAGGTAGTGGCAGCAATTTCTATCATTGTTCCTGTATTATACTCAATAGGTATGTTCACCTAATGTGACAAAGCTTCCTCAACCAAAAGCCCCTTCAACCTAAAACTTCTGGCATTTTAAAATCAGAGCATTTTCTGGAAAAAAATACTAACTAATGCATGTTGCCCATCTCATACAGAACATTTCATCTTCTACATTTTCTATTGCCACTCAAAACCTTTTTTGTGATGCCCTAAGAAGATATTACTTCCCAAATAGTTGTGTGTCAAGTGATTATATTGGTCAGAGAATGATCTACTATTAGAGCTAATGCTGTTAGGAAAGAGAGGTTTTCCCTCAGCAATTGTAAAAGTTGAGACAATAGTGAACAATGAATATGAAGGTATCATCAGTTTGCAAGTCCATTCTTGTAGGGATTCTGCATGGTGGTTGTGTTACCCACACCCATCAAAACCTATTTTATTGCCCTCTGGCTTTATGGAATGGAACAGTCAACATAGCGAGTTAGTAATACACTATGCATAAACATTTTAACAACTGTATTCAGATCACACAGTCTGTCAAATTATACCTCTTGAAGACCTCCAGTTCAAAACACCTTAGCTCAAAAGGCAGTATGCCTGCTTTTGGCTCCTTCATACACCAACTTTGGCAAGAGTTCTCTTAAGTGTCAGTATAGCAGCAGGTTAAAGCTACACAAAAATGTGGTGTGATGTATGTACCAGTAGGATATTGTTAGCAGCATAAAATCTATGATACAGGCCTGAGCTGGCACTGTGTAATTTCTAGCCACTTAACAATAAAATAAAAATAAAAATAAAAATAAAATAATTATGTTCACAACAATGTAAACTGAAAGGAAACTGATTCCTAACTTCCATAAATCTTTTGCATTGGATTGACTGTGGATTTAAATATCTCCTTATCTGGGCTCCCATTTTCACACTTTTAATAGGCAATGATATGTTTTCACTTCCTACAGTAATTTAGGATACGTCCTTCATGCTTACATAATTTACTGCCCAAAGCTTTTTTATATAAACTGTTCCACCAGTTTCTTAATTCCCAAGATAAAAGGCTTTTAGATGGCTACAAATAACCAACTTCCAAGAATCATTATCAAAACAAGAACAGTGTGTCCTCACTCTCTGCAGACAGCAATAATCTGAGCCTATCTTTTGAGTCCTGTTTTAGTCTAAAAGTTGGCACATTTTGCTTGGGCCCTTCCTGCTATTTACTCTTCCACCATTTTAAGCTGACATGCAATTTCAGGAAATTGCTCAGATTCTTCGTTTGATAACTCCAATTTCAAAAGTCTATTAGATGGTAGCTGAAGCCTATGGAGTATATAAAAAAAAAATCATTTCATCAGAATTGCTTTGCTGGGTAAAGAAATACCATCACCACATTTTTGGATTAGTGCTATTCTGCCACCATTACTCACTTCAAATGGTAAATTGCTCTGCAAAGAGTTTAGTAGAAAACTCACAAAATATCACTACTTGGTGTGTGTTCAAAGCTGTGCCTGATACATAAATGTGGCTGAAACAGGTGAGACTGTGATCTAAAGTACTGTTCCGTGTAAGGAAGAGTGAGGGGAGGAGACTGTCAGAACTGACCTGGGGCATTGCTCACTGGTTATTTATCATGTATCTTTACTCTGTTGGCAGTTCACAAAAGATGCAGCTGACAGTCCCAACAGCAGAATTTGACTCTGTAGAACTCCATAGATCAAGTTGGAACAGCACTTCTTTTCAGTGCTAGCAAAATCTTCTTAAAAGTATGTAAACAGCAGTTTTGAGGCAGTGAGAGCATGGTACATTTGAAACAGAAGACAAGGGAGAGTGAAGAATAGACAAGCTTCTGCCTGAAGACAATGTGTGTGACACGAACAGTCCATTGGTTGGCTGATATGCATCCAAAGTAGATCTGTGGTTTCACCTGCTTCTATGGACTTGCACTGCTGTGCAGGATGGTGTCAGCCCTCTTTGTTACCCAGGGCTTGTCTCAAGACTGCTAGCTCTAGATAATTCTTTTTCAGACAATTAGAGGCAAAATCTCAAAACTTAATGCTGAACAATGGCTAAGAACATTTTTCTGTTTGGATTACAAACTGGACTGTCTTTCTCAATGTGTTTTGATAGTTGAGTTTTCACTTCTAGACAGATACCTGAGAAGTGGTGCATATGTTTGAAAGGAAGAGTTTCTGCAATTTATGCTCAGGAGAAAGCTGAGGCTATTCTATTCACAGAACTTCTCAGTCATGCTTTTTATTATTATTCTCCTTCTTTTCCTTTTTTTTTTCTTTTTCCCCATGTCCATTCACTCTAGAAGAATAGCTGAAGTTCTGACAGCACTGGATTATTTCTCTTTTGCTTCTGACTGATTTGACTCTTCTTGGCAAAAGGTTTTGTGTGAATTATCCTCCTTACACTATGTTTTTAAAAGACATCTTCTTTATTGAAAAAGCAGATTTATCTTAAAAAAAAAAAAAGTGGTATCTTCCATTCTTTTCTTTTCTTTGAATTCAGGATATTTTCTTTATATGACGGCATGACTTACATGTTTTCCCTGGTGTGTCCATAAGCGAAATTTTCTTAAATTGCAAATGTTTTTCCAAGAAGGCATAAGGGAGTATGTGGATGAATATTGTTCTGTCAAAGGAATATTCTTTTTTTTTTTCTTTGTAAACAGTGCTGAATACAAAATGTATCAGTTTCATCGTTATCATTTTTCTTCTTGGAAAAAAATCTTACATCAGAGACAACATTATGAACAGCTTCCTTAGAGTCTGAAAGAATTCCTCAATGGAATTGAGAACTCTTTCAACTATTTGTGCATTATTCAGGAGAGTGGTTGAACTGAAATTTTTGCTCGTGCCACCCTGCTGAAAAGATACTAGAAAAAGTATAATGAAGTGTTAATTTTAACATTGCATTGCTGTCTACTAAATATCAAATCTGTGCTCATAAACACAACTTTAAAGTAGAGAACATTTCCTCTCCATAGGGGAACTCATTGCTAAAGTAATATTGACAGATGAAAATAAAATCAACAGAACACCAATTCTGCAACAATAGCAGAAATTCTGTACACTCCTCAGAGGAAGCAGCCCATTTTAGAGCTTTAATCTTTCATTTCCGATATCTGTTCATCACAGCCCAATAGCTGGACAGCGCAGACATCACTGAAGTTACAATACTTGGAAAGTATGAAACACACTTTAAAAAGAATAAACTGATAACAAAGAAGGGACTGGAAAGAATATTCTTTCTCTCCAAGTAAGAAGCCAAATTATCATTTTTGGTAATGGTCTTCAGTTAAACAGTCTTTCCGATCTGCTGAAGCTTGCAGAGTCTTTTCATCAGTATCAGATGTAATTGGCAGCAGCACCTTGAACATGAGAAGCTAGACCATTTTCTGAGGGACTGGGAAGTAATGTGGAAAAACAAAGGGCAAGGAAGGTATAAGCCATAGCTCTTCCATACTGCATATGCTTGATAGTCAAAAGATGGCAGTTGCCTTTGACCAGGTTCTTATTCACATAAATGCTGTACATTTAGGCAAAACAAGACTATGCCTTGCATTATCAGGCACTTCTGTGGTACCAGAAAGGAGTATCCAAACTCTGTACCTCAAAATACTAGAGTGAATCTACAGCAAATTATTTAACTCTCTAAAGTGCAATATTCACCTCCCTCCAGCACTTTGAAGTCAAAAATTAGGCATTTTCTAGCATAAGCAGCTGTCAGCAGAATCTCTAACTCAGAAGTAAAACTGCCCTAATCTCACTTTAGTTATATGTTCTTTGTGTGGACATGTAGCCAACTGGCCAGTCAAGGTGGTGATTGCTCTGAGGGCATCATAGACAATGCTTAGTCTAATAAGACTGGAATAGCATCATAGTGAACTCAGACATTCCTGTGAATGTTCCTAAGACATTTGAATTTGGTTGAAAACAAGGGATAGAACTGGAAACAAATGTATAAACTTGGGAGAGTACAGATCTTACCATGGTTATTCTAACTCAAACAAAATATTGCAGGCATCACCTTCATCAGAACTTGGAAATTTCTCATATATCCAATAGCAGCAACTTGCAGGTTTTCATTTGTCTGTAAGAACTACAGATATATAGAAAACGTGATGTTTCATGAGTCATGGAGAAGCTCTCTGTACCTAAATTTTATTTTTTTTCACAAAAACATCAGTAAATCTATTTTTGAGTTTCATTTCCTCTTTCAAACTGATGTAGTTCATTGCTCTCATAGAGAAGGCAGAAAAAATTAAACTTTGAACTATAGATTTTCAAAATCCAGTAATTAATCTAAACTTAGGCACATTATACCCATTCAGCAAGAGATATTTCTGAAAACGATCAATGCAGAAAAATATTTAAATCAGATAAAATGGTAGAGAAACTAAAAATATAGCACTGAATGTATCATTAGAATATAGCTCTGTCAAAGGAAATGATTACATTTTGATTAACAATGGATGTAAAACAACTTCTAAACCAGTTATAAAGGCCTGATTCAAGCTTTTTGGACATGTTAAACTAGTTTTTAGATTCTTACTGGTTTTAGAGATCCACCAGTTAGACTAAGTGACTTCAAGCCCTACATTTTACAATAAAGTCAATATAAATAGAAGCCCAGATATGAACCACCCTTTGGACCACAAATGTTACGGTGAAGATCTATGACACGCTAAGTAAACTCATTCTTAAGGGAAGGACTAGATACACTTTCTGTGCTAACATTATACTGCCTTTGCTTCCATGGGTTTTGCAGATGTGTAGCTATCCAGATTGTCTTCATCTACGAGGCATTTGTAATGTCATGACCAAAAACAAACCAACCAACTAACCAACAAACAATAACAACAACAACAACAAAGAACTACAAAAAAGTAATCTCAAAACCCCAAACAGATATCAAAAATCATACAGGTGACTCACTCAACCATCATGAGAACTGAGGTGATGGATTAGTTTGGGCAAGCATGGTAAAGCCCCAACACGGGCTGTTTATTATTTAGAAGCTAACACAGTGTCTCTTTTCTCCAAAACCTCTCTTGCTCAACCTTTCCTAACACCAGTTTCCTGACATGTCACCTTAATCACAAGACTTCACTTGCAGCACCACAGAATGAAACTGACAGCGTAGCTGATGCTCATAGCTACCTGAACAGAGAATACTGTATTGCTCTGGCTGTCTGTGCTGCAAAAACAAGGATGTCTTTTTCTCCAGATGAGATACTGAAAGTATCTGCTAATAACATTATGATTTTACAGTTTATAAATTTGTGTTATCATCCAAAAAGATAGCCTTTGATCACTGTACATAGTCAAGAATTTGAGCTAAATAATATTTTTGTCTAAAAATAATTTAGATTGACAGATTCCTTCTGCGGCTGTAGGCATTAGTGAAACAGATAAAGTTAATAGAGTTTAAAAAACCGATTTATGAGACAGTTTGGCCCAAGGACTGATGGTATGTGAAATGCTTCATTCCTTTCTTCCAGTGTCTGTTTTTACAATACATTAGAAGAGTCACGTTCAGCTTCCTGGTCCCACATTAGGAAGCATTCAGCAGTCTTCATCAAAAATATTATTCATCCAGTCATGCAAAAATAATCTTGGTTGCCAGCTTAAAGCAGGATGTCACTGGGGCTCTGGCTCTTATTTGAAGTAATTTCCATTTAGATATTTGATTAAATTCTTATTTAAAGATGGATCTCTTTTAACTGCTTGCATTACTTTTTCACAGTTCACCAAAGTAACAGAAAACCTCACTGGGGCTTCACAGAATAATAAATTTACAGCAAAGTATTTTATCTTAGGTATATACGCTCAGTTATTTGGAAAAGATTATACGTGACGATAGTAGATGTAGTATGTGAAACTTAAAAATAAAATCAAAAGATTTCTATTAATATTTCCCTGATAATTTCATTATTTTATATGAGAATAGTCTTTCTACTGTTTGTGTAAATTTATTATTATGTGTAATGTCACTGTGTCCTTTTTCTTGTGTACATTTCTCAACTTGCTAAAGGCTGAATACTGAGAAATTTGTTCATGTTGTACAGCAATATCCAAAACACACAATAATACATCTGACAAACAACAAAGTGTCTTAAGCATGATAAGTGCAATCCCATCAAAATACGTGCATTAAAGTTCCAGGCAGACAGTAAGAGATATCCAGATAGATAGAAGCAGTTGAGAAATGTAGTACGACTGCAGTGTTATGTCTGAAGGGGGTGGAGGTCTTCATACAGCTTCTGTGACTATAGATGTTGTACATATATTTCCTTTCAGTTTCCTCAAAGTCATCAGATGTAATGAATGTTTCATGAAGAACAAGAGGAAGGCCCGCCCATCACTTTCACAGAGTTACCCTACAAAATGTTTTAGATGAATTACTGGTTTTCTGTAAAGTTCTCTAAATTTCTGTAGATCAGAAAAGCAGTGTTAATCAATCTAACCCATTCTTCTTTTCCTTCAGGCCATTGATTTGAACTATTATCACGAATGAAGAAAAATATTCTGGTGATACTCTATTTGGTTTAGACCACATTCTGTGTGAAAATAAACATTATCTGCAAAAGATGATACCACGACACTGGAATGTAAAGTAAAAAAGTGAAAGACTTTACAGCATATCATTTTGATAATTTCCATTTTTTCTTAATGTGGATGGCACTGATTTTTCAGAAGGCATTTGGTAACCCACTATTCCTGTCTGTACAGCAAGGTCTACTAACCACCGACCTGCAGAAAGTTCTGTCTCCACTGGCTCGTCAGTCAGTAGCTTTGGCAGTGGATACAGCATGGATAGTGAAGGCAGCAGCAGTGCCACGGGAGAGAATAATCTGTTTCCCATCCCAAGAATGTAAGGCTTTTCCTTTAATATTCTGAATCCTCTGTGCACTGATGATGCGTAACGCTTTCACTTGCCAGTCATCTTCATATGTAGTTTCCTCTGCAGACTTGAGTTACACAGTAGAAAAGCAGTTAACTGGGCAGAATTTCTCAGAGCTCATACTTTCATTCTGCTCTGTTGAACTGTTAATAACTATCAAAACCTCTCCCTAAACCTCATGAATTTATTGCTGTCACACAGGAGACATCCAAGCCTTTGATGCAAGTGTTCTGAGATGGGCTTGGGTTATGGTTTAGAAGTGCAGTTTTCCCATGTTTGAGACTGCTTCATTTAGATTTTCAGACTGATCTCCTCCTAGAATTCCCTTACAGAAAAAAAAGTAATTTCTCTTCATCAGATTAACATTTGTAGCCTGAATTTTTTTATAGACTGGCTGTTCTCAAAATATTAGTCAGTGGTCATTGCTCATTCAGTATCTGCAGTAGTTGTTACATGTTTTCCTTTGCAGTCCAGAAATAGCAGTCACAAGAACATGATTTTAAATTCCTAAAAAAGGCTTGAATTTAAAAAATAAAAAGAGGAAAAAAAGAAAAGTCTCCATTTGTTCTCTAGAACAGTGACACTTCTAAGTATTCAACAATCTTTTTAGTAAGATCACAACATATTAAAGGCTAAAAAAAAAAAGGAAAACAGCCACTAATCTAGGATTTCTCTCTCATCGATGGAGTCCAGGAGGGCAGTGCCAGCTCAGGATGTGGAATGCCAATTGCTTAATCTTTATTGAAATTTTCACTCAACCTAATTTCAGGTCAAAATGAATTTTACTTCCCAGTGGTAAAAAGATTATTTTTAATTGGATTTGACAATATCAAAAGAAAATTATTTTGCAATCATTCCTAATGAGAAAGGCAAAGATGTATAAAGTCCCTGTGTACAGAAACACAAGAGGCAGCAGTTAATAGATTTTAGTACACATATACTGAATTGAAATCCACACAGTATTACTTTGTGTGAATTATCTAGCACTGCGACAGTATGTTACAGTCACTTGGTATTTTGCTGACAAATTCACTATACTATTAAGCCTGAAATCAGCTGCACTTCTACTGAAAAGCAGGAATAAATCTCCACGACTTTCACCTTTTCCTTTTTTGTAATTTATTCCATTGAATTTACTTAATTAAATAAAATATATCCAGGTCCTATTTTTCACTGCATGGACGAGAAAGTATTTTTATTAATATTATGTTCTGAAAGTAAATTGTGATGTGCTGATTTTGAACAGAACCTCTAAAACATACAGAACATTTACATAGACACCATTTTTTTGTTGTTGTTAGTTTTAAGGGCTTTACATAGCAATTAATGAAAATGAATGACAAAATTACTGTTTACCATCAGAGATCTTTGGAATCATCTTCAGAGGGAAAGTTTTAAACCAAATATCTGTTCACATTTTCGGGTTTGGATAGAAATAATTGTATATCTGAATGTATACTTGACTGAAATTCTACTCAGTGTTAAGTTTGCACGTTGAGAATGACTTCAGGGACTCCGATCCTGTATGTGGATGTTCAGTATACCCATGAGATCATCAGTCACAATATGAAGCATTAAATGATCGAAATGATTTTAAATGTCTTGGCATATAAAAACATCTTAGGCAATAAGCTCTCTGCTTAGAATGAATTTCTGATCTACCAGTAGAAAAGTGTTGACAGCTGAGTTTTATACTCTTTACTTCAGTCTGAATGTTTAGTCATGAAATTAAAAAAAAGAATTTAAGTAATAACACCATGGGAATTGTTTGATGAATTAACTTATTTAACTACTTGCCTGTACTAAATATTGTTTTAAATATCAAGGGAAATTAATCATTTTATACAGTTATACATAGATTAATTAATTTTGTAGTCTTCCTATTTAGGAAATAATTTGTAAAAATCTCTTATTGTTCATTTTTAATGTCCTTGAAAAATATATTTCCATCTATAATGATAACTATGCCTTTGTTCTGTGTAACCATCCTTTCTAGTAATATGGCCCACATGAACCTAGTACTGTTCAACGAGGCCAAGTTCATGACGTTGCACTTGGGTTGGGGCAATCCCAGATATGTATACAGACTGGGAAAAGAACTCATTGAGAACAGCCCTGTGGAGAAGGAGTCTAGGGGGGACAAAAAGCTGGGCATGAGCCAGCAGTGTGCTCCTGCAGCCTGAAAAGCACAGAAACAGGTTGCTCACAGAAGCAATGGATGCCCCATCCCTGGAGGGGTTGAATACAAGGTTGGAGGGGCCCTGTGCAGCCTGATCTAGTGGCTGGCAACCAGCCAATGGTAGGGGGTTGGATCTAGATGATCTTTGAGGTCCCTTCCAAACCAGGCCATTCTGTGATTCTATTAATGTCTGTAAAAAAATATTAATTTAGGATGCAAATGTAAAAAGCAACTGAACAATATGTAGGGACTAATAATTCTTGTATCATACATGTAATATGCTTTGTAAATAGGAACATAAATAACTCACAGAAGCAGGTGTGTTTTTGATGGTGATTAATATCATGCCTTAGAGCTTACAACAAGTATGTTTAAAAATTAAAAAAAGGAAATAAAACCTAACATTGATAAACTGAAAATAGACAACTAGACTCACACCCACGTTAGATTTCTACATCCAGAGTCCATCAGCACAAGCTTTATTCCACTCACCTTGCTTTAAGATTAAGTATCATAAATTGACAAACCTAAACTGTATTGTAAAATCTGTCACAGAAGGAAAATACTTACCACAAACAAACTCCACCTTTGCCGTAATGGTATCGTAGAACAAATAGCAACTCCTTTTACACTTCACCATTCAACATAACAGGATAAAGTGAGGAGAAGAGCTATGCAGGCTGCTTGCAGAACCCCAGACTGATGGGAGGCAGGTTGCAAACAGCCTGATTGCTCCTTTCTTGAGGAATGCACAGGCTCAGTAAGATGTGATTGCAGTTGTCTCCAAGACAAAAACAAACAAACAAACAAAAAAGCGATGTGATCTGTTTAAATAGCAGTAGGAAAAAAAAAACTTTTTTTTTTATTTTCTTGAATTTTTATGTATATATACACGTTTATTTTATTTCTTTTCAATGACATTCTTCTTGTGCTGAAGCAAGATTCTCTGGCTTGGGTATATCATTTTCTTAGATCTCATCTCCTCATGGTCCTATTGACAACTATGACCATATTCTTTTTTTAACAGAGGGAAGATGAGCCAGAATGGACAAGAACCAATAAAGCAGTCAGGAGTGGGATTAACTGATGCCGAAGGTAAAAAGAAATACAAACAGCGCTACAGTGGTATTCCCTTCTATTTATAAAACTGATATGATGATTTCTCTTACTTGTTATGTTATGAAAGATTAGCTTATGCTCTCTTTGTATTATAGATTAAGGTTCTCTCTTTCATTTATTATAAGGGCCCTTTGCAAATAGCACCAATGTAATGAGTCTTCAGCTTAAATGAGAAGCTTGTTTTACCTGTTTATTTAAAGTAATTAAATAGATTGCAATGAATAATATCTGTCTTTCAATGGTCATTGCTTTTCACAGTATTGGAATAAAAAACATGAAGTATGGAGCTGACTCAATACCCATTATATCAGTAGAAAACATCCAGTGGCTGTCAGGCTCTATTTTTATAGTATTTCAGAATACTTCATGAAGAAATTAATTATGTTGACTATATAAAACATTAACATTAAATAAAAATGTTAGCTGAACATCAAGCTTGACCACTGCACTTAAATCATAGTGAAACTCTGATCTAATTGGGAAATCCAGAGTGAATTTTTTTCGATATGAATGTGATGCTACCAAAGAAGGAGCCATTGTAGTATTGGAGCTGGAAAGAGCCTGACAGGATGGCTGTCAAAGATACATGAGCAATGTGATCATCGTGTATTATAATGGACAACTGCATGAAAATTAAGAGTGTTTTGTATTGAATGATATGTTAGGAAAATTCCATTTCCCTTTACATATAAGGTATTTTCTTTCAAGTATATGCTTCTGTTGACCTCAAATATGAAACCTAATTATCATGACCTTCATTTTATTATTAAAATAATATTTTTCTCATTTGAATGAATTTCAGCACTACCTTGGGTTTTTAATTAATTCATAAATTAAAATTCATATACACAATTGAAGTTAATTTCACATTAAGTTCAGCCTTAAAAAAATCATTATTTATCAGGTTTCTGCAATCTGTTTACATGGGGTAATAATTGCTGTTGCTATATTTGAGGTAAAACATAATCTCGTTTTGCACAGATTTGAAGAAATTAAACTAGAATTTGAAGGGGACAACAGTAAAACTCTTTTTCAAAGCAAAACAGTAAAACTCTCTTTTTCAAAGCAAGAATCCTGAACTGTGTATATGCATTTTGCTAAATCTTTAAATATGTTACCTATCATGCAAAAATCCAAATTCAGCGGCTTATCAAACTTCAGTTTATTCAAAGGTTCTTATAAATATTTTTAAAACAAACTACTTTGAAAAGAGAGGTGGTGGGAAGAAAATGGGAAATCAGGAATTTTCCATTTTTACTTTGTTATTGTGTATTTAATACAGAAATATAATTGTAAACATAGTTTTTCATCATTTTGTTCGGTGCAAATTGCCCCTTAGTTCATATTTTGGATCATAAACGTCAGTAAATACAAATACAAAATGTTTTAATATAATGTTTGCATCACTCAAAAAGAAGACATAAATACCCCACTCTTTTCAAACTTTCAAAAAGATGTATATGTAACATTTCGGCATATTTCTGCTTATCTTTAAAATCTGCAAATAGCTCAAGAATTTCAGTTCCCTAATTTTCACTTATGATGTAGCCCAATTCCCTTAAATTGAAGACTCTAATTCAATTACTTCAATTACAAATCTAAAAAAAGAAAAACAAGAGTGGTCCTCACTAACCATTGTTTCTCCCCATTAAGAGAAGGTCGGGGGCATCAAGTTTTTAGTGTCTGACTTCTAGTTGACTAGGCAGGGACAGATCAATTTCAAATGATAAAATAAACCAAAAGCTGGAAAGCATTTCAAGAGCATTTCTGCTTTAGCGTGTAAATACAATTATATTTTGGGGATGTAGTTCAGAATTTAGACAAATTCAATATTAACCAAAAGAATTATTTCAATCTTATAGAAATATTGTGGCATTATTTTCATAAATGAACAACTTTTAATGAAAAACTTAAAGTCTTAAAGGTCAGATGATATCTTCTCTGTAGAATACTGAGACTGTGTTATGCACTGGATGAGCCCTGCAATTAACTAGAAATAAATATTTATTCCCATTTTTTTATTGAACAGTGGCTCTCGTAGCAATGAGAATTCATTTATTTTCTCCTTTGCAGATAAGAATTTAGTATTATACTTAAAAACTTATAATTCTAGTACTATTTTTATATTTTCAAATACTCTTAATGGATGACTTCTGTGAAAAGTAGCATATAGATTACTCTCTTTAAAACTGTGTAGAATGAATGTAATTCCTCAAACATGCGTATCTACTGATGTTTGAAATATTTTAGTCATGCAAGCCATTCACACAGGCTTAGAAACATGCCAGGGAACTTACACAAGCAAGATCTTTAAGACGGGTAGCAGGAGGCAAGGCAAGGTAGGACTCTGAAATGGCAATGGAAACTGATTTTCAGGCAGCTGAACACACAGAGTGCAACATCAGAATGTACGCTAGTGGAATGATCAGGGAAAAAATAAAGCTCCTTTTTGTAATTGTTTACTGACCTGAGACGTGCTAATGTTTTGTTGGGAATGGTTTTTGTGCTATGAAAATGTACCAAGTAAGCAAATATTGCTAAACAGTACTACTTACTTTGCTGAAACAACCAAATGGTCAATATAAACTGTGAGTATTGCTATGATAATCTTTGTTTCTCTAAACATATCATCTTGTCATTTTCTGTATTTTCATACTAGTTAAGAATATATACTAATTCCGAGTTTTGTTCTTGGACACTGTGTTAGCTGTTTTTATGATATGCATTGTTGCATGCTATCTTATTCTTGACATTCTGCCTTGAGCAGATGAAAAACTTCATCTTCTTAAATTTCAGTAAATCGTATGGTACACATTGTGATCTTCACTGAGTTATGCAAACCAGTTTCTTTAATCATTTCAGAAAGTGCAATATCTTTTGTTTAAAGTTTGCTTATGACTTGTCTCTGGAATATTACAGATATTACAGACAAAATAACAGTTGTGTTCCCTGTAAGGATTGAAAGTAAAAATTAAAAGCACATGATTAATATATTGATTCAGTCTTAGATCATGATTGGTTTATCTACCTACGTAACTGCTCAGCCAACAGATCATACATGGTATTTTTCACCTACCAGCTAGTTTTCAAATTAAGAAATATGTAGGGAAAATTATTTTCTTGAATTTCAAAATTGTGAATATACAAGATAATCCCAGCTGCAATTATTTCTAATGGAAAAGAGCTGTGTAGATACCAATAGCATTTTAACTAAAATAGTTTGCTATGAGTAAATTCTGAAGCTTCTCATTTTGAAGATGCTGTGTACACGTAAGACAACATTTTGGCATTTCAGACATAGAGGTCCACATGAAATGAATGCTCTTTTAGGAAAGACAAAACATGTTATAGGAAACATCAGTAAGCATGACATGCCTTCACTCATTCCATAGTTGGTGTCAACAAATACTTGCAAAGCTTGTCATACTCTGTGCTTGGCCTTGCTTCCAGACTTCCAGACATGAAATAGTAAATTTCTTATAGGAACTGAGTGACTCTCCACCCATGCCTTCCAACAGAGTGCAGCTGTTTACTTTTTCTTTAAATTTCCATCCAGTATGTGTACTGAACTCCAGGCAGTTCTCTATGCAGTTCTGCCAAAGCCCAAAGTCTCACTTTCTGACATTTCCATGGGTTCTTTGATTGTCAGCTTGGTCATAAACCTCTAGAATGGTCTAGTAAAGCTTTTATAGACCTATTTCCAGATTCAAGCAGAAGGAATAGATTTGTAATGTTTCAAAACAATAAATGTTTCTAACAGTAAATATTTATTTACTGAACATCTGGAAGATAATATGCTAGTGATAAGCACTCATGGTTTACATAACCATTCATAAACTCTCCGTGTTTTCCTTTTTCTGCATGCCATGTATTTTCTCTAGTTACGGATGAAAAATAGTTTGTGATAACATCATGCTTTAACAGGAAAAAGTTACAATACCATGCTTTTTATCACATCTAGTCAGAGCAGTATAACCTAAAAACTGAACTTTTTATTTTCTGTAATTTTTGAGTTGTGTGGTTCATCAGTCTGGATAATAAACTAAGAAATAAGGATTTAATAATCTCAATGATTAACATTTCATCAATTGACACAGTCTAATCTTTATTTCTCAGAAAAAAAAAAAAAAAAAAAAGCTTGAAACACAAATCAAACCTTAAATCAGAGGCAGGACATCATTCTGTTATAGCTTTGGAGTTGTCCTGATGAACAGGAATCCATCATACCTGCCTGGAATACATATAGCAAATTGAAAAACTGACCTTGAAGGGATATGATCCCTTGAAGGGATTCCCAGGAGTATTATGCAGATTAGCCCTTGAGTAAAACAAGGCATGTGTCATGGTTTTTATTCCCTCAACCCATGATACCATGAAATAGACTGACAGCACAGGCCCAACTAACCACTGACACATTCTTTAAAGGAATTAAAACTCAGATAAATGTATAAATTCATTCCTCCTTTACTTACTGTTTAATTAGGTTAAAGTAACTGGCTGAGAGAAAGGACTCACTGTGGTATAACTGAGAAGAGAATAAGGTCTTTAGAAGTTGATTAAATCGATTTACTGCATCTCCATACTTCAAAAATTTTGCATTCTATTTTATTATTATTTTTAATTCCAATGGTTGTATTATCAGAACTATACTATCAGTCCTTCTGAGGATGTTCGGAGACAAAAGGTCTTAATTCTGGAACTTCAACCAGAGGTATACAAATAAGAGGGGAATAAAAGAAAAATAGAGCAAATTATGATGGGCTAGTCACAATACAGTTACTGAGATTTTTAAATTCTTGCTTATTCGCAAGTCTTTACTTGGATGTTTTAGTTTCATAGTCTGAAAATACATTTTCGTGAAGATGAGAAAATTTTCTTGCAGTTATCTGTATCATTTCACAGAAAAATAGGACTGTGAATGAGAATATAATAAGATACTTAATATTCATGACGTAGGCTATAATTAATATCAGACTTCTTGATGGATTAAAATTAAGGTGGCTTTTATTGCATTTATATAGGTAATGGTGGCTTTGAATGAAAACATTGAGACTAGGAAGTAGTGTAGAACAGAGACCATATTAAACATAGAAATTGTGTAACTTTCACTCTCTCATACTCCAGTCTGATCTACATCTTTGTATCTGTTAGAAGGTAACTTTTGAGAAGCATAAACTCATTTCAGGTCATATAAAATGAGAAGAAAAAGTATTTTGCTATCTGTCCCTCGAAAAAGAAAGAAAGAAAGAAAGAAAGAAAGAAAGAAAGAAAGAAAGAAAGAAAGAAAGAAAGAAAGAAAGAAAGAAAGAAAGAAAGAAAGAAAGAAAGAAANAAGAAAGAAAGAAAGAAAGAAAGAAAGAAAGAAAGAAAGAAAGAAAGAAAGAAAGAAAGAAAGAAAGAAAGAAAGAAAGAAAGAAAGAAAGAAAGGAAAGAAAGAAAGGAAAGAAAGGAAAGAAAGAAAGAAAGAAAGGAAAGAAAGAAAGAAAGAAAGAAAGAAAGAAAGAAAGAAAGAAAAGGAGGGAGGAAGGGAGGGAGGAAGGGGGGGAGGAAGGGAGGGAGGAAGGGAGGGAGGAAGGGAGGAAGAAACATTACATTTATAGACTCTTGCCTCACAGAGTTATATAAAGGAAACCAGATGATAAAACATCCAGCCACAGGTTTAAGGGGTTTGAAATAAGTTCTTTGATATTTAATGGAGAAGTGCTGTAATTTAGGAATGAAAATGCAAAAAATAAAGTGATAAAAAGTCTCTCAGACACTACATTTTGGGGCTCCATCTTCAATTTATATGGGGAATGGTGTAACACCACTTCACGCCAGTGCTACAAGGTGCATTCGAATCTAGCTTGCATACTGTAGTTTTCCCCTTCAGATATTTAAGACTCTTCATCAACCATATGATGATTCTAAATATTCCACGTATTATATATGCAGATCCTTTTGTATAAAGGGAATTATTTGCTAGTTTTTAAAAATGTATTTCTAATTAATAAACCAACCACATTTGCTGACTTTTCTCAGTCAGTAAATAGAAGAATTATAATAACTTACCTTATAATAACTTACCTCTTCCAGAGTGTTAGCTATAGAAAAGAGACACAACCTGCAAAATGAGTAAAGAGGGCAGACTGGACAGAGCTTGTATTTGTTATTATTAGTCAAAGACATGACAGTGATTAATGGGCAGTTCAACATAGGAACTACAAATGCTCCTTCCCTGTGCAAATGATTGTGTGGGGACAACTGCCCATTCAGGCAAGGTTATTTTTCATTTTTTTTAGGGGAAACCCATTTATTCTTTGGCAGTGGTTTCTTCTGTACCTTTGACTATTCAGCAGCTTCGGGCACTCATGTCTCACATTCCTTACCCAGTTTTTGTCTTGAACAGATTGAGTCCAAGTATGGCAGGAAAAATCCCCTTTCTTTTCATTTTTCTTACCTTTGTATTGGGATTCAATCACTGGAGCAACATCAGAATTTAGCATTTATAATACTAGGTATTAAGAGTCTGAAAAATGTTGTTAACCAGGAAATTTGAAGTGTTATTATATGTCCAACATCTGTTTACCTCAAGGTTTATGAAGTGAATTAATAGATGAATTCTAAGTAGTCTCCAATTAACCTACAAATCATACACTGTATTTACTTTTCTTAAGTTTAGTTAAACCAATTTTTCTGGTGAGAAAATTCCTGTCTTCCATCACGTAATACCTGATTCACAACATGCTAGTAGTATATTATCAGCAGTAAATGACCAAGACAGAAACAGTTTATTTCATAATAGCAGAGAATTTAAGGGGTTTTGTAATAGCTCAATTTTGAAAAAGGCTCTATCCAATTCTTTTCAAGGCAATTTTAGTCTAGTATCTCAAAACTAAGAATTGCACCATCTGTTGTATTCTTGCACGTATATGATACTATCTTTGCTTTTTGCTGCCTTCCCAATAACAGAAATATCTCAGTAGTGTTGAACCTTCAGTTCTAACATGTACTAAAACAGAAGAGAACCTGAAAAATATGCAAGATTTTCAAGTATTTTTCTTGAATCAATAGAATATTGAAATCATGTACATGACTGTTGACTTGATTGTAATAGATACTGAGCCATGGATTTAAAGAGAAAATCAGCCAATCTGAAGTGTTAGCAGTGTTGACCTGTGAAGTGTTTCTGAGCCTATGTCCAGTAGTATATATCAAAAGAAATTGATGAACACTCTCAATGTATTTCTTAAAGAGAAATACAAACTTGATCATCTCTTTTCTAAAACATCTTAGCAATAATAAGCTCTGAGCTTAAAGGCGTGTTTTACCATTCTGACTTACGAGTAGTCAAGGTCATTGTAGACAAGGCAATTGATCCTGCCCCTCTACTCTGCACTGGTGGTACTGCATCCAGATGAGGAGTCCTCAGTACAGGAGGGACATGGACTTGTTGTATCACATCCAGAGGAGGGCCACAAAAACGATCCAAGGGATGGAACACCTCCCAGCGAGGACAGGCTGAGAGAGCTTGGGCTGTTCAGCCTAGAAAATAAAAGGCTCTGAGGTGACCTGATAGTGGCCTTTCAATATCTAAAAGAGGACTACAGGAAAGAAGGGGACAAACACTTTAGGAGAGTCTGTTGTGATAGGACAAGGGGAAATTGTTTGAAATTAAAATGGGAGATTTAGGCTGGACATAAGAATAAAATTTTTTACAGTAACAGTGGTGAGGCACTGGAACAGGTTGCCTAGAAAGGTGGCGGATGCCCCATCCCTACAGACATTCAAGATCAGTCTGGATGAGGCTCTGAGCAACCTGATCTAACTGCAGATGACAATGTTCATTGCAAGAGAGTTGGACTAGAAGACTTCTAAAGATCCCTTCCAACTCAAACGATTCTGTGATTCTACAATTGTTTCTAAAATAAAACATTTCTGGTTCCAAACAGAGGTGGTAAAATGTGATCCTTTCCCAGAAAGAGAGCTAAATGGAAGAATAACATTGCCAAATTCATCTACTATCTTTATAAATAAAAACGCTACAGTTCAACCTGACATTGTTTATACTGTCATTAACATAGAATCACAGCCTTTCTTTTGGCCATCAGCTTCTAGCAAAGGTCTACTCTACAGTATTCTTGACAGTTTAAGATTAATCAGTGTCACCAAAATTTAAAGCAAAAAGTAGCAGCAATGGTGATTTCTCATGGGAATAACTGCTTCAATATGGAGTGAAAAACAGGGACAAAAATGAATAGAAAATAAGTAATGAAAACACTTGCAGCTAGCCTGTCAAGTGTTGATTTCCTCATTCTGCAGCACATTCACTTTTAAAAATTGAAAAGATCTTCATTCTGTCATACAGAACCTTAAGCAGTTAATGAAGCTGGAATAAACTGTAATATTTTTCCTTCTGTTTCTTTTTCAATCTATCTATAATATTTTATACATGCTTCCTCAAACTTGGAATAGCCATACTATTAATACCTAAAAATGACACTAATTTGAAGAATTGATTCAAGATAAAAAAAACAACAGTATTATAAACCTAAGAATAATTAGCTTCCTACATCATGGGAAATATTTTTTTTTCATATATCACTGATTGGCCCAGTAGTCTAATTTGCCCATATGACTCTCCAGTAACAATTGGAGCAATTAGTGCTGTCTTCCTGAGGTATTTGCCAGGATAATCCAACTGGTTTTCCTGAAAAGAAGCAGGAATAATTTAAATAAGAATAAAGACTGCAGCCAGAGATAAAATCATAGAGGAAAATGAGGCAAGATAATCTTCTACATTCTAGTACTCATGACAAACGACATTACTTTATATAACGATAAACAATTTTGTTGCCAAATTGTTGCTATAAAGTGTCATTAAAAGAGAAGTAAATAATCCAGGGAGCTTTACTGTGATTCACTAGTGGCTAGCCAGGCTGCTTGTGCCACTCTTTTATGAACCGGGTCTGGATAGGTACTTGCCATTAAATCATTTGGCAAGAAAATTTTAGTGTGGTCAATTTTTTAAAAACTTTCATTCAAAGAGAATGCTTTTCCCATGAACTCTTTAGCAAATAATCAAATATTAAAACAAACAAGCCAAAGGAAAAACAGAAAAACCTGAAAGCAAATGGATTTCAACTCAAAACCAAAATATAACCCTTTGAAATAGTGCTTCAATAATCATTCTAAAAGATAATTTTCTTGCCTAATGTTACTAATCACTTTTCTTGGTCTAGCTCTTAAATGCATCTTCACTAAAGTACTGCTGCATGGGACTTTCAGGAGGCTTTTCTGGTGATTCCTTTGAGAGGTAGTGGGGAAAGTGGGTTTGAGCTTGAGAATAATACTGCTAGCAACACCATCCAAACGTTGATACAAATATATGGTATCGTTTCTGAAAACAAAACAAAGCATTAGGAATTTTGATAAAACTATATAAGCTGTGTTTTAGAAAAATATGGTTGTGAAGGAAACTTGACTGAATAGCTACAGACATATTTACTACAATAAGTAGTTAATAAAGGTTAATAAGTTATTAACCAGTTAATAAGGGTATCTTTCAGCACCAAAAGCAAATAAGAATATTCCTTCAGTCTGCCCTCACACCCCAAAAAATAAACAAACAAACCTGGAGTAAATATGAAGATACTGGAATGTATGGATTCTGATGTAAGTCTGGAGAAAAGCAGCTTCAGCTAGTGAGTAATTCAAAGCATCTTTAAAATAGTCACTTTTCAAGATCAGTGCTCATTTAGAATCAGCAAAACCTAGGTTGAGACATTAGTGTGACAGAAGATGTAATGTTAAATGCTAAATTATTTCCTCTTTGTAATGAAAATGAAACTAGGAGATTTTAAGTGGGATTTTAAAATGTTATTTTCCTGAATAATTCAGATGGTCTCCTCCAGTGAACAGTATGATTAGGACCTGAAATGTTACACATACCCCAGGAAAAAAGTAAGTGAGATAAATATGTTTTAAGAGCGATAGGGTTCAGTGCTCAGCTACCTATGAACTATTACATAATAGCAGTAGGACTGAAGTTGAGGGGAATCTCAAGAAATTATCCCATTTCTTCAAAACATAATATTGTTTCCTAAAAGACTTCTACTAACCTGCATCAAAAATCTTAGCTGGGATAGAGACTTATTTGACAGGCTGTTCTAGCACTTAACTATCCTTGACATGAAACTTTTTTATAACTTCTAGCCCAGTCTTGCTTGCTGAAAATAATACTCAAAGATAGAAAGCAAATTCCAAAATTCAAGCTCTTCCTCTCAAAAACGCAGCACATTTTAGCAAGCACTCCTTATAAATAGATTTTTGTAAGCGTTCTTGCAGAGGATGCAATTACTTCTAGTTTATTTATTTTATATTATTATATTTATATATATTATATTATTTATTACTTCTAACAGAGCACCACTTTTATTGAATCTACCTAAAATAAGTAAAATACGTAATTATATATATCATAACCTCCTCCTATAATTAACAATTCTTTGTAACTACTTAATGTTTGTAACATTTAAAAATGGTTGGTATTGCATTTCATGTATATGATTTAGAAGATTATTTACTATTTATTTCTTTCATTAGATAATTTATAACAAGCATGTAAATTATATTATTACGTTGGCATTCAGAAATGTCTTTTTTCCTCCATCTGTTCTTGTAATATAAATCTTTTTTTAGGCTGATGTTCAAACAGTTATCTTGGAATACAGATGGCTAGAGAATTTCCAGGTGCGATCACATGGCAGGCTAAAATTAATCTTTAGTTGTTATTTAATTAAGTCTTCAGACAGCTTAGAATTATTGGACTGTAAGTTCTGTTTCAAGACAGAAGTTTTGAAAATGAATGCATTAGAATTAATATGAATCCTTTCTGTGATGAAAGTGACTAGATTCTTCTCATTCTCACAGTAAAGAATCTGGTGTCATAGCAATAATTGCAACATTGTGCTTTGTCCCTGTTTCATATATAGATGCATATGCTTTCCATAATGATCCATTATTTCATCCTATGACAGTAGGCTTAGAGACTTATAGTTTTAATGAAACGTGTTATCCATTTTAAAAACATGTGAATAATGATTTTTCTGTTCTGGAAAATCTCCAATTTCATATTTCTGCTAAAGAACTCCTAACAGTTTGCGTAGGTATTTGTAACTCTTTTAGGCTATTATAGGGTACTCTTCCCTTTTGTGTATTGTTTCTTCTGGTACCACTATGACTATGACTGGAAGAAAATGAAACAAACAGAAGACTAAGATAAACGTTGTGGTAGAAAATGATGTGCGGTGTTTCCAGGTTAGGTTGCACTTTACTATGTTTGTTTACAAGGATTCAGGGGCTAAAGTACTTTGTGCTCCAGTAAAGTTGCTATTTCAGAAAGTTTTGGGCATCCTGCCCATTTATGCAATATAATGAAACACCATTTCATTATAATATACATATATAATTTATTTATTATATAATAGAATGAAATATCTTTTTTTTTCTTTATATTTTTGACTGCCTCTTTGGCTTTGCAATCTAACTGATTGGGATGTGATAATAACATACCATGACTGAATTCCCATGCCTTGAAAAAACTCAAAATTTCTGCAGATCTCCTGAGTTAAACACCCAATTTGTACATCTGCCATCATATTTCATGTTTCACACTGCTGTAGTGCCTAGAATTTCACATATTTTCTGGTAACATATTGGCTACAATAATGAGTCTGTTTGTGTGATTTACTAGAAGAGGATGCATATGTAAGTTCCATCAGTGCCTACTGAGTCCCTGTGGTACGGATTCTTTCTGTTTCCTCCTGCTGCTCATCTTGTATCTATAGCATTTATTCTACTTGGCTGTGTCTGACTGAGTGTTTAGCTTTATAGCAACAATACTCTGTTATGTTCTTGAAAGGTACTGGATTCTCAGTGATCTGAATGCAGTTATTCAAACATCCTCCCTCAAATTATGCCCTTCTGACTCATGTGATCATGTTAAGGGTTCATTTTTTCATGAAGCCTTCACTCTTGAATGGCACAGACACTTTAACTCTTTGTAAGTACACTGGTCTTAAGGCTACTTGTACATGTTTTTTGTACATGTTTTATGTCAATATGCAAAGAATCTGTCTTTATGTAAAGGTACTTTTCTCACAATTTCCCATGTTTGAAAAAGTGAAGCCTACACAACATCGAGACTTAGTATCTTATTTCATACACTTTGCTTTCTCTTCAAACACACCAACAAAGAACAATTTCCTAACCTCCTGGAGAATTATACTGCAGGTAATTATAATTAAGAAACTATATAGGTTACCAATGGTTTTTAAACCCATTATGTATTTGGACAAAAAGTTGATATTTCCGAAGTTTATGAACATTTTGTGCACACAAAGTGCTTTCACATCAAACTGGGGCCAGAGCTTGGGAAACAGTGTATGAGCCTTTCCTCATCAGTCCTTATCAACACCTCTTTTAGGTGTTGTTCCACTGAGTAAAGGGGCTACTCTGTATTTAAAGAACTATATAAATATAATGAGACTTGAAGAGTCTTGTCTTGTCAAATGTGATGGAACAAGATACTCAAACACATATCTCCCTTCCTTCCCCTTTCTGGGATCAACTGAAACATGGGGCACATTTAAAGCATTCAACAAAATGGATAATTATTCTCTGGCTCCTGCTAAAATTATGAGCGGAAAATTCTTACTAGGGAAACTATGATTATAAAGTAAGTAAAAAGTGGTCAGATCTTTTTGGAGGCATTTTGAGAATTTAACTGCATAATTATTCTCACTTGAATAATCCCAGTATTTAAAATGAAGGTCAATACCAGTAAATTTCTCAGATCAGATGTTTCTTTCAAAAGATTATAGATTTTGATGAAGTTTAGATTTTTAATTTAAATAAAAAATAAAAACTTAAGTAGGGGTACTGAGAAATAACATCCTTCTTTGGTTTCTCAATGAGACATTTGAATGAATAACCTGTGTTTTATAATGTAGTCTCCCATTGCAAAATAAAGGTTCCAATACACTCTCAGCTGCCTGGAATGGTTAGAGAATACTGATTGGGGAGTCTTGTGTAAATACTTTTTCTGATGGTACTAAGTTACTTTAGATGACTAACAGAGGAGCCTCAAAATTTTGTGCAACATTTGGATAGGACAATGGCATTAGTACCCGAAGAAAATGCTCATCTCTGGCAGGTATAGGTAATGTACACCGTGAGCATCTGGTCTTCCATACTTTCTTCTTAACTATTATTTTTTGCCATTTCAAAATGAATTTTTGAAATGACATTCAACTCATCTGTAATATCATATAGCTGAAACATGCACCATATAAGTGCTATTGGCCTCTGCCCAAAGAGAGATTTGAAGGAGAGACTGAATATGCAATCCTTCTGGATATTTTCTTAGAGATACTGTATATCTCCTGTACTCTTCTTAGAAGCACTGTAGATATTCATCTGTAGATAAATGCAAGGCTGTCACAGATTCTTCATTCATCTCCATTTCACTTGAGACAGATGAATATCCTACCTTCAGTATCAATTCAGTATGTCTGAATCATCAGTAGACAATCAATCTTGTGTAGTCTCACAAAAAACTATTGTTAGCTTATATGTATAGATCAAAATCCTTTCCAGTCTATTTTGCATTGAGTTTAACCCATTTGTAAGCATGCTAAAAGCCTTTGGAGTTTACTTATTCAAAATATGTGGTAAAAATATGGAGCAAAAAATCTCCAAGCAAAACTAGAGTGAAAAAAAATATCAGGGATCACTGCAAACACCCCACTAAGCAAACTGAGCATATCTGCACTATGAAATACAGCCTTGACCATGAACTAAAAGCAGGAACTTCCCTGCTTTACTTTACTTCCGAAAGTAGTTTTTCTGACATCATTATGTTCATGCAGGCTTCATCTGCATAATTGTTTTGATTCAGAGTAGTAACACAGTTTTGAAATAAATTCTTCAATTTTACCTTGCCTGACATCAAGTTGATTTTCTTTTCAGAATAGTTTTGGTACATCCAAATGAGGTTCATTTTGAGGGAAACTTAACTGGGAAATCTGCTCCAGGTGAGCATAGTATGTGCTCCTGTCCCCGAGTATGTCATAATCATAACCAATGATGAGTCTTTTGTACAGAACTGGACCACGTGAAGACATGGAACATTTGTATGAGGGACCAGGAAAAGCTCCCAGCCATGTGCAATATAGATGTAGGTGCCTCAAAACTTACTACTTTGGTCCACTGATCTTTTCCTGTTGCACCAGATTAGATGCTAATGTAGATAAGATAACAGATAATTAGGCAAACACCGAAGTATAAACCTAAGGACTTACTTTCCCACTTAAATCACTTGAGAACCCAATTTTCTATCATTAATAATTCTACAGATATAAAATATATAGAGACATATAAAAATATACATACCTCTGTTATCCTGTGATCTGCATGGTGATATATATGGCTATATAAAGGGGTCTCATGAAATAAAGGAGACAAATATGTCAGCTGCCACACTCTGCAATAAAAACATAAAAAATGTGAAAAATGATGAACATTTCACCTCCTTCTACCACACTGTACTGGTGGGAAATCTCTGATAAAGAACCTTTGGAGTCTTTTTGAGTAGAAGATAAATAAAGACCTCCCACACAGAAGGAAGTCCAACAAATTTTTGGTAATTCTTTCCATTTAATTTTCCCTTGTAGTTTGTTCTCATCTTAGTTTGCTGATTTTATGTGAGCTGAATTGATGTATGCATATGTTTCATTGCTTTATATAGCAAATATCACAACAAGGCAAAATACAGGAGATGTATATGAAATCACGACATATATAGGGTGATATACAGTCAAATAGATGCAGCAGGCTAGATTTAAATCATGTAACAGTTTAGATCAGAATATACCCATAAAAGTTATTGAAATTTTATTAGACTCAGATTGGCATAAGAAGGATCACGCAGTGAGAAAGTTTCAAGTACTCTGGACAGCATAGAAGAGTATTGGAGAGCAGAAAAATTAGGATCAATGCATGTTAGCTGACTGAGAATTGAAATGAATTTTGGAAGCCTGTCCTTTGAGCAACCCTGAGCTCAGACTCCACAGCTTTTGCTCTATTATTTAGCACAGCATCATTTTTGTCCTATTGCACTTATTATTTTTATCTCTGCAGGTTTTCACTGGACTTATTCTCTGTGCTGTATTTACTGTAAATAAGCTCTACAGTATTTCAGAATTTTGCTAATACAGAAGGAAGGAAGGAATCCTTTGCTACACAGTCTTGTTGGGATTCAGATCAGCCACCTTGTCTTAGGGAAACATCCATACCGCATAATAGTTTGCCCCTCTGGTTGGTTTCAGTACTAATATCGGTGGGTTTTGTAAAATAGGGATAGATTGTGAAATGGAAGGTAAGATTTACGAGCAGATGGAAGTGGAAAATTAGTTTAATAATACATGTTAGGAGCAAAAGTGGAGTCAGCAATTTGAAGTCAATGTAAGTAGCAATGACTCTATAAACTTGTGTCTGAAGATTCAGTGTTGATTAGTTCAACAAGATAACATTTTGTGCAGAGTCAAGGTAGATTTAATGCACATAGATTCCTAGGATTAGGTCAATTTCAATGATTTATATGCGTAAGTCTATACAAATCTAAACATATTCATACACTTGCATATATATGAGTGCCAGTATACATACATAGGCATGCACATATATAAATGAATGAATCGCATTCACATGCATAAATATACATACATGTGTGCATATACATATACATATTATGATCTAGTAACCATCCTACGTGTTTAGAGAAAGCCCTCAGTTGTAGATCAATTGTTTCATCTCTGTCTGCAGGAGTCTTCATTATTTGAAATACCACTTTTGTTTCATGAGCTTTCATAATCTGAAAAATAAACACCACTGTGACCACAGTGGATAGCAAAAATCTTAAATGAGATGAGCCTTATGTATCAAACTGAATCTCACTCAGAAAAACAGTAGATTTCATTAATCTCACTCAGCTTTGCAATTGACTTTTCATGTTTTCTATTGGTTTATTGACTTCTTTTTTTTTAAGTACATTTACAGTAATTTAAAGATTACTGATTTCATTGGCAACTTCTTTTGAATCTGAAGAATAGGATAAGAACATTTCTGGTCCGATCCTTTAAGTAGTTTAGGAATTTCTCTGAATAGTAAAGGTTTTATTTCAGTCTCATACTCATTCAATTTCTATGTCAATTCCCTAATTAAAAACCTAGACTTTTGTCTGATATACCAAACCATCTAATCTAGTATCTTTCTACAGCTGGGACCTCTGAACTAGATAATGCAACAAGGAAATTTGTCATGGGAATTATGGGATGATCAGCCACTTAGGCAAACCTTTTGCAATCAGTGGAAAGAAATAAGCTTTTGAAGGTACAGTTCATCTGCCCTGTTTTAAAGATATATTTGCAAATAAAACAAACCACATTTTAGAAGAGAACTTGCTTTCTGTGTGCTTTAAAGGGAGCCTTGACATCTGGCTTACATACACACTTCAACATTCAGGCAAATTAATCTCATCAGCAGAGTCTATTTCCAACAGATATTAAATAACATTTACTGTATGATGTTATTCTATATGCATCAAGAAGTAAATTTTAAGCATATTTAACTTTATTTGAAAAAAATGCTAATTTGATTTGGTCTGCAGTTCTAAGATGGCTGCTGTGCTCAACAGCAAGTGTAATTATCATTTGAAGTGTTAAGTTCCATAATTATCTTGAACTAACAAGAAGCACAAGATAGTTTCAATTTGCTTTTTATTAGAAAAGGCTCCAATTAGGAGGTGAAAAATTGAATGTGGGAGAAATTTTAGGTCAACAGTTTCCTCAGATATATTCAAAATAACCATCTTAAAATAACAGACGTAACATGATAACAAAGATCGGGTTTCATTTCATTAAATATGAAAATCAAAGCAGATCACAAATCTAAATTGAGGACCAATTGTATGCATCTTAAGAATCCGTTACAAATACTAATTCTGCTTCCATTGCATTTATCTAACCTAATACTTTTAGTTCTCCAAATTCAATGTTGCAAATCTGCTATATTTTTTTTTTTTTTTCCAAAAGGAAACGGGAATTCTGCCAGGATTAGTGATCAATTTAGTGACAAAATATGTTTCATTTTTGGTTCTGCCTGAGGGAAGCCCTACACTAAGCTTCTCTCCTACCTGCAGATCTCATGAGGAGGAGTAAAAATAGGCACCATGGAGATGGTATAGACAGCTGCGGAATAATTCCGTGGATTCAGTGACTGACACAAAGCTCATTAGAAAGAAGGGAAATCACTCTCGTGATTCAAACTGTACCTGGAGATACTGATTGCCTCTTAATTGGTTTTGTCTCCCAGAAGAGTTGGTGCCTTGTATTTGCTTAAGGAAGCTCAAACTCAAAACACAGTAGCAGATAACAGCCTCTCTGCTGACCTAAGGCAAACCTTGTAAGAAGCTCTGAGTTGCCAAAAGAGACCATATGTGTTTTTATCTGAATTCTGTACCTCAGTGGAGATGGCATTCTATTCCTATTGACCTCACTACAAAAATTGCAAAGACAGTTGGAAAAAAAAACCAAAAACCTAAACTAAACAAATGAGAAAAACAGATAAATCAAATTAAAATGCAACACTTACAGTTAGTAAGTTTATCTTTCTTTTATGCAAGATCCCTAGTACTTGTCACAACTAGGCAATGGTCTATATAACAAGATAATAATCTCTGTCTCAGATGTATACCATAGTCTTTAACATAATTTTAGAATTAGGATTTGGTACAAATATGGAAATATCCTCAACAGTTCAAACAAATTCCTGGCTCACTCATCCACTGGGTTAACTGTTTGTTAATGGAAAGAACACAAGGAAACCCATGGATTCAACAGTTCCTAAGGTGGAAAAGAAAGAACTCTGGGAGCTGTCAGAGGACGTAAGATAAAAATGGGAAGAAGAAACAAAGCTGATGCAGGAACTAGTCAAATTGTATAAAAAAAACATGTACTGTGGGCCTGCTTAAAAGCCTGGGGAGTGACCAGCCCACAAAGAATCTGAATGTCCATAAGCGAAAACAAGAGTGAAGAAAAGCCTAAATTTCATTGCTCAGACTTTTGTAGGTAATGGTAACAATCAGTCCAAGTATCCTTGAACTTCAATCTGTTCCCACTGTCCTATGAGCTCACAGCCTGTGCCAGGGATACCTCACGTTTAAGTGATCAGGATGGCTACATTTCCTTTTTGATTTTGGCAAATAAATAAATAAATAAAATTGATCCAAAAAGACAGGATCAAACCTGGTCACTTCTGAGAAGTGCCAAACAATTTTTAAATAAACTCTTCATATTATGCTTACCTTAAGAACATATGTTCCCAGCATTAGAAGCTATTTGGGAATCACTAACAGCCATTCAATTATATAAAAAAAAAGCCTAAACATACACAGACAATCAGGAAGTTGTATGGATCTGATCTCTTCATCTCCCTGCAGCAAAACTAAGCGATGAAGAATTGGGCTTACATTAATGCTACAGTATCGCTGATCTCTATCTCCTGTTGCAATGCTCTAGAATATGCAGCTGAACTTGCTTTCATGGAAGAGTAATAACTTGTTGATATATTTATACACAGCAATATTTATAGCTCTTTTCTTGAGGCAGCTTATTTTTATTATTGGCATAAAAACGGGTATCCTATAAAAAGAGATTTTTTGCCAGTGTGTTTTCAAACTGGGGGATAATGTGAGGACTGCAAATCAAATTCAATATTCTTTTTAATCCTTCAAAATGAGGGAAACTAAAAATTTACAACTGATACTCGAAACAATTTTATAAATACTGGAAGTACTGACATTGCAGACAGTGTCTTTTTCCTACAAAGCAATTGATTTTTACATGGTCTTATCTCAAAATGTGCAGTGTTTACTAAGGTCTGCTCAACAAAACTTGTTTCAAGCACACCTCAAATCTGATTTTTTTCTGTGGAGTTTGCTTTTACCTTGACATTATCGATGTTCTTCTAAACAATTAATTTGGAAAATGGCTTTATGATCATTGTTGCTGTACACTGATCCGCAAAAATAAATGTATAGGGAGCATGTTATAGGAAGGGATCATTGCCCTCAGGTACTTGTGAGACCACATCCAGACAAATGTGTCCAGTTTGGGGCCTCCAGGTATATTAAGGAGCTTCCAACAGAATGTCAGTAAGATGCTTAATGGCCAGAGCAAGTGTCACTGAAGGAAGGCTGAGGGTTTATTTAAACATCAGGAAATAAGTTATTCCTAAATACCTGATGGAAGGTTGTAGAGAAGATGGAGGCAGACTCAGAGCTCCACAGCAAAAAAAAATAACACTCACAAGATGGAACAAGGGAAAATTTGATTAGAAAGCAAAGAAAATGGGGAAAAAAAATCACCATGAGTTTAGTTAAAACACTGGGTAGGGTTGCTCGGTGATGCTGTGAGGCCTCTCTCAGAAATTTTCAGAACTCAACAAACAAGGTCGGAGTAAGCAGATGTAATCTCGAAGTTAACCGTATTGTAAATGAGAGGTTGGACAGGAGACTTCAGTTGTTCTGCCACTATATTTAGCATTGGTGCAGCCCCACCTTGAGCACTGTGTGTAATCCTGGGCTCCACAGTATAAAAAGGATGTTAAGGTGCTCAAATACATCAAGAGAAGGGCAACGAAGCTGGTAACAGGGCTGGAAGGCATGTCCTGTGAGGAGATGCCAAGGACGCTTGGGTTGTCTAGACTGGAAAAGACAAAGAGGTGACCTCATTGCTCTCTACAACTTCCTGAGGAGGGGAACCAGAGAGTGAGGTGCTGCTCTCTTCTCCTTGATGATCAATGAAAGAATGCATGGGACTGGTACAATACTTGCCAGAGGGTGTTCAGAGTGGTTATTAGGAAGAATTTCTTTATCACAAAGGTGGTCAAACACTGGAACAGGATTCCTAGAGAGAGAGTTGATATCCCAAGCCTGACAGTGTTCAAGAGGCATTTGGATAATGCCCTTAACAATATACTTTGACTTATGTTTAGCCATGAAGAGGTCATGCAGTTGGATTTGGTAATCTTTTTAGGTCCGTTCCAGCTGAATTACCGTTATTCTAGCCATTTCCTTTCTCAATTATTTTCTGAGTTTATACTTGTTTCATAAAACACACTGTCATATGCCAGCAGCATTGCTGGCATTTAAAAATCTAATTCTTTCCTTCCCTAAAACCTCATTTCATACTTCATGGTGGTACAAAACACGTCCTGAATCGATTTGTGTGAGTAATCCAAATCAATACATTGTGGCATGCTGGGAGTGATGCAATTAGTAGGATCAATTTTGCTAACTAGTTCACTAGGCAGCTGTACAAACATTTGTGGCTAAAGAAGAAGTTAATGTTAGGGAAATTGTGTGAAAACAAATAAGCAGGACTGTGAAGAGAGTTTTTTTCAGCACTGGTGCCAATTTATTCTGTTTTAAGATGAGTAAGAATCAGTGATTAGTTACAGGCAAAGATGTTCTCTGCAGTTAGACTGGTGCCAAAGGGAGTATTATTTTCTTTGAGATGACATATCACCAGGAAGAGTTTAAAGCAATGATCTGTAGGAGCTTTTTATTAAACAATCCATAGCACTTTTTGTAGCAACTGTGTTAGCCAAATTTGTCCAGGTAATTATACGATACTGCTTACAGTTCTCCGCTGAAACTGCAAACAGGTAGCATACTCTTTTCTTAGCATATGCTTTACTTTCCCTACCGTATATGCTGGAAGACTTGGCATATCTAATCACAGGCTTTGTAAATAAGGATTTATTTTCAATAATATATCTTTGCTAAATAATAGAAAATAAAGTGACTAAATTTCCTCCATTGTTCTTTGTTTGAGAAGTAGAATGGTGTCTTATGGGCAAAGTAGTACAGAAGACTCAGTGACTAGTTCCCAGTAATGTCTCCAGTTTTTATCTTTAACAGAAGAGGATTTAATTCTGCCATTATAAACCCCTGTTTTCAAAGCATATCAAAGAGCTTCCAAAATGAGAAAGCGCACTGCTGAACTTGCAGCAGACTTGCTTTATGTACTGAAGCATTTTCAATAAAAATGTGATCCTCTGCTGCAGCTTATGTGTCACATGGATAAAGGAATGCAATTCAGCATGGAACTTGAAGGCTGCTATTATTTTGTGTCTTTGTGCTTCTTTGAGATAGGTTAGAAAAGTAATTAGGACTATCAGTATATATTTAGTTGCGATTAACAACATATATTTCAGGGTGGAGGCCGGTCACGAGTGGTGTCACCCAAGGCTCAGTCCTGGGACCGGTGCTCTTCAATGTCTTTATCAATGACATAGACGATGGAATCGAGTGTACCCTCAGCAAGTTTGCAGATGACACCAAGCTGAGCGGTGCAGTCGATACATTGGAAGGAAGGGAAGCCATCCAGAGGGACCTGGACAGACTGGACAAGTGGGCCCATGAGAACCTAATGAGGTTCAACAAGGCCAAGTGCAGGGTGCTGCACTTGGGCCAGGGCAATCCCAGGTATTTATACAACCTGGGGGAAGAAGTACTTGAAAGCAGCCCTGCGGAGAGGGACTTGGGGGTCCTGGTGGACGAGAAGCTGGACATGAGCCAGCAGTGTGCGCTGGCAGCCCGGAAGGCCAACTATGTTCTGGGCTGCATTAAAAGAGGAGTGGTCAGCAGGGAGAGGGAGGTGGTGGTCCCCCTCTACTCGGCTCTTGTGAGGCCCCATCTGGAGTACTGTGTCCAGGCCTGGGGGCCCCAGCACAAGAAGGACATGGAGCTCTTGGAAAGAGTACAGAGGAGGGTGACCAAGATGATCAGAGGGCTGGAGCACCTCTCCTATGAGGAAAGGTTGAGGGAACTGGGCTTGTTTAGTTTGGAGAAGAGAAGGCTCCGGGAAACCTCATTGTGGCCTTCCAATACTTGAAGGGAGTGTATACACAGGAGGGGAACAATTGTTCACAAGGGTGGATAGCGATAGGACAAGGGGGAATGGTTTTAAGCTGAGACAGGGGAGATTTAGGTTAGATATTAGGAGGAAGTTTTTCACACAGAGGGTGGTGACGCACTGGAACAGGTTGCCCAGGGAGGTTGTGGATGCCCCATCCCTGGAGGTCTCCAAGGCCAGACTGGACGTGGCTCTGGGCAGCCTGGTCTAGTGGTTGGCGGCCCTGCACTTAGCAGGGGGGTTGAGACTTGATGATCTTTGAGGTCCTTTTCAACCCAGGCCATTCTATGATTCTATGATTCTATGATATTTAGTTACAACTGCTGTCTGTTGCTGTAGTTGCCTGACCCTTCTGATTAGAAGACCTGCTTATAATTGCTTATAATTTTGTGCAAATAATGAATGCAAATATGTAATACAGACCATTTGAAGACACAGGTGTAAAAATAATTCTGTATCCTGTCCCACATGACTCAGAATGAAAAAATAAATAGGGCTATGCAGGTATTTATGCTGCTGGTTTGGGTGTTATGTTGTGTCAGCCTTAGTCTCTTGAAAACTGAAAATTACAATACTATCCTTTTAAAAATTTTGTGTTTTGCTAACAACTGCTGCTATTATTGTTACTAAGGGAAACAAATCAAAATTTTACAGGAAACAATTTGTGCAAGCAGTTGAGAGTATGTATCACAGAGGGCCTGAGACAGAAGTTTTGATTATTTTCATGGAAAACATGACTATTATGACTATTAACTGAAAGCATGATGTATACCTCGAGTTTATTTTTATTTAATGTAGAGGGCTGTACTGTTTTTTACCCTGAACTATATTGCAGAAATTTGATTTCAAAACTTGATTTGCTTGCCTTGCACAGAATAACTAGATGTTTTGCAAGCCATTTCAAGAGGAATTTTGCAGTTTTCCAGCACTGTACAATGTCCTAATTTCCAAGTCATGGATCTAGTTGGCTACATTCCTTTCTGTAGCCAAATAATATCAGGAAGGAAAAATAAAAATGGTGAAGGAAGGTTTTTCCCTCTAGGGAAGAGCTACCAATACAGAAAACTTGTGGATTCCACACTGTGAGGAATATAACAGCAGTCATAGACCTTGCAGTTTAGTAGTGGATTCCCATTGTATTGTTTGTGAAACTGCATGCAAGGAGGCACATCTGGTGTATATAGTCATAATGGGAGAAAATGGTAGCATTTCACTTAAATAACTTCAAAGACAGAACATGATCTTCAAGTTCTTCAGCCCTGGGGTCCTATCTTTAGCTATGATAATCATTTTGCAGAAATAATTAGGGCTGCTACTACAGTCAATAAAGCCATGAAAATTAGTAGAGTCTTTTAATATGAAGGTGTGTTTTCTTCGAAATCAGATAGGCAGCTTGATATTGCTCTTTGGGAAACAAATGGAAGCCAATTTTACATGATGAATTCAGTTGAGGTACTGATTTACCTGCTTACCAGGTAAATATCAATTTGAAAATTTAAAAACATGCATTAGCTAATTTATACTACGGAAGTTGCTTTTTTTTGTTGTTTTCCTTTTTTTTTTTTTAATCTGTCTTTAGCTGTCAATCGCCATGCTGGTTTGCAGAAATAGCACAATGTCAAGGTAGAAGACTGTCTTTTATGTCATTTTGCACAACTTACCTTTGTTGAACATGAAACAGACATTAGTTTATGTCAAAAAAAAGAGACATAAGTAATTCATACTGTGCAGTTATTTTGTGTATTTACCCAGAAATTCTAAAAAAATAAAAACTCAATTTGAAGTATCACAAGAATTAGATTAACTGGAAGATTTAAGCCACTTGCATTTCTGGGAAACAGATTTTCTTGCCAGATCTGGAATATGTTGCATCTTTGTGTTGCACTAGAAATTCACAGGCAAATTGAAGGCGTGATCAAGCCTTAATGTCCTTTGTTTACCCTTATTTATACACTTGAAGCCAGTTCAAGGTCCTGTGAAGGCCAACAGTAGAAATACTAAGGTGGCCAAATGAATTTCTCCCTGAAATCATCCTGTAAAATAATCTGCTTTTATGTATCGCTGTTACAGTAGCAGCAGGAAAGTGATGAAAAGTAATGCCTCTGCTAAATCATAAATGAGTGACAGATTGCAAATACATTCTCCATCAGAAGTATAGATGAAAGAGTTGGAGACTTCCCGCAGAAGGCTAAGAATTTAAGTTTTTACAGACAGCAATGTATGAAATCAGGAACTCACTAGGGAAGCCGAGGAAGGTGTTGAAATGCATACTAATTTCTTGTATACCTCCTCAGAAAGACAGACAAACTCAGTTTTAGATCAGCGTGTTGTAAACTGATCTAGATTTGAAGCTGTGTGATATTTCTGTGATAATTTTCCTCCATTTCTTCTTCATTATTACGTGTGGAGGTGTTATTTGGAGAAATATCAGCAATAATATCCCAATTGATTGTTCTAAATCTTAGGAAACATATCAGAAGTTGTGCTGAAACTGACATTTTAATTCTATTTGATAAAAATCATTGACCATTTGGGTAATATAAATTATTTGGAAAAGAATGAAGAAGAGTCCTAATTTTTCACTGAGCTCTGAAAACGAGGTTCATTTCAGTGTTTCAAGTTCAGATTTAACCACAATAATTGCTACTGAAAAAGGTGGCTCTTAGGCATCTAGGGACATAATCTGAAATGATCTTTAGTGCCATTCATTGTTACTGTTACTGAGCTATTTTATACCTATACCTCAGAATTCATGTACTTAAATAATATTCTTACTTCTATTTTTATGCTTTTGTTCTCAGCAACTAGTTATTTTCATTTTGAACTCAGTGAACAACTGTTCGAGTCACTAAATAATGTCAAAAATTAATGAGTACTACTGATGAGTCTTCGGATGCAATGCATTTTTCTGTTTTCATTCACTTAATATTCAACACACACATTGAGAATTTATTTCTTAGACTTTTTACAGCACCAAAATGTACTTTTAGTAATTCTTATGATGTTGTCAGGTCAGAAAAATTCAGAGACTTGTATTATATAACAAATTATGCTTTCATCGAAAAGGAGTTGGCCAGCAGGGCAAGGGAGATGAGGCCCATGTAAGGCCCCATCTGGAGTACTGCATTCAGGCCTGGGGCCCCCCACAGAGGAAAGGTATGGAACTGTTGGAGCAGGTCCAGAGGAGGGCCACAAAGGTGATCAAAGGGCTGGAGCATCTCTCTTATGAATAAAGGATGAGGGAGCTGGGCTTGTTTAGGTGGAGAAGAAAAGGCTCCAAGGAGACCCCACTGCGGCTTTCCAGTACTTGAGAGGAGCTTATAATCAGGAGTGGGACCAACTTTTTTTACATAGTCTGATAGTGATAGGACAAAGAGGAATGGCTTTAAACAAAAAGAAGGGAAATTTAGGTTAGATGTTAGGAGCAAATTCTTTACTCAGATGGTGGTGAGGCACTGGAACAGACTGCCCAGAGAGGTTGTGGATGCCCCATCCCTGGAGCTGTTCAAGGCCAAACTGGATGGGGCCCCAAGCAGCCTGAGTTGGTGGGGGGCAACCTATGCCATTCTGTGATTCTATGATTCCCATGAATCATAGAATGAATTCAGAATGAATTTCTGAATTAGTGCGAGGCCATGGTTAATTACCGTGATAGATGTCACACTCAGCATCATTAGAAAAAGCTTCTGAACAACAGTAGTATATCACGTGAGACTTCTGACTTATTACCATACATAAGAACAGTCATTAGCTTGTAAGTTAAATGTTATTTGTTAGTAACCTGATGCACAATAAATTGTTTCTGTATCCAGGGGGAAATCACAGAATAGCTTAGGTTAGAAGGGACATCAAAGATCATCTAGTTCCAACTGCCCTGGCATGGACACGATTGCCTTTCAGTTCCTAAAAGTATAGCATCAATTTGTGGAGTCAGTTTACAATCGAGATTTCAGAAATCAGAAGGACAGTATTAAATCTTGGAGATTATTGATAAACTCATGACTATAGGATGCAACTGGTTGAAAGGCTCTGAGTCATTTATTCACAAAGCAGTCTCAGAACTGTGTCAAGAGACAGAAAAAAAGTAATTTCTGTTTTGAAACAGTCGCCAGAAGATAAAATCTGCAGTAGCTGTAGCAGCATCGGTTTGCTGTGAGATACTCCATTGTATTCATTACTGAAAGGGTTCAGTTAATTATACAATTATTACTAAATACACAATGCCCAGGAGCAGAATATGATTTTTAATGAGTTAGAAAGTTTTTTTACATCTACAAATAGATGATATTTGCTTCAGTGACCTCATAAAATTTATGGGGAGTTTCTAAGCCAGATAAACATATTTAAATATAAATACATGTGTTTTCTGATTCACCATTTTTTGAGAAAACTGCAGGTGGAATTGCTGTCAAATTTAGGTGAAGGCCTAATGATCACATTCTCGAGGACCCTTACCCTGGACAAACTCCCACTTCTCAGAACAAGGGATTGACTACCTCCGTTGTATGTCACCAAATTGGGGTTCTCATCACCTAAGATGTGCTTATGAAGGTTTCTGGTCATTGTGTGGTAAAAAATTTTAGTCTTACACTATAAAAAAATGTTTCTACTTGCAACTCTGACATCAAGCTACCACATTCTCCCATTAGTGGAAAGTAGGTTCCTCTATCTTCCTAAAATCCATAATTTTCAGTTTTCATTGTTTTAGTACGAGGGCTTCCACCATTTCCCTCATTCCTCATGAATGTTCAGAGACTCAGAAACACTTTTTTAATTTTTACTCCATAAAAGATTAAGAGCTCTTTCATACAATCATTTAGTCCACTTGGAACCTGGACTTATCAAATCATCTTAAGCTTCATTATTGGTGTTTACATGACATATAATTCTATTTATTTAACAGGTTTCTTCCAAATTCATGAACACTGTAAATAGGGGCAAATTGTCATTCTCTTTTTTTTTGTCCATCATGGCAGTCTTCATCACAAAGGTCTATAAGTGCATTTATTTAAGTGCTGTATTGTCCCTATACTATTTTTTTCTGCTCTAGGTTCTCAGATGATGTTTTTGTATTAAAATGCACCTCTGTGATCTTTAACCACACACATCTGTTCAGTGGTGCAATGAAATGCCACCTTTAGTATATGTCTATTATAACCAGCTTGAGGGAATCAGTGTTGCAGGAATAACTTCTCAGTGCTGAAACAGAGGCAAAGTATAAGCTGTGTATTTCAATGAAAAGCAGGTACTTTAGACCATAAAGATTTCAGATGGAAAGTTACACACTTTAAAAAGATTTATTTACAATTAACAGAAAAATCTAGAGAAGAACTGAAAAGTAAATTGATATTTCTCCAAACTGGTAACAACTTTAGGAATCGTCTCCACATTACTGCAAACACTGCTTCCAGGCACCAATCCTCCAGTGACTGTAGTACTCTGAATTCTTCATAATACTGTGGAACACTGCATATAATTTCTGCCCATTCTTTCTGAGCAAAATCTTGATTAATACATTTTTCCAGTTTAGACTGGTCTGATTACATGTTTATACTTATTAATGGAAAGGATCAACCCTCATTGCTCCATTGGGCAGATTCTGAACATAGTTGAATCCCAGTTGTAATTACAAGTATTAATTTTTTGTGCTAAATTTTCCTAGGTTCTCTACAGCCAGTTACAAAACACTCTGGTGGTCCTGGAAGACAGATTTGCCTTGTTTGGCATAATGAGCTTTCCTAGAATTATGACAGCTCTTACTATCATACTGAATATTCCGTTTTTCAGACTCTTATACTAAGTTTTATTAGCAGCAATTATTTCACAAATAATTCTTATTTAATGATAGAAAAATAGTATCTCAACAGTGGGCTGCAACCACTGTTTCAGGCAATGTAAGCACACAACAGAAAATCTATTAATATAATAGCATTACCTGTCTCCCACATGAACAGTCAGTGTAGAAGCATCTGCTCTGGTACCCAGGCTGTGCAGTGCACATGACGGTGCACACCAGTGTGCAGCTCCAGGGAGGTATGAGCAAGACTTTAAGCATATTTCACTGAAGAGACCAAGAACTGCAGGATAAATCTGAGGGGGAATCTGGAAATCATGATGTGGAGAAAGAATAGGCAGGTTCTTACAAAAATTTTCATCTTCAGTTACCATGATAATGTGCCTATTTTGTGTTTATAACACAAAGGAGTGCTAACATATTGCGTTAGCTTGAGTATGTGTATGGATGTATTTGTGTATACAAATGCCATCTTCCACCTCCTTCTCAAAAAAAGCTTTATAGAGTTACATATGCCACCATGTGTTAAGTAATTTTTTTGTGGGCTATAAATGACTTGGGCAAGCTGTGAAATAAAACAGCCTGTTCCTCTGCATTAAAAGCACAGACTCTGTGCTTATTCTCTATGCAGTAAATGTGCAGTGAGCCACTATCCAAAATAACTGGAATAAAAACATGTTATATGTGGTCCATACACAAATACCTATTCACTGCGTAAAATTCCCCTTGATGTGGGCTTTAGTAGAGAGGGAAAACATCAGAATATTCTTTTATATTAACTTCTAAGTCAGAAACTGTATTTTTTCATATTGATTCTCACTTTTGAAATTTTATTTTGTGTTTCTAGAAACAATAAGTTATTTTTCCTGGAATATTTCTTATGATCTAAATTCTTTGAAAACTTGCATCTGATTTTATCCACTTATCTGCAAGAGTTTTTTTTTTATGATTTTATCAGACAATACCTCTAAGATACTAATAGGAATTGAAAACCACCTAACTACTATCAGCCAAGGGTTATGGAGTAGTTTGTATGTGGTTCTGTAACACAACATCTTTTTCTGTTTACCTTTAAATGCAATGCAACTGTTTTTTTCTTCTTCCTGACCTAGAAACATGTCAGACATTGTAGAAATAAACTTTATCTTCATCTCACACTGCTCCCCAGGTGGTCAGCAAGTGACGTTTTCCAACAAAACCATTACTTTACAGAAATACTATCTTCCAATACTTTAGAATCATAGCTTCCATTTTTAGCTGTTGTTCTTAGGAAATATGTTATTCTTACCATATTTTTCAAGCATTCTGTGTATCTGAATTTAGGTCGGTGGTTGTTTGTTTACAACCTACCTACAAAATATTTTGTTCAAAGGGTTATTTTCTGTCTGGATTCACAAACGTAATAAGTATACAAAAACCACTTGGCAGTCTAAGTTTTTCTCTTTGGTTTTTGTGCCACCTAATATTCTGATTTGTATTTAGAAATATCTGATGCTCTTTACTGCAATTTTTGAGCACACGTTCTGTTTTCCTTTGCTAAAATCCATGGGACTCCACATGTAACTTTAGTCATTTCACTCATCGTAAAGTGCTTGGATGATTTCCATTATACCTTCATCATATTGTAGTATTTGCCAAATGAACTTTAACCTATTTTCTGGGTTTTTGAGTTGTTCATGCTAGAACATTTAATTTCGTGAAGTCAAGGAGGCAAAAAGAATAAATAAATCATCTGTTGTGATATTCACATCTTCATATGTATAGTCAGAGAAAGTGTAAGCTTCAGCACAGAAAATGAAGTTTGTTTCAGAAACGATTTTGTCATTTCAGACTTTATTGCCAAACTTAAAAACTTGCTTCTCAAGACAAAAAATGATTTTAAAAATTGTATTTGTCAGAGGAGAGGGGAAATAGTTTAAAGTCTGTCATCATTAAATGAGAACCAAAGCAAACTGTAGCAAAATCTTCCCTATTTTTATGTAGATAAAAACCACTGACATGAACAAAGAGCTTCCACTCACTTTAACCGACCATTTTATAGTACTGTGCAAAATACTTCACTGAACTGAGTCAAATACATATTTTTAATGACAGTTTGCAAATTTCTTCTCCCGTTAGCACATATTCTCCACAGTAATGCTTTAATAGAATAGACTTAAAATACATTATATTAATCCAGGTTCAGGTTGTTCTGTATGCATGGCATTAAACACTTCCCTGTATGAATTTTTTCGCATTGGAAAGCTAGGGCAAGTCACCAACACTTCTGACATGCCATGGCAAGCCATCTTTTATGAAATTGAATCTGCAGTATATTATATTTCTCCTTATGTAAGATGCTAAAATTGTGAAAAGAAGGCTGTGAATGTATATTTAGGCTCAGGCAATGATTTATGGTGACGATGAAAGGGAGGAAAGGTGTCTAAAAGGAGTTCTTCCTGAGACATGAGGCTGCATAGTTCTCCCTTTCACACCTAGCCTGCACATATTCTTGAAGTTCAATTAAAATAGATTAATTCTGACAATCATTTTGGTCTCATCTCATTGATCTTATGGAAAATGATGGCTGCATTTTTGGATTATTTTATCTCAATTTCAATGACTAAAAATCAGGTTTTTAAACCAAAGCTATCTCCTGACCTCACACCTACCACTGAAGAAGAGGAAGGCACCTTCCAAGAGGCGTTTATCCATACTAAGATATGTTTAAAAAGAGTTTGAGTTAGACATCTAAAATTCCTTCTCATTAACTCTGTCATTGGTATATTATTCTAAACCATAGCTGAGTTTGCTGGAATTCTGGTATTTAAATGAATTGCAGGGAGAATATTAGAATAATCAGCTCCAAATATAAGATTTCTCTTTTGCAGAAGTATAAATAAGCAGAGGTATCTAGTAGAATGTACTATTGGAATGAGTTCTACAACACTCTTGATTTCTCTCTTCCCATTTTAATCCTCCTTCTACCGCTTGTTCAAATTCAGGTACTTGGTATTCATCTTCATAACTGAAAACAATCTCTGTAGTCACCTCTGATCATCTAAATTAGTTGGATGTGATATTTACAGTTAGGATTTAACTTCCATTTCTTCTGAACTCCTCAGTGGTACCATGTACTTTTCTCACTGAAATACTGAAAAAACTTTTCTTGAGAAATCTCTTCTCTTATACCATGATTCCATTCACTGACCTTCTGACGCTAAAGAAGCTTTCTCTCATAGAATCATATTATCATAGAATTAGCAAGGTTGGAAAAGACCTACAAGGTCATGCAGTCCAATCATCCACCTAAACCATGTCTCTCAACACAACGTCTGAACGTTTCTTGAACACCTCCAGGGATGGTGACTCAACCACCTCCTTGGGCAGCCCATTCCAGTGCCTGACCACTCTTTCAGAAAAGTAGTACTTCCTAATGTCCAGCCTGAATCTCCCCTGGCGCAACTTGAGGCCATTCCCCCTTGTCCTGTCGCTAGTTACAAGTCCACCTCCTTTAATTTTCTTGCCTCATGGACTTCTTATATACTTACCCTACTTTTGGAAAAATGTTCTAGGATGCCAACTAACAGAAATAAATCCAGATGAAACTGGACTCATACATCTGTAACTTTTTTATTTTCTTATTTAAGCACTTGTAAAGTATCAGTGTTAGTTCCCATCATTTTTTAAATTACTTTACTTCAAGAGTTTCTAAACATGGCATCAGTGCAGAGTCAGTATTATTTCTGTCTCTTCACATCTATAAAGCAGGCACACATGGTGGCCAATAAATGGAACAGAAATTATTTTTTTTTCTGGGAAAAATTTCACACTTCATCAGGCCAAAAAAAAAAAAAAAATCAACACTTACAGTCGTTGTCTGTTTCAAAAATGTATTTTGCATAAGTGTTTTATCTGAAGAAAAAAAGTCAACAATATTCTCTGTCAACGAGTCTGTTTAATCCTACTAAGAATTTTCGGTATACAGGCTGAATTTCTGCACTAGCATATCCAAATTTTTGTGGGCAGTGTGAATACCTGCTAGTCCTAGGAATCATAACATAAATCTGTCAGCTTGTTCATATGTCTGAGCCTTAAAGCCAAACATTCACACTGCCCACAGAATTGGAAATTGTGCTTGCTGTAAGCAAAGTTTCTTAATTCTTCTTATCTCCCTCATTACATGATTGCATGCACATCACATCAGAGGAGACAGGAAAATATTAATCTTTTTTGCTCATTTCATAATGTGCAGGCTGTTCACAGCAGCTTAAGTCTTCAGGGTAAGAGAAGGAAAGGAAATGGAGAGCAACTAACTTAGTTCATGCCTGCTCCCAATGTGGAGCATCCCTTGTTCCCACAGAGAACCAATTCACCAGGAGGTGACCTGATAGCACTTATACCTTCATCCCAGAAGAGTATGACTGGCTATACACAGTATCCCTGCACATATCAGGTAATAGAGGTGATAATTTGTAAGAGCATCTGAGCCCTTCATGTGTACTAGTGCCTAGTTTTCATGTAGGCAAATGAGAGAAGACTGAACATGTACCAGCCATTATGAGCTGCTGCAATCCCTCTTTAGAGCAGATGGCTTCAGTCTGCACTTTAAGTTGTCCTGGGACCTGCTGAGAGGACCGTGCAGGGCAGACTGAGTATTTCGTTGCAGGAGAAGCAACAAACTTAAGAACTTGCATGTGTCCATTCTCATATTGGGAGTTGGAGAGTGTATTTACTGAGCCAGTCCTATGCCACTAAATCCAAAGATATCTACTTAAAGTACTGGAAGAAAGGAGGAAGTAGTAGTTAAGACTATATTCGATGGCTGATTTTTCTTACAGTAGGGAACACAGATGTGGAACCAGACTACAGAAAAAATCATGACAGTTTTCAAGGGAGAAAGAAGTATGTGGTAGAAAGGCAAAAGACAAAAAATAGGAGGTAATGGAAAAACCTCAGAAGGACAGAAAGGTCAGAGACTGGAAACACTAGTAGGTATTGTTTATAAAGCTCATCCATCCATTTACAATAGTTCTACTAGTAGTTGTTGTTTCAGCAAGATGATGAAAAACATCATGAAAATGAACAGTTGCCACTGCAAGTAAATGATTTTATAAACAACAAAGTAACTAGCTAACTTAAAAAAAGTATAAAGAAAACAAAACAACAAACAAACAAACAAACAACCCCCCCCCAAAAACAAGCAAAAAAA